>NC_091118.1:14512718-14858968 GCF_040183065.1 Periplaneta americana | reverse complement strand
TTCCGAGAACATGAAAACGTCAACATACCGCTCTTGTAACGCATATTACTATTACCATGTTTATGAGAAATCACCAACGTTTGCAGCAACAGGTCGTCTGCAACCAAAATTCAAAAGGAAGGTTTTGAGTTCGATTCTAGCTGGTTACACTAAAATAATATCTAGGCTTTCTTCGAATGTTTTTTTTTTCACTTGAATTTGTTATATATCCAAGTAGGCTACATTACATGGTATTCCAGGTGTTCTGATTACATTACTGAACTCAAAAGACGGAGAATTCAACATTTCACAAATAATTTGAAAGTGTTAAATTGAGGGCTGCAAGTTTTTTTTTAATAAATATGTGTTAAATACAGTCTTCATCCAACAAATATTGTCTACTGGCCATACCGCACCTTTACCAGAATCCAACAAACCTTTAATGTTAATTATTTGAAAAGTAATATTCATACTGAGTAATAAATATGTGTTAAATACAGTCTTCATCCAACAAATATTGTCTACTGGCCATACCGCACCTTTACCAGAATCCAACAAACCTTTAATGTTAATTATTTCAAAAGTAATATTCATACTGAGTAATAAATAAGTGTTAAATACAGTCTTCATCCAACAAATATTGTCTACTGGCCATACCGAACCTTTACCAGAATCCAACCAACCTTTAATGTTAATTATTTGAAAAGTAATATTCATACTGAGTAATAAATATGTGTTAAATACAGTCTTCATCCAACAAATATTGTCTACTGGCCATACCGAACCTTTACCAGAATCCAACAAACCTTTAATGTTAATTATTTGAAAAGTAATATTCATACTGAGTTAATACTCCAATTCCAAAATAATTGTATTTTTCAAAATTTCCATTAATCTCAGCCAAGAGTACAAATCAATCTCCAACAATATCCACCGACACCAATATTAAAAAAACACAAATAATAAAATTAATCTCCATAAATACCTGCCCCTATAGTCTTAACGTCGAAATATTCCCTCAAATTCAAAATATATTACATAGAGCCACGAACTAACAACCATGAGTAAGTCGTCTTAATTAAAAATGAGCCATGCATGTACACAATTATCTTAAGGTAGGATGCTTAAAGAAAATTATTCATTTGCATATAATTTTCATCTCTTGTTGTTATAAAGTATACGTTAATAAGCTGAATCATATCATTAAGTAAGGATAAAGGCTGCAATTTTTGGTGAAATTCCATTGCGTGACGAGAACACTTCGGAGACTTTAAGTCGTCACACCTCACGAAAGACCATGGGAGGACCAGTTTCATTTTCTCCATCGAAATTCAGTCTGTGAAAGCGACAGTGAAACGAAGTGGATTGATGGAAGTTTTCTGCTGCCAATTAGCAGGAGCAATAGTCCGTGAAGTGTCTCCACATCTCGTAACCTTGGCGGCCTCCTCTGGATTCGACAGCGTCGCCGACCGGTTGCCCTTTAGGAGGATATTGGGCAAGTCTGGTCCAGTCCGACCTGTTAAAGCAGATCAGCGATCTCTAACCTATTGCAGTGCTGTGGATTGGACAGGTCCGGACGGCTGCTTAACATGTAGGGCGTTGGTTCCGAGCGCGACACATCGTGGGCCTGCTTTAAATTCGAGAGACTCAGTCACTGCGTAGAAAAGTGACAACACAAGCGAGACATGAAGAAAAGTAAATGAGAAATGAATAACAGACCTTTAGGAGAGAAATAATCAGCAAAGTAATGAAGTTATTAATAGAGAGTTGAAACGAAGTATAATACAGATTGAAAATACACTGCATTCAATTTCGAGCTGTGTATTCCATATGAAATCGATCAGTAAAAAACCTCGCATTTTTTAATACTCTAATTGTTTTCCTATTTATACAATGTGCTGAGGAGATGCATTTTCAAGAATATACTATCGAAAGTCAAACGGTTTTCGTATTATTATTGGTTTAAGTGTATTAATTTAAGTAAAGTTAATAGAAGATTTTAACTTCTTTCTTATGCTTTCAAAACATAGGATTTTTCGAATTGAAATTTGATTTAATCCACCAATAGATCCAATAATAACTGATATTAAAATAATAGTTCACATAAATGAGCGACAAATTTAGCGTATTTTATAAAAACAAGCCTCTTTCAGCGCTCAGAACTCTGGAACCATTTACTGCAGAACATTGAACGAGAGCTTATTTTGAAGCTGACATTTGTTAGGTTATGTTAAGAAGTAATCCTTATTTTTATTGTACACAGAGAGACAGATAATCTGATTTTACTTACTTTTAGGGTTTTTGCCCATTTGTAAATATGTAAAAAATATTGAGAAAAAAACCTTGCATTATTAAAAGGGATTCGGCAATGTTTGCTTAGTGGCTCGGCAATAAGTTTCGAGGGTATTAAATAAATTATTTTCACACGCCTAGACTTGAACGGCGCAATACCGCACGCACTGGCCGAGAGCTGAAGATAAGCGAGCGTTGGGCGTCATTTTACTCCTGTGTTTATGAAAACTTGTGATAAAGCTAGCCCAGCTATGCGCTACTAGACGAAACATCACGTGTTTCTCTCCTGGCCTTGCTTGCCTAGGCTAGCTCCCGCCTCACAGTCAGCTGGTTAGTTCAAGCGCGTACTATTTATTTTCTTTATTTGATATTTTCAATACTTTTTTATCAACGGTGCACCAGTAAAAAATATGTGTTTATTTGTACTTTCAAAGCGGAATCTAACCATATATTTTAAAAATATTTTTTCGTGGGCAAAGGCGTCTTAATGAGGAAAAATCGAAATTTCTCCAATTCCATAAAAAGTAAGAAAAACTGTTTACATGTCAACATAAACTTCAATTTCTCAGCATCAAAATAAACCATAATTTTGATCATTGGGTGAAAGGGTTTCGGAGCTACAACAGTTTAAAGTTGCTAATTTTATGAAAATACGATAAATTTAAATATTTTTAATTTAAACACTATGAAGTTCTGATGCCTCAAACTTTGCACAAAGCATTGTATCACAGTTGTCAACGGACAGAAAAGTTTCATTGTATTTAAAAATTGCAAGGCCAATTTTCTCTATATTTCGGTCGATTTGAGATGGAATAGCCCATATACAGGTCTGAACCTCACAAGTGATACCAAGGCAAGTAGGCCAGGAGATAATGGGGTAGGGTGTCCAGTACAATCTACTTAAGGAGAAAATTTAATGAAGTAATATCCTTTCGCTCACTTCGATTTTATGTTAAAAAGCATCTTATCTTTACCTTAAATTTTGATCTATACTACAGTAACAAACTCTGAACGTCTCGCAATTTTCTCTGAAGTCCGAGCGCTATTGAAACAGCTCAAGATTGTCCCTTGAGTGTTTTCACCGGTGGTCACGCATTGAAACATTACGAGATGCGAGCTTTTAAGTATTACCCGATACGCGATCAGGCTTGCATGAAGAAATATGAATTTCTAATGCTCAGGCAACGTGACTGTGTTTGAACAGTTACGCCATATGTTGCATACGCCAAGTTGATTTATCTTAAGACGACAGAGTCATTCAGTAGAAACACGTACTGCTAAGACACGCAAAACATTGCCTGTGTGTTTGCTGATGAAAAGACTAAATGACGGTACATCATGGAAATACAAAACCGTTTACTGAACTGTAGGAGTGTCAGTTTTCCACACTGGTGACCCTAGTTAAAATCCCGGACAAAATGAAGTTGCATTTATGATGGATTAAGGTTGATTTGGTATATATAAAAAACCGTACCATCTCATATACTGTAGTTGCAGAAGTCAATTTGTAACAGTACCATTTAGTTCTGTTCACTTGTATAAATGCAATTTAATAACAATAATATTCCACTTGTGATCCAAGCAATTGAGGGATGCACAGTGGTCCAAAATCCATATTTAGGACAAAAACAGAAAAATCACAAGTTAAAAAATCAAATAAAACACAAGAACACATTAAAGAAATCATCCACATCACAGAAATCATCCACAGACATCATCACAAAACAAAACTACTTCACATATAATAACAAATATTACACTCAAACCGAAGGCCTACCCATGGGATCACCCATTTCCAGCATAGTTATTTATTTATTTATTTATTTATTTATTTATTTATTTATTTATTTATTTATTTATTTATTTATTAGGTTAGGTTAGGTGATAATGCCGGTGAAATGAGTCCGGGGTTCAACACCGAAAGTTACCCAGCATTTGCTCGTATTGGGTTGAGGGAAAATCCCGGAAAAAACCTCAACCAGGTAACTTGCCCCGACCGGGATTCGAACCCGGGCCACCTGGTTTCGCGGCCAGACGCGCTGACCGTTACTCCACAGGTGTGGACTCCAGCACAGTAGCAGAAATATTTATACACCACATAGAACAGACAGACATACATACTAAACAAAGACAACAACAAACACGCAGACAGCATCATATATTGGCACAGATACGTAGATGACATACTAATACTATACAAAGGAAACAAAAGACAGATCCAAAACCTGCATCAACACATAAACAAAATACACCCAAAGCTACACTACACATTAGAAATTGAAAACAACAAACCCATAAATTTTCTAGGCATCACAATAACAAAAGTCGACAACAAACACACATTCAAAGTATACAGAAAACCCACAACAACAACACACATACACAACACATCCAACCAACCCACACAACACAAACAAGCTGCATTCCGAACAATGGTACACAGACTACTCAACATACCAATGAACCAACAAGATTACAACGAAGAGCTAAACACAATCAAATACATAGCACAAGAAAACAGATACAACCCCAACATAATAGACAACATAATACGAAAGAAAAAACATAAGAATACAACACACACACAAGAACACAAAAAATACATCACACTAACATACGAAAACAAAAACACAAACAAAATTGCAAATTCATTCAAGAAATTAAATTACAACATCGCATACAGAACAAACAACACTCTACAAAAACATCTCAACACTCAAACAACACAAACAAACAAATACAACCACACAGGCGTATACAAACTCAAATGTAACACCTGCAACAACTTCTACATAGGACAGACAGGCAGATCATTTCAAACACGTTACAAAAAACACATCACAGCCATAACAAAATTACAAAACACTTCCACATATGCAGAACACATAGCAAATGCTAACCACACATACAGAGACATCAACACAGACATGGAAATACTACACATCCAACCAAAAAGGCAGAAACTAAACACCCTAGAACAATATGAAATATACAGACACACAAAAACACATCCAAATGAAATTCTCAACACACAACTCAATTTCAGAACATATACTCTCTTTGACTCCACATTACACTACACAAACTCACCCCCACAGGAAACAAAACAAAAGGCGCCAAGACCAGCAACAACCAGTTCTGAAGAAGGCAATAGCAGGCAGAAATATGTTACCCAGGTACGGTAAAATTTAACACGAGAAAGACATATAATATATATTCTGAAGAAATAAAACTCTTAAATTATTTTTCCTATTTAACTGAGTAAACCTGAATTGATGATCTTAATCAGCGGAGGTGGCTGCAGCCGGTAACAGACCACATTTCCACCAACCAGCAGCATTTTTGCTCAGCAAATGCCGCGAGTCTGCCGTTTTCTTTGCACTTTAACTCTGTTGTAAGTGGTCGATTCACTTCATATTTGGTATCAACATGTCCAGTAGTAGTTCTTCAGGTACGTAAAACTGTAGGTTGATTACACAACTTTTAACATTGTATCACTTCGGAATATGAAGTATTTATACGCTTTCACGTGTTAATTAACTAGCTTACCTCATTTACTAGTTTTTGGGCCTGGGGGCCATCTTCAGAACTGGGTGGTCTTATAGACACAGACATGGAAATTCTACACTTCCAATCGAAAAACCAGAAATTAAACACACTAGAACAATACGAAATATACAGACACAAAAACACATCCGCATCAAATCCTCAACACATAACTCAGTTTCAGAACACACACTATTTGACTCCACATTAAACTACACAAACGCACCTCATAGGAAACGGAATCAGAAGGCGCGAAGACCACCCAGTTCTGAAGATGGCCCCCAGGCCGAAACTAGTGAATAAATTCACCTAGTTAATTAACACGTGAAACCATATAAATACTTTATATTCCGAAGTAAAATTGTACTATATTTGTGTTAGGGGAGAGTTGGGTAGTATCGGACATCGGGTAATAGCGGACAGTGAGTTTTTTTCACCTACCACCATGTCATTCAGGTGCTACCATCTGGTGGTAGATGAAAGAAACGCACTGTCCCATATTACCCGATGTCCGATACTACCCAACTCTCCCCTACATTTAATGTTTTATAGCACGTCAGATGAGCATGAATGAACACGGGACAAAACATAAATTTAACCAATGAGTGCAGACTTGGCTACGGAAGAAAAAAGAAAACACCCTTTGTTTCTTTTCAAAATGATTTTTTTTTCACTTCCTCGAGTATTTATCTCCATTTTAAATGAAATCTTCAGGTGAATAGATTTTCGGAAGTAGTAAATTATGTGCTGTAGTGCAATTTTTTTCGATTGCAATTATTAGAATATCTCAGAACAGAATCTCTGCTTCCAAATGACAATTCAGAGTATGCAAGATGACACCTAGTTAATTATGTAAAATGTATGGAATACAATAAATGAAATGGAAAATGTAATATACAAATTTCATTTGGAAACTACCATATATCGGCTGATACAACAGCAAAAACGATATAGCTGCTTCTATAGTAGTACATTATGCAACGAGCCTATAATGGTAGTAATTAAGACGCGAATATGTTTGTTTATGAAACGAGCGCAAGCGAGTTTCATATTTTTCATACGAGCGTCTTAATTACCATTACAGGCAAGTTTCATACGACTATTTATGCTCGACCATATTTCTAACTTAAAATTATTCATAAGTTTTCATGGTATGATTATGTAAGTGACGAGAGGAACTGATCTGAATTGTGAGATGTGCGCAGACGTGAAAATATTGATTTTTTCCGAGGCACGAATATCATTGACCTTGATATAGCCTAGAGAACATTAGTCTTGATATAACCTGGAAATTGATTTAGAATTGAAAAACGAGATGACAAATTGAATTTATTTGAACATTATTTACAATTAACGCTAATTATTATAGTAACAGAACATAACCTTCTGCGACAGTATTGGATTTCCAGCCTCCGTGACTTTTCGCTAATTATCTTTCGATTGCATATCCGAGAATAATCGATACTTGCGGTTTTATAACGGTACAAAGGTGATTTGTCATTGGCTGAACAACTGAAATATAATGAATAGGTGTACTTTAATGAGGTGCATTAAAGGGCTACTATCAGGTGTATAATTACTACATTTCGGCATGGTCGAGCATAAAAAACTTTAGGAAATTCATCTTACGGAAAAGTGTTACGTCGAATGCAAACATTTCACGTCGAAAGTCTTTTGTTTCTTAATAAATATGAACAAAAGCAAATTTTTATAGAAACGAGTGCATATTTCAATCCAAAATCTAATTCGCCAGAGCCTTTTATGGGCAATAAAACCAAGTACTAATCGCAATACAAGGTGTACAAATTGAAAACTGGTTATAATTAAGCCGAGACAAATGAATTACTTGTCAACCAGATTTCATAAGATGAAATACATTCTAAAGGAAAATAGTGTGGGGCTACGGGATTCTTGTGTCAACAATAGAACCAAATAAGACATTCTGACAGGACAGGGTGTCACGTATGTATCTCGTGTTCAGCAGTGAAAATAGTAATAATAAAAACAGCATTTCGATCATGCTTATGCCGGTTTATTTTCAAGTGGACGGCCTTCAAAGGGAAGGGAGTAAATATAAGCTGTATTTTTTTACTCCACTCATTAAAGTAGGTTGAGTGACCGCCACGAATAGTAATTTTGTTGATGACAAACTTATCTGTGGCACAATCTGAAGTTAATTATTTATGCTCTCAGAAGTCTATTGTAGTGCAGCAGTATGTAATGGAACAATACACCAGTAGATATTGCATGTATTCATGTAACGATAAAGAAGGTTCCCCTTTACACTAGATTTTAAGAAGGCAGATGAGTGAAATTTCAACAATTTCTGGTCAAAAATAACTTTTTTTTTTTCATTTTACTGAAAAAATAAATAAATCTACAGATCATATTCAAAGTGTTACCAAAGTTTCAGGACTCTACCACACTTGGAGCTGTCAGTAATGACGTCATACTTAAATGGGTACGCTCTTTAAATACGGTAGGCCTACATGGTTGTATAAGTTACAGTGAAAATGATTTTTCAACACTTCAGCTTTCTGCACATTTCTACATATTCAAAACCAAAAAAGTTATATAAATTTAAATTTATCAAGCTGAATTTTCTTTTGCAATCTCAGTAAAATATGGTAATGAAATACAGTAATTACTAGATTATTTATACAGGGTGATTCAGAAATAGTTACCGTCACTTACGGAGCTTATTTCCGAAGACATTTTGAGCAAAAAATGTAATATAAACATGGGTGCTATTCTGAATATGTTCAGAGTTACACCAATTTTAAATTGTTTTTAAAATACCTTTTTTCTTTAGTTTGAAGAGTAAAAGAACATCAGAAATAGAGAATGAATTAATCAGAAGTATATAAATGCTTCAATTGCCTAGTATTCTGAAGCTAAAAATGTGTTGTTAATTCCATAGTTACTTCGTACAGAATTTCTTTTCTATTTTTAACTACAAATTTCGACTATGCGGACATTTTACTGACAGACCTCTCCAGCGACAACAAAACGAAACTTCAACGTGCTCATAATTTGTGTGTACGTTTTGTAACCAATGTTCGTAAATATGATCATATTACCCCATCCCTGGAAGCAATAGGTTGGCTTAGACTAGATAAGAAAAGAAATTTACATTCACTTCTCTTTCTCTTCGAAATCTTGAACTCTTCTATTCCTTCGTACCTGTCGTCTCGCTTCACTTACCTTTCTTCCCACCATAATCTGAACACACGCTCTCGTCATGAAACAATACTAACAATACCATCCCATCGCACCTCCTCATACTCATCTTCTTTCACAATAGCCCTGCCAAGACTCTGGAATTCGCTACCTGCTAGCATCAGAGACTGTCGAAATAAAATTGAATTCAAACGAAAACTTACTAGGCACTTGGTCAGTAATTGATTACTTGTAAATAATTTCTTTAATCTATCACAAAATATTTCAATATCCAGTAATTTCATCACTATACAATTTTGTTATTCTAGATTTAATTTGTAATTCAGTAAATATAAAATATTCTTTGTTTCTCTATGATAAATTATCTAGCTTTAATTATTCAGGTAATCTTTTCGTACTTTGATTTTATTGTAATTGTAAATTTAATACTAACTGTAATATTATTTGTAATTGTAATTGTAAATTTAATACTAATTGTAATTTTATTGTTGATATTGTAGTTGGAATCTCCTGGTAGAGGGGCAGAGAAGGCCTGACGGCCTTATCTCTACCAGGTTAAATAAATAAATACTACTACTACTACTACTACATCATTCTTACGCACTTATCACAACAATTGTTATAAACCACACCACTTCTAGTAACTTCATTCTTTACAGTTCAATTTCGCATCCTAATTTACAGTCTTAAAGAGTTCACAAGAGTGGCGTGATTTGCAACAAATTGTTATAAGTGCGTAAGAATAATGTAATTTTGTACTTAAAAATTGGAAAAGAAAAAAATTAACGAAGCAATTAAGCAATTAACAATACATTTTTAGCTTCAGAATACTAGTCAATTAAAGGAATTATTTTTCTAAATACTTCATTCTGTATCTCTAATATTCTTTTACCCTTAAAACTAAAGGAAAAAGGTATTTTACTAACAACTTCATATTAGTGTAACCCTGAAAATACTGAAAATAGGACACTGCTGAAAATATCTTGAGAAAGAAGCTTCGTAAGTGGCGGTCAATTCTCCTTAATCACCCTGTATATTAGTAATTGTCTGAAATAAGAAACAATACTAATCCAGTACGCACAAAAGAAACTGAAAATTATGTTTTCAGCAAATAAATATTTATTTTCTCAAGACATTAATTTTCAATTATGATGTGTGACACTACGTTCAGGTCAAAACTGAGTGCTCTTGAACTCGAAGCTTGGTACACATTTGTACTGGTGTCAACTAGGTTTTTAGGAAATTATCGAGCTGATAATTATGCTGAGCTAGTATATAACATCCTTAAAGCATTTTAGAATCTAGTAGTCGCAAAAATTCACTTTCTTCATTCACATCTTGACTTTTTTCCATAAAATCTCTGCGCCGTAAGTGACGAACATGGTGAGAGGTTCCATCAGGACATATTAACGATGGAATTAAGGTACCAGGGTCAATACGGTCCGAGCATGATGGGTGATTTCTGCTGGTTCCTACAGCGATCAGCCACATGCCAACATAAGCGGAAAAGCAAAGGTCTCAAGCACTTTTAATAGAGTTTTTAGTGCTTACTACAAACTGTAAGTGTATATCTTCTTATAAATGTATTAAAATAATATAATATAATAATTTACAAAGAATAAATAAACTAAGCTCAATTTATATATCTGACTTTATGGCACAGGTATGTATTGAATAGTAAGATTTAGAATTAATGTTACAGTCCCATAACTCAAAATCCTAACGTGCTATGATAAATTTGATTACAGATCTGGAATGAGCGCATCAATTTCAGTATGAAACACTTGAAATTTCTTCAGTAACAGACAAAAAGTTTTTTTTGGAGACCAGTGTAATTTAAGGTCGATAAAAGATTCTAAATATCTTAATAATTTCAAGGAAAAATTGTTCCGGGGCTGGGTATCGATCCCGGGACCCTTCGCTTAGCGCGCGAACGCTCTACCGACTGAGCTACCCCAGGAACTAACTATACACGACACCGTCACAATTTTTCCTTTATATCCACACAACTCACATGAGCTGACAAGACGCCAGAACTCAACTGTGAGTGCACACAAATGCTGTGTGACTTAAATTGTGGCTTCCTGTTAACGTACCTCCAGTAAGCGAAGGGTCCCGGGATCGATACCCGGCCCCGGAACAATTTTTCCTTGAAATTATTCAAACCTGCTTTACAGGGAGCTACTACCTGAAAGACAGATTTGCATTCTAAATATCTGTTTTATGAATTTAAAAAGTAATGTAAAAAAATAATATTGTGCTATCTAATTATTACTTTAAAAAAGTAAGCTACATTAAATAAGAATATGTTTGTGCGAAAATATCAAGACGAAGAGTCATGCCAAGGTCTTGTGTGAATAACAGATAACCGTGTTGCGAACTGGAGATAGCCTCACGCCTCTAGTCGTGATTGGTGTGAATGTACCTTAAAAACTTCAGCAGCAGAATTCCTCGCATGAAACGCGTACCGAAGAGAATTCTTCTGTAAGTCAGAAACGCTGCTCCAGACACGACCAGTCATTAAACACTTCATAAAAGCCATTGTGCCCGCGCATGAAACAAACACTAGACATCTCAAGAAGGCTGTGTAGGGGCGGCCACTGCTCCTATTACACGAAACCTCCGACGGCGTCATGCAGAGAAGCACATACACATCGTACAAAACCGGCCACTTCCCGGCATGAGGTCGACATAGCGTCCAAACATAAGACAGTGCTAGGAGTTTATTGTACAATCAGCGCTCGGATTTCAAAGGAGAGTACCGAGTAAGAGGCAGTGTATGATCCTCAGAGTATATAGAAGAGCAAACAGTACCAGAAGGAGAGGTGACCATGAAACAAAACAAGTAGAACAAGGAGGGAAGAAAAAAGGAAAATGAAACAAAAAGTTAAGAGGATGGTGGAGAAGAAACAGATGAACAGCAAGAAAAATTGGAATAACGAGATGTAGGAGTGGCCGAACTGCAACGGCATAAGTGGAAGAAGTAGAAGGATCAAAGTGGAAGAACTAGAAGGATCGAAGTGGAAGAACTAGGCGGATCGAAGTGGAAGAACTAGGCGGATCGAAGTGGAAGAACTAGCAGGATCGAAGTGGAAGAACTAGGCGGATCGAAGTGGAAGAACTGGGAGGATCGAAGTGGAAGAACTAGGCGGATCGAAGTGGAAGAACTAGGCGGATCGAAGTGGAAGAACTAGGAGGATCGAAGTGGAAGAACTAGGAGCATCGAAGTGGAAGAACTAGGAGCATCGAAGTGGAAGAACTAGGCGGATCGAAGTGGAAGAACTAGGCGGATCGAAGTGGAAGAACTAGGCGGATCGAAGTGGAAGAACTAGGCGGATCGAAGTGGAAGAACTAGGCGGATCGAAGTTGAAGAACTAAGAGGATCGAAGTTGAAGAACTAGGAAGATCGAAGTGGAAGAACTAAGCGGATCGAAGTGGAAGAACTAGGCGGATCGAAGTTGAAGAACTAGGAAGATCGAAGTGGAAGAACTAAGCGGATCGAAGTGGAAGAACTAGGCGGATCGAAGTGGAAGAACTAGGCGGATCGAAGTGGAAGAACTAGAAGGATCGAAGTGGAAGAACTAGAAGGATCGAAGTGGAAGAACTAGGAGGATCGAAGTGGAAGAACTAGGAGGATCGAAGTGGAAGCACTAGGAGGATCGAAGTGGAAGGACTAGGAGGATCGACGTGGAAGAACTAGAAGGATCGAAGTGGAAGAACTAGGAGGATCGAAGTGGAAGAACTAGGATGATCGACGTGGAAGAACTAGGCGAATTGAAGTGGAAGAACTAGGAGAATCGAAGTGGAAGAACTAGGCGGATCGAAGTGGAAGAACTAGGCGGATCGAAGTAGAAGAACTAGGCGGATCGAAACGGAAGAACTAGGCGGATCGAAGTTGAAGAACTAGGCGGATCGAAGTTGAAGAACTAGGCGGATCGAAGTTGAAGAACTAAGAGGATCGAAGTTGAAGAACTAGGAAGATCGAAGTGGAAGAACTAAGCGGATCGAAGTGGAAGAACTAGGCGGATCGAAGTGGAAGAACTAGGCGGATCGAAGTGGAAGAACTAGAAGGATCGAAGTGGAAGAACTAGAAGGATCGAAGTGGAAGAACTAGGAGGATCGAAGTGGAAGAACTAGGATGATCGAAGTGGAAGAACTGGGAGGATCGAAGTGGAAGAACTAGGAGGATCGAAGTGGAAGAACTAGGCGGATCGAAGTGGAAGAACTAGGCGGATCGAAACGGAAGAACTAGGCGGATCGAAGTTGAAGAACTAGGCGGATCGAAGTTGAAGAACTAGGCGGATCGAAGTTGAAGAACTAAGAGGATCGAAGTTGAAGAACTAGGAGGATAGAAGTGGAAGAACTAAGCGGATCGAAGTGGAAGAACTAGCTGGATCGAAGTGGAAGAACTAGGCGGATCGAAGTGGAAGAACTAGAAGGATCGAAGTGGAAGAACTAGGAGGATCGAAGTGGAAGAACTAGGAGGATCGAAGTGGAAGAACTAGGAGGATCGAAGTGGAAGAACTGGGAGGATCGAAGTGGAAGAACTAGGAGGATCGAAGTGGAAGAACTAGTGGGAAAAGTTGAAAAGTCGAGAAGTAGCAGAAATGGAAGATCCAGAAGGGGTCAAAGTAGAAGAACTAGAGCGAAGAGAAGTGGAAGAACTGAAGGAAGGAATATAAGAAATAATACAAGCACAACTGGAAGAAACAAGAGAAGAAGGAAAAAGTGGAAGAGCTAGGAGATGTAATGGAGGGCAATTGGCATGAAAGGAATTTCAAGTAGAGGATAGAGCAGTGAAGGTGAGAGACAATTAAACAGCGAGAAAACCGCGCCTTATAAAGTTGTTCTGGCAGGTCTCTCCTTAATTAATAAGACATCTCCTAATTGCATCACATATTTACTGACGTGTTTTTTCTTCTCCATGTCCACATTTTTGTGGTATGCTGTTTCTTGCCGAATAGTTACCACTGCGAAGTAATATTGCTCGGAAGTGTTGAAACAGATTCTAGCGGTTATAACAGCGTGGCTTGTGAAGGACAAAGCGCGCGCTTCAAGTAAACCGGTGCTCGTAATGAGTTTCCACAATTAGTGGCCAGTAAACAAGAATAGCAAGCACCCTGACAGCTACAATATTGTAATTTCTGAAGCAGTTCACCTGGAGAACCGCGTATTTCCTGTCAAGAAACAAGAGACGATTTCCTCAAAAAAAATTCACAAGTGTCGTCTAATCTGAATACAGTTGTCAAGGTTCTCTGACGACAAAAAAACTTCATCACCTTCATTTGCAGAAAAAACATCCGACTGACCTTCGACTACAGTAAGAACCGGAGGGCGTGGCTGAAGTTGCTACTAGCTCTACAAAAGCCCAACACTTTCGCTTATTAATTGGCGTATGTACTACATTCTGCAAAAATATCTTACTTAGTACGTACAGACTAGGACAAACTATTAAATTAATAAATATCTTATTTTTAAAAATTCAAATTTATCAATATCAGAATTTAAAATCAACTTCTATATTTTAAGCACTTTTTTTTTTTCATTTTTTAAAATCATATATTCTCTAGCTTATGTATTATTATTATCTTACCATTATTATCTTACCATTATTATTATTATTATTATTATTATTATTATTATTATTATTATTATTATTATTATTATTATTATTATGATCACTATTTCTTACCAATGTTTATTATTATCACACTAACATTACTTATCCAACTTTCATTATTTACTTTCAAGTTGTTTTATGGTCTAGATATTAATGTAATAACTATGTAAGCAATTGTATTCAATTAGAATTAGAGTCTGGCTGGGCGGAAGAGAAGGCCTACTGGCCTTAGCTCTGCCAGATTAAATAAATAAATTATTATTATTAAAACATTGCCTTATTTATCAGGAAGTACATCTCATTCGACGATATATTGTGTCAGAGGAAGAACAACTTGTTTGTATACATCTGAAGTCTGATTAGTGTAATATCTAACTAGTTAGTGATGTATGCAATGGAGGGGGAAAGAACTGGTCTCTCTACACCATTAGGTCTATCTCCTGGCTTAGTTGCCTCATGAGTGATGTCTTCTTGGTGTCACTTATGAGTAGACAGTGGATGGGGAATGACTTATCGTTGAATGTAGGTGCACATTTACTACATGTTACATTTTTTTCATTCAGACCATTGGCTGAACAGGTTTTAAGCCTAAACAGGCGACGTCAACATGCTACTGTATCTCCGTACAGTCAAAAGGAAAAGAAAAATAACGTACTGTATGTAGTACATACCTTGTGAGTTCAGTCCTCGTCATGATGCAGTTACCAGCGTTGCAGTAAACGACGATATATTCTCGTAAGTTGTCGAAGCTGAATCGTCTTCGCCTATCGCTTAAACAGTTTTTCTATCGAGAGAATTTCTGAAGAAAACCTCTAAAATGGGGATCACTCAATTTCTTTAGAGGAATATTTGTACTGAGCATCATGTTGCACGTGTCGTTAGACCCGCACAACTAAATGATGATGATGATGATGATGATGATGATGATGATGATGATTTTTAAATAGCTAACCGTCTATTTTTGCTTACGTTTCTAACCAAGAATATTGTTTGAGTCAACTCTTCAAACTCTACAAAGCCAGAGATAATGGGGTAGGGTGACCAGTTCATTTCTCCCTCTATTGCATACATCGCTGACTGGTAGTCTAACACAGTTCACGAGTCAGGCTTGAGATGTATGCAACAACTTTTTTTTAGTTTATTTTACAACGCTTTATCAATTGCTATAAATCACATTTCATTAATTCTAATACAAAAATTATAACAACAGACTCAAAACAAGGAAAACCTTGGTTTTCATAAAATAATTATAGGGTTTGATTAAGGCGACGCACTACTGAAAATGGTCGATTTATTCATTAATATCTGTGTTGTGAAGTAGAGCATTTGATTGGCTGTGCTCAACATAGTTTTATCGCTAGAGAATTATACGTAAAGCAGTATTATTTTCTTATTAATGTTCAACATTGAAGATGTCATATTTAAAAAGAATGAAGAAATTAGAGTAGGGCATTACTAATGCTCCATAGCACAAAATGCAGTGTTACCTCTAAGAAAAATAAGATTTAAAAAAATACCATTTTTATTTTAGAAATAGAATTTTCACTGAGGAAAAAAAAAAACAAAATACGTTTAATTTTTGTAAAAGTTTTTATGAGGAAAGATTAAATTTACAACGTGTGATTATGAAACTGATTGTATATTGAGTAAAAATTTCAACTCTCCAGTTTAAAAATTGTGGATTTTAGAAATTGCAGTAAGTCATCCCCTTAAGATATCGAACTTTCTATATCGTGATTTCACATGTCCACGCCAGATGTAAAAATCACACCCAATTAAGTCCTAACATTTAAAAAATCGAGTGTGTTTTGTTAACAGTGCATTCCATATAAACTTGCCTTTGCAGATTTAACCAGAAGGCAAAAATGCAAGTACGGATAAATGAATTTCAAGGTTTAACTATTAAACAGATTGGCTACGGATAGTACAATTTGTCCCACAACTTCAAACAGCTACCGACATTTTGTACTATCAGCAGCTACAATCTGACAGGCATTACATAGTACAAACCAGTGCATTCTACGCACAAATAAACAACAACCAAATCCGGGTCCAACTCGTTTGTTCTCTTTCTCTTCTGGTAGATGTCACGGCACTCGGAGTTGTTGCCTTTTCAGACATGGAACAATGCTGTCGCTGTAAATTTCTGCCGCACATATGAATGGACAATCCTTACAAGGTGTTCGCCCAATATAAATCATTGTCCACCATCTTCCAGCGGTTTAATTCTCAAAAGATTGCCGCTAGTTCAATGTCTCGAAGTCTTAAGATTCGCTGTTAGTTAGTAACTTCTAAATGCTGGTGAAGATATCGAAGAAACTAAGGCAGTAATGATAACAAATGACGACACGGAATGAAAACAATTGCCATAAAACAGTTGCAGACCGATGCCGAAGGTCAGCCGGTACAAAGAACATCCACCTCGATGTCTAAAACAAAAGAAAACTGACATGGCGGACACAGTGTTAGCCTCGTAAACAAAGAGGACTGGCATGTACCAAGCACGCACAATCGCAGTGTTTTGTCTGTGGGCAGCAGACGATGTTACTGGGGATGAAGCAGGTTAATAGTACGTGCAGTAGAAATGAACTTACATGTAGTATTACGTTTGCAAAGACTTATGGGACAAAGTCTTGCTAGATATCATTAAATAATATAGTAACCAGCCACCCGCTGTGATAAGTGGCAGTTATCTGGCTACCAGCAAACGGACTGTAGTTTGATTCTCGATTAAAATAACGCATGCATGACAGAATGGGAAAAGAAGAGAACGCCGTAGGTAATGAGAGAACAAGTTTATAAATTAGTGAGCGAGTAAGAGGGATACAGTCATCAATCAGCATACCTCAGATCAGCGATGTCAAAGCAAGCACATTTTTCTGACCTTGACGTCGTGCGCGGGCATCAAGCGCTAAGTATGGAAAGAGGAAGGGTTGTGTATATGAATAAGCAACCTGTTGGATTAAGAAAGCAGTGGTGCACAAGCTTCAAACGGAACGTGAAAATTTTATGTCGTTATTTTTATATGGCTTCTTTCTGTTTAATATTATCTATATTGTCTGTAAAACAAAAGTACTACTAAAAAATTCTTAATATTGCACTTGTGTTTTAAATTTTAATAACATAATAAAGAGTTAAGAAGGAATATTCACTTAAATTGCATAGTAGTATAATATTATACTGTATTAAGTGGATGAAACACATCATTCATAAAGATAGTGATATCCCAAAGAAAGAGACTGAGTATGACATGATAAGTTGGAATTTATATTGATGGCACCCTTACTTACTTACTTACTTACAAATGGCTTTTAAGGGATCCGGAGGTTCATTGCCGCCCTCACATAAGCCCGCCATCGGTCTCTATCCTGTGCAAGATTAATCCAGTCTCTATCATTACATCCCACCTCCCTCAAATCCATTTTAATATTATCCTCCCATCTACGTCTCGGCCTCCCTAAAGGTCTTTTTCCCTCCGGTCTCCCAACTAACTATATGCACTTCTGGATTCGCCCATACATGCTACATGCCCTGCCCATCTCAAACGTCTGGATTTAATGTTCCTAATTATGTCAGGTGAAGAATACAATGCGTGCAGTTCTGCGTTGTGTAACTTTCTCCATTCTCCTGTAACTTCATCCTTCTTAGCCCCAAATATTTTCCTAAGCACCTTATTCTCAAACACCCTTAACCTATGTTCCTCTCTCAGAGTGAGAGTCCAAGTTTCACAGCCATACAGAACAACCGGTAATATAACTGTTTTATAAATTCTAACTTTCAGATTTTTTGACAGCAGACTAGATGATAAAAGCCTCTCAACCGAATAATAACACGCATTTCCCATATTTATTCTGCGTTTAATTTCCTCCCGAGTGTCATTTATATTTGTTACTGTTGCTCCAAGATATTTGAATTTTTCCACCTCTTCGAAGGATAAATCTCCAATTTTTATATTTCCATTTCGTACAATATTCTGGTCACGAGACATAATCATATACTTTGTCTTTTCGGGATTTACTTCCAAACCGATCGCTTTACTTGCTTCAAGTAAAATTTCCGTGTTTTCCCTAATCGTTTGTGGACTTTCTCCTAACATATTCACGTCATCCGCATAGACAAGAAGCTGATGTAACCCGTTCAATTCCAAACCCTGCCTGTTATCCTGAACTTTCCTAATGGCATATTCTAAAGCGAAGTTAAAAAGTAAAGGTGATAGTGCATCTCCCTGCTTTAGCCCGCAGTGAATTGGAAAAGCATCAGATAGAAACTGACCTACACGGACTCTGCTGTATGTTTCACTGAGACACATTTTAATTAATCGAACTAGTTTCTTGGGAATACCAAATTCAATAAGAATATCATATAATACTTCCCTCTTAACCGAGTCATATGCCTTTTTGAAATCTATGAATAACTGATGTACTGTACCCTTATACTCCTATTTTTTCTCCATTATCTGTCGAATACAAAAAATCTGATCAATAGTCGATCTATTACGCCTAAAACCGCACTGATGTTCCCCAATAATTTCATCTACGTACGGAGCTAATCTTCTCATAAGAAAATTGGACAAAATTTTGTACGACGTCAACAAAAGTGATATTCCTCCAAAGTTACCACAGTTGGTTTTGTCTCCTTTCTTAAAAATAGGTACAATTATGGACTCCTTCCATTGTTATGGCACAATTTCTCTTTCCCAAATAGCAAGTACAAGTTTATAAATTTCGCAATATAATGCACTTCCACCCTCTTGTATTAATTCTGCTGGAATTTGATCGATATCTGGAGACTTGTACTTTTTCAGATTTTCTATCGCATTGATGGTACCTTTAGCCTTATAAAAGTAATCAATAAACTAATCAAAACAATATTACAGTACAAAGAAAAGTTACCTAGGTACTGTATCTGCTTCAAGTGTAACTAATATTACATAACAAACTCTTATCGCATTTAAGGTATAGTGGTGAGCAACTTCCTATCATCAGAATATTAAATTATTTTCTCGAAATCTGCTGAAGCTATAGACCTCACGTTTTTACAACACATGGGCACGTATCTTTTGCTTATGATGTAACAATAGTTGCTTTGTTAATTCATTTTCTTACAAACAATTTCCATGCGAATATTTTCAAAAATTTCAATACACCATCTTCAGTAATATGTATTTACGGTATATTAGATTTACGAAAACATTTTGTAAGGCTACTAAATAAATATGCCTCTATCTGAAAATTTCACTTTTCTATAAAAAGTTGAGAAAATATATCTTTTGAACAAAAAAAAATCAAACTTGTGAAAAATGAGCATTTGAATTAAAACTTACATTCTTATAATGCACTTATACTTCTCAGGCAAATCTAAAAATTAACATGGATACAGTTTTAATAAGTTCTCTTCCCTTTATCTATTGAATCAGTGCTGGCCATCCCTGAATATAGCTCGACCAAGCGGCATATACCACCTCTTTCGTCTGTCTCTTTCCTTTCCGCTGTAAAGCGCTCAGGCTCTCCGGAGCTCTAAAGCGCGCGCTTGCTCCTATGGGCATTAATTGACAGGACTGGTCTAAGTGGTTGATGGTTGTGTGAATTAGTCAATTGAGTGAGAGGTCAATGAGAGAGAGAGCCAGTAGATCAGTGAGTCAGTCAGCTAGATGGTCAGTCAGTAAATAATTGAGTAAGAGAGTCGGTCATTCAGTAAACAAGAGGACAAGTGAGTGAGTAAATAAAGTGAGTAACTGATCTTTAATAAGAGAATTAAATGTTCAACTTAAGTCTTCCATGTTGCCTAGGAAACGTCCTCATGTAAATTAAAGTCAAAATCCAGATGGAAAAATGACAAGCGAAAAAAGGAAAGAAAAAAACCAAAAGAGGGAAAAGAAGAAAAAAGGAATACAATATAAAACAGAAATCGGGAAAGGAAATATGAGAGTAAACGAAAAGAGTAATACTGAAATAAAAAGAACAAAAAGAAGAAAAACTGAAAACGAAAGGAAAAGGAGGAAAATAAAAGGAAAATAAATAAGTTAATTAATAATGTAAAAAAATAAATGATGTGGCGAAAAATAAAGCAGATATAAAAAGAAACAAAAGAAAAAATAACAACAAAAGCTGATAAAGAATAACAGTGAAAAATTAGGAATTAAGTAAGAGAGAAGAGAGAGAATCGAAAAGAAAACAAAGAAGCATAGATTAATTAAGAAAAAAGGAAGAGTTTGAGCAAAACAAAAATGTAGAAAAAAAAGCAAGAAAAGTAAACCGAAGAGAGTAAAGATATGTAAACGAGAACTTGATATTATAATCAAATGCCGAAGGTACAACGGTAGATCGCTGAAGTTCGCAGTCATTCGGAAACTCACAAAACAGGAAACTGAACAAGGAGTTCCTTATTACATCACTAGTATTGCATTATTCGTTACAGTTGCTAATTTAAGAACAATCCCAGCTTTCATTTTATACACAAACCACCAAAACAAAAGATACATTACCGCACGCCATTTGAGGATGTCACACACTTTCCAACTTCCTGAATCAAAAATCAAGATCGACACGGTCGGAAACGAACGGGAAGATGAATAGTGATGAATATCACTCACATATTTCCATATTATGGTGTACACAACGTGATACAGTCTGTAACACACTATACAGAGTGGACTGTAAGTAATGTAATTAATTTATTCTCTGACATTTCGGAATAACTGGATAATACACACGGTACACTAACGTCGGCAGACGACGTTGCTCGCTGGCCACTAGTCACCGGGCCGTACCGAGCCGTGTGAAACAAAAGAAAATCGAAATGGTAGTAGTAAAATTCGCGACTATATTCTTAAATAATTCACTCCATTAGTCAAGTGCAAGGTTTATGCAGCACAACGGCGGTGTTCTGAATGCACCAAAAGAAAATGCAGATGCAGTAATATTACCATAGCAACCATAACCATAGTGCTTATGCATAAAACAAATGAAGTACTACATATCGAAACAAATAAAAAGAAAGGGGAGTCTTTATAGGTTGTTATTTCAAAATGTTCTCGACAACGACCGAAATAAAGGGGGAAAAAGTGTGTTTTCGGGAATATCTTTAAAATGAAGGAAAGTAATGTTCGCCAAAGCGTTAAGTAAGTAATTATGACCGCGTTGTCGTTATATTTGTGGTCTAGAGCAGCGGTGACCAAAGCGGGTGTCTTGATTACATCGTGTAATCACAGACATTCAAACGGATACGAGGAGTCTCCTGTACATCGCTGTTTTTTTTCATTCACGTACTTAAGCCAAGCAGTGGCGGTAAATTGTCGCTCTACAAACTCTGTCTCTACAAGCAGTAAGAGGTGGTTTCGTAAAGGATGAGAAGGAGAACTTTTTTGTTGTTTTGTCAGACAAAATGTAATATGTTTACTTTGCTCAACGGTTCAATTAGGAGTATACAGAAACATTAATTGCCACGCTGAATAATATATTATTATTATTACTAGCCGTACCCGTGCGCTCTGCTGCACCCGTTAGAAATAAATATAAAGTAATTACATAATTAAAATAGGACATTTGACCCGGGGAACATTCGTGTTTGATAGAAGCATAAATCGTTTAATATGTTACTTAATTTAAATTGCATCCAAATAATTAAAATACGATTATTTTTGTCCAGAGACACTCATTTGTTGCAATGACAATTCCTTTAACATGTTTCTTAATTTTTATTACATGCAACCATAGTTTAATGAAGATTGACATCATTTAGATTTAATGAGTATATTTTATTTTACTTGTTATAGGTTTCCATTGAATTATGGTAATAACTTAATTTTAACTCTTGTTTTCTATGTATTCAGTAAATGGCGCTTGGCCCACTATGGTTCTAAACCCTTCAAATAACTTAAATTATATTATATAATATTACATATTATATTATATTACATTATATTATATTATATTATATTATATTATATTATATTATATCAGAAGTTACTGTAATAACATAATAGCATTATGTCCATCTAGAGAAACTACACTTTCCAATGGTGAAATAATAATTAATTATACAAATCGGTTAATTTAGCTTCCGATATTACTTCATACAAACACAGAAACATTCTCTGTAGGCTATCTTTCATAGCTTTCGATTGTTGCTGTCCAAGGCCCCTTATAGACGAAGTCATTTGTTTTTTATTTCATTATACGGCCTTAGATGGCAGTTATTTTAATTTTAAAACTCATTTATCTCATTAAATATCAGCCCTATCAAAATTTTTCAAGGAATAAAACTCATCGCAAATTATTTTTAAAGAAACTTTTGTTATGTAACATTTTTCACAAAAATAATTATAAGTGAGATATTTCGATTTATTTAATTCAGGCCCCCTTATAACTCCCCCTTTAAATAATGTATTTTGAATGTCATATAGCCTAAAATCTAAGTTACAACGAACATAATTTATATTCCAATTTTCATCGAAATCCGTTCATCCATTATCGCGTGAAAAGGTAACAAACATACAGACAGACAGACAGACATACAAACAAAAATTTCAAAAAAGCGATTTTCGGTATCAGGGTGGTTAATTATATATGTTAGGACCAATTATTTTTGGAAAATCGAAAATTACCAGACAAATTTCGGCTACAGATTTATTATTAGTATAGATAGTACGTTAGTGACAATGGTAAAACTATGCAACGCTACTTTTCTTCTCCTTTCATGTATATCAAAGTAGCATTGTTGCAAAATAGGTGACGCGGAAAAACAAGGCGCCATTTAGGCGCCTGCGCAGATTCATGGACGTCTGAAGCTTTCAATTCAACTCCGTAACGACCGCGTAGGTGGCGCTCTCCTTACTCTTAAAACTACTAAGATTTATAACACCGTTTCGACTCAAGGTTAGTGCCTTATCCTACTGACATCTCGCTTAATTCTGTCGGTTGAGGGTGGAATATATTGCCGCCATGTGTAAAGATCTAGGCGGGGCACACACACTTAGGTTACGTAATGCCGTGCGTGTAGGACTGTACTAGATCAAATCCTTTCGCTTTTCAACAATTCCCTCAAGGGCCCGGATATTGTAGCGCTCCTGCTTTCTCACTACCGCTTCCTGTACATTACACCCACATGCAAGTCCTCGGCTTTGAGATGTAAACAGTTTGAAGTAAGAAGCGGCGGGAGAGAGTTTGGCGGTGACAGATCTGTAACTGGCACGCCTTCTACGTGACAGGACGAGAGATCGCTTCCCAGAAACAGGGAGACTGAATTCTGTTAGACTTCATGTCGATATTTCATATAAGAAAATGATTACAGATCTAAAGAAACTTCAGACAAGGGGAGTCCACAGTGTTCAGGACACCGGTTTTTTGTTGAACTTTCAGGGATGGGTGTACACCCAGATTTTTTAAATTTTCTGACATTTCCTGTTATTCAGACACAAAATTATAAAAAAAGCTGGAAATAAAATAGTTATCAATGAAATTATATTTAAAAATGTATTTGTTTCTTTTTGTCTGTTTTTTTTTTTTCTAATTGGAAATTTATTCTCTGAAAAGGTGGAAAAATTCAAATACCTTCCAGCAACAGTAACAAATATAAATGATACTTACTTGCTTTTAAGGAACCCGGAGGTTCATTGCCGCTCTCACATAAGCCCGCCATTGGTCCCTATCCTGTGCAAGATTAATCCAGTCTCATATCCCACCTCCCTCAAAATCCATTTTAATATTATCTTCCCAGCTACGTCTCGGCCTCCCTAAAGGTCTTTTTCCCTTCGGCCTCCCAACTAACACTCTATATGAATTTCTGGATTCGCCCATACGTACTACATGCCCTGCCCATCTCAAACGTCTGGATTTAATGTTCCTAATTATGTCAGGTGAAGAATACAATGCGTGCAGTTCTGTATTGTGTAACTTTCTCCATTCTCCTGTAACTTCATCCCTCTTAGCTCCAAATATTTTCCTAAGCACCTTATTCTCAAACACCCTTAACCTATGTTCCTCTCTCAAAGTGAGACTCCAAGTTTCACAACCATAAAGAACAACCGGTAATATAACTGTTTTATAAATTCTAACTTTCAGATTTTTTGACAGCGGACTGGATGATAAAAGCTTCTCAACCAAATAACAACAGGCATTTCCCATATTTATTCTGTCTTTAATTTTCTCCCGAGTATATAAAGAATATAAATGACATTCGATATAAAATTAAAGGCAGAATAAATACGTTAAATGCCTGTTATTATTCGGTTGAGAAGCTTTTGTCATACAGTCTGCTTTGAAAAAACTGAAAGTTAGAATTTATAAAACAGTTATATTACCGGTTGTTCTGTATGGTTTTGAAACTTCAACTCTCAATTTGAGAGAGGAACAGAGGTTAAGAACGTTCGAGAATAAGGTGCTTAGAAAAATATTTAGGGCTAAGTAGAAGTTACAGGAGAATGGAGAAAGTTACACAACACAGAACTGCACGCATTGTATTCTTCACCTGACATAATTAAAGTAAAGTGAATCCATGGCGCTACAGCCCTTTGCAGGGCCTAGACCGACCAGCTGGCTGCTGGTCTCACGTCCACATGCCGAAGGAGAGGTGGACGATCATCCAACCAGAATGGAGGTATCTTGTAGTCAGCACAATGATCCCCCCAGCCGTTATAGCTGGATTGCGAAACCGGATTTTCGCTACCTATCGCAGCTCCCCAAGTGCAATATGATTCTGGGTGGGCACCGGTCCCATACATTGGCCGAAATTTCATGAGAAAATTTCTTCCCCCATGAGGACTCGAACCAGCGCGCATTCCGTACCGCGAGTCCTAGGAGGGATGACCTGACATAATTAGGAACATTAAATCCAGACGTCTGAGATGGGCAGGGCATGTAGCACGTATGGAGGAATCCAGAAATACATATAGAGTGTTAGTTGGGAGGTCAGAGGGAAAAAGATCTTTTGGGAGGCCTCCTAGATTGGAGGATAATATTAAAATGGATTTGAGGGAGGTAGGATAATATTATGATGGTAGAGACTGGATTAATCTTGCTCAGGATAGGGACTGATGGCCGGCTTATGTGAGGGCGGCAATGAACCTCCGGGTTCTCTAAAAGCCAGTCTTAAGTAAGTACTTTTTTTTTTCAATTTAGTATTAAAAATATCTGCATAATTAAATGATCATTAGATTGTAAAACATGTGTAAGTTCAATTCAATTTAATTTATTTCTGAAATAACACAACACTTCGACCCTTTTACTAGCCTCGGTTGTCGTGGTTCATATTCTGTGTCAATAATGTATTAAGTTTTGGAAAATTTGGACACAAAAACAGAATTTATACTGAAGAAAACAGAAAATTTTGCCAAAATGACTTCCATTACCGTATCCAAAGTGTTTTATTGCCAAAAGGTATGCGCTATGTGACCTTCTTGCTGGGTATTGCGTAGTAGAAAAATGAAACCATATATCAAATGCTTGCCAAAAGAAATGGAAATGCGTCCCTCTCGTTAGAAACAAGACCTCGCACCTCCGTGACCTCTGTCAGCGCTCAACGACCCCCTCCAAAACTAACCGCCCTACCCCTAGGGGGGCCCACGCGCTGCCCCTTGCCCCGGATACAAGTTTGCCGTTGCCACAACCTTGAGTCTGCGAAAAGCAAGGCCACGTGTTAGAGATCGGATTCCGCACACTCCAAGAATAACGGAGACCGCGTCCACAGCTGCGGGGAATCCCAGTTTGTTGAAACCAGACCGTAACAGCATCTGGAAGTCCTTGCTGCAGGCCCGAATCGATATCCGTCGTTGGGAAAAGAAAACAAAGAGACTAAAGAATATTGTGGGATGCAAAACGAGTAATCTTCAGACATATCCTTCGAAACCTACGACTGAACTTGCAAGTAAGGACCGTGTCGTGGCGCTGTAAGGGCTGGTTTGATCAACTGCGTATTAAAAGTTAATGAATTCTTATAGCTACTGACTTAAAAACAATGGATAGTTAGAGAGCTGCAAGATTGGTTGTAAATTTCAAAGTTTTATACATTTAATCCTACTAAATATAATTCAAATCCAAATTCAAATTTATTTACAATTTACATTTGAATTGAATACATATGAATAGATACCCGAAATGAGCATATGCTCGAGATCGGGTACAGTCCAGTAGTCTACGGCCCAATTGTGTAAAACTCCCTGACTAAAGATCAACTTTGATCGAAGATCGAAAAGTAAACCGAGTTCAGACACTTCTTCTATTGTATAAAACTTTTCTGCGATCAAATTACCTTGATTCAAATGCAATCTAAGTTCACGTGAAAAGGATTTGGCAACATCGCATGAACAGGTGAAATACGTGATGCGCGGACCATGTTATACAGGTTTGTTCAGTGTTGCCAATCTAGCGATTTTAACTCTTTTTCAACAACAATTTCTTTTAACTTTTATATTGCTTAAATAGGGATTTAGTGACCTTTTTAGCACCCCATAGTGACAAAATTTAATCTTTCTTTGTTGATAATGAGAAATCTAGCGACTTTACAACTACTTTTTCGCGACTTTCCGTATTACACTCTGTTGGAGACACTGGTTTTTTTTGCAATGTAAATAATGGCGGACAATAAGAAGAAGGTTGACTGTTCTCCAAGTTGTTATCATGTTATGGTGTTTGATACTGCTAAACATAATAAAGCTTTATAAAACGACAATTTTCGTTTAGTAATACAGTTAATTGAAAATTTATGAATGTACCTATCATATCCATTAATAATTAATGGTTGTTATAAACATAATATAATTATAGGTTATGTTATTTGATACTGCTGAACACGATAGAGCCTTATAAAATATAAGGATGTTTGTGTATTAAGGCAAGAAATTGAAAGAAATATATATAAATGTACCTATCATATCTATTAATAATAATAATAATATTGGATATTTTATTTGCACAATCTATCACTCGTATATTTCAAACAGAAAAGAAATAACTGAACTTGGATCATCTAACTTAATCGGAGAAATTTCTTCAGTCAAAGTTGACTTTAGTTTGAGACAAATTAATCTCAGATTAGACTTTATACAACACAAAATTCCAAGTTCAGCTGAAACAAGGATCAATTTAACCTCTGATCTAAGATTAAATGGTTTATACAATCGGGCCTACATAAATTTCACAGGGTTCAATTAATAATGCTGATGATATAAAATAATAGTAACAACAACAACAATAATAATAATAATAATAATAATAATAATAATAATAATAATAATAATAATAATAGTGATAAAACAAAACTATTTACAATAATAAAATAAATACTAAGACGGATAAAATAAAATATAAAACCACTAGCGAGAGTTAACACAACTTAAATAAGCATATAATAACCGGAAAAAATGCCAAACTCGAAAATCAACAGAAAAGTTCGTTGTATCGCAGACGACAGCAACCGCCGTATTGACATTGTGTTGTGCATTAATGGTAATAGTGGGGAGCTAAATGAAACTTTACCACAATATGAAGCTATTTAAGAATCGTTTCATCAATGCACATAATTCTTTCACAGGCTTATTTATTAAATATCTTTTTCAGTGCTAAATTCTGTTTTTCTTTTTTGCACACATTTAGATGCACTTCTCTCGGTCACTGCTTGAACTATAACTTACCTGTAATTTTTTATACTAGTATTTTGTGGTAAACACATAGACCTAATATTTGATCAAGTAGTTAAGTATTAGTTTAAGAAAAAAAATATTATAATATCTTCTTCAGGAATCGTTAACGTTTTGTAATAAAAATAATACAGTAATTTTAAAAATGAAACACTAAAACAAATTAATCTATAATATTGTGATTAGTTGCAGGAAATGGGACCTAAAGTCGGATTTTTTTTTTGTTTTTTTTTTTTTTTTTTGTGGTTTCAAAAAGAGGATGAAATACTAAGCATTTTAAAAAAAATCATAGTTCTAGGCGCTATAGTTTTCAATATATTACTTATTGAATATTGATATTTTCATTCCATATTTCACATTTATTATCATCACACGGCTCTCAGGTAGTGGTTTCCCTCACATTTCTGCATACGGTCCACCACTACTCTTGATATATTCAGTCACATATCCTAATATATTTTTCCTATCATCTAGAATATTGATATTACATAATGCACTTTTCGAGAAAAATGCAAATAAAAGTTTTCATTTGTTTTCTTAGCAACTATAAGAAAGATTTAGGTATTTAAGAAGCACTGTGTAAAACTATGTCCTAGATTTTTATTATTATATATAATAGATCACAGACACATTACATTAAACAATTTTACACAAAGATATATTATTATTTAAACACAATTTCTACATTTTACCTATTAACATATTTGTTTTGTCTTGCACTAGCATGTCCTAGGTTCGTATGTAAAAAAAACCTACAGGTAAGCCTAGAGAAAGATGTGAAAACATATAAATGAAGTTTTTATGTCGCAAATTCGTCATTTTGTTCTCTTGTAAAATTTGCTTTCACGACTTTAGGTCCCTTTTCGCACAACGGGTCACAATTTTAGCTATAAAGTGTAGAATTTGTTCTTAAAAATGTGCAGTAAAAATTGTATTAAGATATGCCAAACAGTTCCTGAACAGAGTACACCTAAATAACTGCAAATAAAATCAGAATTAAACTTCTGAATAAAAAAAATGTAAGGTATAATTTACTATAATAGAAAAAGGAGCATCTTTTGGGGACTCTCGACAAAGGACTAAGGAAGAGATTAGTGAAGTGCTTTGTGTAGAGTGTAGCTTTGTATGGGGTAGAAACATGAACATTACGACGAAGTGAAGAGAAGCGAATAGAAGCATTTGAAATGTGGATATGGAGAAGAATGGAGCGTGTGAAAAGGACGGACAGAATAAGAAATGAAGCTGTGTTGGGAAAAGTCGATGAAGAAAGAATGATGCTGAAACTGATCAGGAAGAGGAAAAGGAATTGGTTGCGTCACTGGCTGAGAAGAAACTGCCTTCTGAAGGATGCACTGGAAGGAATGGTGAACGGGAGAAGAGTTCGGGGTAGAAGAAGATATCAGATGATAGACATTAAGATACAGACGTGGACAAATTATTAACAAAATTGACGATTTTTATGATAATTCTGTTTACAAAATTTGACTTTTCAATTTAGACTACAGTTGACAATTTTGCATATTTCCATCATTACAGTAGACAGAAATATGCAAAAATGTCAACTGTAGTTTAAATTGAAGAGTCAAGTTTTGTAAAAAATATATAATAAAAATCTTCAATTTAGCTAATAATTTGTAAATTAGCAAAAATGTCAACTGCATTGAAGAGCCAAATTTTGTAAAAATATAAAACAAAAATCTTCAGTTTTGCTAATAATTTGGAAATATCCAAAATGTCAGCTGTAGTCCAAATTGAAGAATCGAATTTTGTAAAAATATACAATAAAAACCTTCAATTTGCTAATCATTTGTAAATATGCAAAAATATCAAATGTAGTCCAAATTGAAGGGTTCAATTTTGAAAAATATACTATACAAACCTTCAATTTGGCTAATTATTTGGAAATATACAAATATGTCAACTGTAGTCTAAATTGAAGAATCACATTTTGTAAAAATATATAATAAAAATCTTCAATTTTGGTAATAATTTGTCCACGTCTGTATATGGATCATATGAAGAGACAAAGAGGAAGGCAGAAAATAGGAAAGACTGGAGAATGCTGGGTTGCAATGAAAGACCTGCCCTTGGACAGAACACTATGAATGAAAGAATGAATGAAAATAATAATAAAATGTGCTGATATCTCTCCAACCAAGGAGAAAATAATAGGTCTTAAGAGCTTGCAATAGTGTATAACTAATGGCAAAACTAGGTAGTGGGCCTTGTAACATGGTGGGCCTTATTACCCCCCGGATATCTTACTTTTCACAGATAATGGCACTTACAGCCTTTTTATGTCCAGTCTCCATTTACTCCTGGGTGACACAGATCCCAGTTGAGGCCCTGCTAGTGGAATACTGGAGCAAAGGTGACATGAAATGACACGGACCATTGGAATATTCAGATATCACCAGAAATCTATCACGATCAGTCGGGAAACGAACACTGATCCCTTAAGTTGAAGACGACATAATGATAGTAAAACAATCACGCAGTCACCTGCCGTGTTTGGTCCAATTCTGTACTTGTCTGAGACAAACTGTCCGCTAGAATTAGGTCGCAGCAACAAAGCAAGGCCGTCTATCAGTCGTGAAGTGGTCAGCGCTGGTGATTGTCGAGTTCAGCGGACGGACAATCACGATTATTAAAGCTATTACGAACGTTTGGGTTTCACAACTGCCGCGCCAGTCTCAAGGAAGAGAAAAAAAGCGTTATAATAATGCCTGCAGGTAGCAGCCACCGGTACCGCTTATCGCTTAATAAAGGCTCGCCGCTAATACATTTCACTGCATTAACTCTGGAGGTGTTCTAAACTATTATAATTCATAATGCATGACGTCATCGCCATCATTACGTTATACAGCAATTTCTCCATACTTTGTTCACAAATGATCAACTTAAGCAGTAGCTAATCCTAGCTGTCACGTACAGAGTGTTTGAGGAGGAACAGTACTATTTAGGTTATTTTACGACGCTGTATCAACATCTCTTGTACGAAATGGAAATATAAAAATTGGAAAATTCTCCTTTGAAGAGGTGGAAAAATTCAAATACCTGGGAGCACCAATAATAAATATAAATGACACTCGGGAGGAAATTAAACACAGAATAAATATGGGAAATGCCTGTTATTATTCGGTTGAGAAGCTTTTATCATCTGGTCTGCTGTCAAAAAATCTGAAAGTTAAAATTTATAAAACAGTTATATTACCGGTTGTTCTGTATGGTTGTGAAATTTGGACTCTCACTTTGAGAGAGGAACATAGGTTAAGGGTGTTTGAGAATAAGGTGCTTAGGAAAATTTTTGGGGCTAAGAGGGATGAAGTTACAGGAGAATGGAGAAAGTTACACAACACAGAACTGCACGCATTGTATTCTTCACCTGACATAATTAGGAACACTAAATCCAGACGTTTGAGATGGGCAGGGCATGTAGCACGTATGGGCGAATCCAGAAATGCATATAGAGTGTTAGTTGGGAGGCCGGAGGGAAAAAGATCTTTAGGGAGGCCGAGACGTAGATGGGAAGATAATATTAAAATGGATTTGAGGGAGGTGGGATGTGATGATAGAGACTGGATTGAACTTGCTCAGGATAGGGGCCAATGGCGGGCTTATGTGAGGGCGGTAATGAACCTCCGGGTTCCTTAAAAGCCAGTATCAGCATCTCAGGTTATTTACCGTCTGAATGGAATGAAGGTGATAATGCCGGTGAAATCAGTCCGGGGTTCAGCACCGATAGTTACCCAGCATTTACTCATATTGGGGTGAGGGGAAACCCGGGAAAAACCTCAACCAGCTAACTTGCCCCGACCGGGATTCGAACCCGAGCCACCTGGTTTCGCGGCAAACAAAACGAATATCATGGTTATCGGAAGAAAAATAAAGAAGGTTAACATTAGAATTCAAAATGAGCTTAAAATACTGGAAGTGTACTATAAGCAGTAACATGAGCTGCTGCCAGGAAGTCAAAACGAGGATAGCAATGGCCAAGGAAGCTTTTAATAGAAAAAGGAGCATCTTCTGCGGACCTCTGGAAAAAAGAACTAAAGAAGAGACTAGTGAAGTGCTTTGTGTGGAGTGTAGCATTGTATGGGGCAGAAACATGGACATTACTACGAAGTGAAGAGAAGCGACTAGAAGAATTTGTAATGTGGATATGGAGAAGAATGGAGTGTGTGAAACGGACAGACAGAATAAGAAATGAAGCTGTGTTGGAAAGAGTGGGTGAAGAAACAATGATGCTAAAACTGATCAGGAAGAGAAAAGGAATTGGCTGGGCCAGTGGTTAAGAGAAAACTGCCTACTGAAAGGTGCACTGGAAGGAATGGTGAATGGGAAAAATGTTAGGTTCAAAAGAAGATGTAGGATGTTAGACAACATTAAGATAATGGATCGTATGCAGAGACTAACAAACGTTCTGATGGGGGCAGATAAAAAAGTTCAATTTTTTTCTTCCAACCTTGTTAATAGTGCCAAAACAAGTGATTATACAAATTTTGGCCACTCGACCGCAATTACGAGGCCGTCCAGAAAGTGATTTTCCCTGGGGTCGTTTACAGAAAAAAAACACAATTTCAAGGAAAGATTTATTGCAACAGATACAGCAATTTGTTGCACTATTTTTCAACATGTTCCCCATTGGAATCTATACTAATAATAAATCTGTAGCCGAAATATTTCTGGTAATTTTCGCTTTTCAAAACATAATTGGTCGTAACATGTATAATTAACCACCCTGAAACCGAAAATCGCTTTTTTGACATTTTCGTTTGTATGTCTGTCTGTCTGTCTGCTCTGGATGTTTGTTACCTTTTCACGCGATAATGGCTGAACCGATTTATATGAAAATTGGAATATAAATTAAGTTCGTTGTAACTTAGATTTTAGGCTATATGACATTCAAAATACTTTATTTAAAAGGGGGGTTATAAGGGGGCCTGAATTAAATAAATCGCAATATCTCCCTTATGAAAAAAAATGAAAAATTTTCATGAAAAATGTTATATAACAAACGTTTCTTTAAAAATGATTTCCGATAAGTTTTATTCTATACAACATTTTGTTAGGATTCATATTTAATGAGATAAATGAGTTTTAAAATTAAGATAACAACGCCATATAAGTCGCTGTAATGAAATTAAAAAAATGACTTCGTCTATAAGGGGCCTTGGACAACAACAATCGAAAGCTATGAAACATAGCCTACAGAGAATGTTTCTGTGTTTGTATGAAGTAATATCGGAAGCTAAATTAACCAATTTGTATAATTAATTATTATTTCACCATTGGAAAGTGTAGTTTCTCTAGACGGACATAATGCTATAATGTTATTACAGTAACTTCTGAGTGAATCGAGGACAGGTAAGATTAAAATAGCTTCTTATGCATAGAAAACTTGATAGGCTATTCTGTGTATTCATTTCCTGTATTTCTTAAAATAATGTTTATGAACACATTCATTTTCACCTCAGAGAATTAACGATTGGTGTTAACATGTATAATTATTCATCCTGAGATCGAAAATCGTTTTTTTTTTTTTTTTTTTTTAATTTTTGATTGTATGTCTCTCTGTCTGTCTGTCTGGATGGATGTTTGTTACATTTTCACGCGATAATGGCTGAACGGATTTCGATGAAAATTGGAATATAAATTAAGTTCCTTGTAAGTTAGATTTCAGGCTATATGGCATTCAAAATACTTTATTTAAAAGGGAGGTTATAAGGGGGCCTGAATTAAATAAACCAAAATATCTCGCTTATTATTGATTTTTGTGAAAGATATTACATAACAAAAGTTTCATTAAAAATTATGGATCCGACACGTTTCATTCCAAGCAAAATTTTGATGGGACCAATTGCACCAAAAACGGATGTTCTCTGAACCAAATGATCATATTTTAATTATTTGCATGTAATAACAAATAAGAAATATGTTAAAGGAATTATCATTGCACCAAATGAGTGGTCTCTGGAGCAAAATGATCGCATTTTAATTATTTAAATACAATTTCAATTAAGTAACATATTAAACGATTTATTCTTCTATCAAACACGAATGTTCCCTGGACCAGATGTCCTATTTTAATTATGTAATTACTTTATATTTATTTCTAACGGGTGCAGCGGAGCGCACGGGTACGGCTAGTTTAGACATATGTCATACAATGGAATCAATTTTTGTATTCTTGCGTCTTTGAATTCTGCCGCCTGAGATCCGAACTGGTATGACAAATGTCCCATTTCTGGTGGAGAATATGTTGAAAAATAGCGCAACGACTGGTGTATCTGTTCCAGTAAATATTTCCATGACATTGTGCTTTTTTGTTCTGTAAATGGCCCGAGGCAAAATGACTTTTTGTACGGCCTCGTAATTGCGGTCGAGTGGTCAAAATTTGTATAAGAACTTGTTTTGACATTATTAAAATAGTGGAAGAAAAAAATTATCTTTTTTCTCTGCCCCCATTAGAATATTTTCTTGTAAGAGGAAGGCGGAAAAGACGAAAGATTGGAGAATGGTGGGTTTACAGTGAAGGACCTGTCCTTGGGTAGAAAACTGTGAATGAGAAAACTGTGAATGAGAAAACTGTGAATGAATTAATTAATTAATTAATTAATGAAGAAACTGAGGATTTTGTTTCAGGCATCGTGCCAAGTAATCTATAAAAGCTGATAACGCTAAATATATTTGTCTATTAAATTTTCGGTTTTCCTGATCAATAATTTCAGAGTAAAATTTCTACCAATTAACACCCGTACACCTTAATATGAATGGAAAGGGACCTTCATGATTTTTTCAGGATCTTACCAGATTCAACCACAGTCTACTATATACAGTCGCGAAGCTTGAGGTGATTTTTTGCAAATCTCGTGATAAAGCGCTCCAAGCGGTTAGCAACTAGAAACAATAGACTGTCCACGGTCGACTTTGGACTGTGTCGTATTTCCATCGAGTGCTAGCTCGTTGCGTATTTCACATTGATGCTTGTGAAATGTTCGTTATTGGTTGTAATGAAAATGTTAATGGCTAAAATGCAATAATTGGAATAATAATATTTTACTAGAGACGTAGAAAAATTAAGTTTGTTTTAATGAAATCTATTGATCACGTTTTATTTTCAATTCTGGTGGGATTATTATTGCTTAGGCCTACTTTTTTTTCAAAGGATATTTTTTTTAATTATAGCTGTTAATTTTGTTGTTATTTTTATTTGTTACTTTATTAGAGACGTAGAAAAAGCCTGTTACAATAAAATTTATTAATCACGTTTTATTTCCAATTCTGGTGTGATTATTATTGCTTAACCTCAACTACGTAAGCCTACACTACAAGTACCAGTACACATACATAAGTTAATCCATTAATTCATATTTCCATTATTATTGTTGTAAAGGGAAATGCAAATTAATATTTATTGGTTTCATAGTTAATTATCGCTACAATCTTGAATGAGTGAAGCCATTATAGGAAATTTCAGTTCGTTTTGCACAAACAAAAATAATATTAACCTATTTCTTGCAGGTATCTTCGAGTTTATGGTGGAATTTAATATATTTCATTAGAATAATAAATTAACTTTATGCATTTAATATTTCAATAATGGAAGGAAGGTGTTAATTTTTCCAAAAGAACACAACGAAAGTGTAACATATTTTGTCGGCTGCTAGGAGAGAGATCTGCGATAATGAGGCGATAGTAGCGATCCTAGTGGTGGGCAACTATCCATGTTTGCATTTTTACTACATATTGAGCTTCGCGACTGTATATAGTAGACTGTGATTCAACCTTCACCTACTCGCAGAACCTCTTTGGATTGCGGTGCAACAATTGCTGCGAAATGCAACCCGTAAGGCAGGCCCGTTACCTTGGCCGCCCGTTCCTTTCACTCGCCAGGCTCCGCTGGACTATTCCAGAACTAATTTACAATCCGAGAGCCTCGTAAATACTCATTATTAACACTCATAGCCAAATTGTCTGCTGCGATGAATTCCACAGCTTGATCTTCGACATTTCCCGCGCTAAAATACAAATTATTATAAATGTTTTAGTAGTGAAAGTGTTGTAACGTTTTATGACAATCATCCGTCCTTCGAGGAAACATTAAGAGAATTTCGTATCGAATAAAACGCTTAATTGGGCGGAGGAAGGCCACGTGACCTCAGTCCTGAGGCCTGTAACACCCTTAGGACTATTTCGTGCTTCAGTGTCAACACGATTATTTATGCTATCGATTACGTGAGGCGTGTAATTGCTTCTACATGATCTGCGATAGGGGAAAAAATTAACTGGCCGAATGATATTATCTGAAGGTCGTTACAAAACGAATTGAGAAGGACACAAGCATAACATCACACAAAGCAATGCCCAGTTCGTATCAATTGGAAGGAAGTGAAAGTTTCAACAAGAAATTGTAAAAGACAAGAAAGAAAATAATAACAGGGGTAAAGGAGTGTATAAAAAACTAATTGTATAAAAGGATGTAAAAGGGAAAAGAAAAAGCGTGTAAAATTTAAAAGGAAAAGAAAATATAATAGAAAATAAGAATGATATCCTACATTAAGGGGAGAGGATGGTATTTTTTTTTTTAACTTTTTTCCTATTTGGTGTAAATTATTAATTTTTTGTATGTACAGAGCTCATAGCTGTGGCAACTCAACCAAATAGAAATATTTTGAAAAAAAAATTATTTCGGGGCCCAAATTTGAAAAAAATATACCCAATGCAGGATAGTACTAAAACCAATATATCTAAACCGTTTTTAAAGATAGATTCAAACAGTTTTTGCAATGTGTTTGTAAAAGCATATTCTATAAAACTGTCTGTAACAGAATTTTGATATTACTCCCTACGTTTGTAAAATAAACAATTAAAATTTAGCAACAATTTTCTGATTTCCTTTCTTGCAAACAAACGGGCGTATTTTTTAAATGAAATCAATTAACAAAATTCTGTTACAGAGAAAAGTTTCCTAATTGTCTAAAGAGTGTGTTCTAAATTTCATGCATGTATCTTTTGTCTGGCAATGTAGCAAAAAAAAAAAAAAAAAATGAAGTTACTGCAAACCGATAAAAGCGGGCGTGTGATTTAAAAATCCATAGCGTAGGAAGTTTAAAAATGACTTCTCAACATCCGATAAGGGCACAAATACCCACAAAATGTTATGCAATGCATTCCACACATATCAAAGAGTATTTTAAAGAAAAAAAAAATTGAAAATTTAATTTACCGGAAACAACAATAAAAGTGGGTGAGTTATTTAAAAAAAAAAACCATAATGTAGGAAGTTTAAAAATGGCGATCCACCCATATCACAGGGTATTTTAGAGATTTTTTTTAATTTAGTCAATTTTCATCAAAAATACCATCCTCTCCCCTTAAAATGAAAAACGAAAGATGATGATATAAAATAAGAACAAAGGAAGGCATGAAAGGGGAATGAAAAAGAAGGATATAAAAGTAAAATGAAAAGAGGAATATGAAAGTAAAACGGAAAAGAAGAGTATGGGAGCAAAACGAAAAAGAAAGGCACAAAAAATAAATTGGGAAAAAAGGGTACAAAATGAAATAGAAAGTGGACATAAAGAGTGAAAGAAAAATGGAAGATATAACAGAAAGAAACGTATCAAAGGAAAAAAGAAAGTTACGAAGAGAAAAAGATGGGCTCAAAAAGAAAAAGAAAAATTTATAGATCGATGCCTATTAATATAAAAGCTATACAAATGCAAAGAAAATTAAGTTGACTACGAAAGAGTAAATTACGCAGAATAAATATGGGAAATGCCTGTTATTATTCGGTTGAGAAGCTTTTGTCATCCAGTCTTCTGTCAAAAAATCTGAAAGTTAGGATTTATAAAACAGTTATATTACCGGTTGTTCTGTATGGTTGTGAGACTTGGACTCTCAATTTGAGAGAAGAACAGAGATTAAGGGTGTTTGAGAATAAGGTTCTTAGCAAGATATTTGGGGCTAAGAGGGATGAAGTTAAAGGAGAATGGAGAAAGTTACACAACACAGAACTGCACGCATTGTATTCTTCACCTGACATAATTAGGAACATTAAATCCAGACGTTTGAGATGGGCAGGGCATGTAGCACGTATGGGCGAATCCAGAAGTGCATATAGAGTGTTAGTTGGGAGGCCGGAGGGAAAAAGACCGTTGGAGAGGCCGAGACGTAGATGGGAGGATAATATTAAAATGGATTTGAGGGAGATGGGATATGATGATAGAGACTGGATTGATCTTGCTCAGGATAGGGACCAATGGCGTGCTTATGTGAGGGCGGCAATGAACCTTCGGGTTTCTTAAAAGCCATTTGTAAGTAAGGAAGGAGTAAACTAAATGCCAAAAGAAACGGAACAAGACAAATGAAAAAAATGAAGAAAGCAAAGAAATGTAACAAAAATTAGGAAGTAAATTAAAAGAAACGAATATGAAAACAAAGAAAAAAAAGAAAAGGCGAAGGATTATGAAGACTATTTCGTTAATGCACCAATGCAGTGTAAGAATATATTGTGTTTTAACCAATCAAAGCCAATTTATTATCAACTGCAATATTGTCGCACGTGATGTTCAGATGTTAAATATGTTCATTGTTTTCTTAACAATACAGTGGGCCGTGATATAGCATGATGACATTGCTAGAAAATGTAAAAATATATAATTACTTAATTTATAATATAATCTGTTTCTGTATGTTTTAAACTTATTAACGTATTCGCGAAAAAGTCTTATTCAAATATCACAAGCTTTATCTTGTTGCTGAAAGTAAGCCTACCTAGTTTGAATTAAAATGTTATAACCTCAAATATTTGTTTAATTTTGCTGTTTCACTAATCATAATTTCTACAGCTATTGTCAAATGTTTATTCATGAATTCCATATTGCAGGAGGCCAAGACCATGCGGCCAATGAAATATAAGACTAGTTTAGTAAATTAATTGTCTTATTTGATAATAACATGTATTAGTTGTCTTCTTTTTATTAATTAATCGCTTATAATGTATGCCAGAAATAGTCTTATGATCACGAGATTTTCGTTGCATGAATACTTTTTATATTAAAATGTTATGAGTATTACCACAGTCTAGTATATACAGTCACGAAGCTTAAGTTGATGACGGTACTAGTAACAATAGACTGTGCCGGTACTGTTTCACATTGTATGTGATGAGGCGATAGTAGCGATCCTAGTGGTTAGCAACTATCTATAGATGCATATTCCCTACGTATTGAGCTTCGTGACTGTATATATTAGACTGTGGTATTACGATTGTTAGGTTGGCGATGATACTGTAACAATGGTGGTAATTGTGTTGGTGGTGGTAGTGATGGAGACGACGACTAGAACGGCAATGACAATGGAATACAGACGTGGACAAATTATTAGCAAAATTGGAGATTTTTATTATATATTTTTACAAACTATGATTCTTCAATTTAGACTACAGTTGACATCTTTGGGTATTTTCAAATTATTAGAAAAATCGAAGATTTTTATTTTATATTTTTACAAAATTTCACTCTTCAATTTAGACTACAATTGATATTTTCGCATATTTACAAATCATTAGCAAAAGTGAAGATTTTTTTGTATATTTTTTTTACAAAATTCGACTCTTCAATTTGGACTACAGGTGACATTTTGGATATTTCCAAATTATTAACAAAACTGAACATTTTTATTATATATTTTTACAAAATTTTACTCTTCACTTTAGACTGCAGTTGACATTTTTGCATAATATTTACAAATTATTAGCAAAATTGAAGATTTTATTATATATTTTTTTTATAAAATTTGACTCTTCAATTTAGAATAGCCTACATTTGAAATTTTTACATATTTCTATCTACTGTAATGATAGAAATGTGCTAAATTGTTAACTGTAGTCTAAATTGAAAAGTCAAATTTTGTAAATAGAATTAATCATAAAAATCGTCAATTTTGTTAATAATTTGTCCACGTCTGTAAGTAAATAAGACATGAAGCTAAAGATACCGTACATTTTCACGTCTTTTCAAGAGATGTCATTGCTAATGGAATAACTACAACGTAGCCTATAACCTCTAACTTTGTTGGTTATTTGCCTTACGGCTGACGATGAAGATGACGACAAAACGAAAATGAAGATGGCGATGATTTGCTATTCTACTTGATTTTGTTGTTAAAGTTGTTCCTGAAATAATTAAATTTCTCGACACTTTTTCAGTACGCAAGGTTCAAGAACAAAACACAAACTCTTGGACTTCGGGAAATTCAGATTGTTGGCATAAGTGAAAGTAAATAATCGATTGTCCAAAATTTGAGATACAAAAAGAACAGTCCAATTACTGCAACGACAGAAAGTCTTTTACTAGTCTGTGTGTACAGATCTAACGTAATTACTTCCGCAACAATGTGCTGCAGGCCTGCCAACGAACGTAACGAATTTACGATGGTGTAACAGGACGTCGGTGGGAACAGCTACGACGAAGCAAAGGAGTTTCGTTGCTGGTTCATAACGATAGAAATCTTAATACAAAAACATTTTAAAATAACACCCCGTTGTATACTTGAACTCCCATCACTTTAAGATGTGCACAATATCTACTTATCTAACCTAATATGTCTACCCATGTACCAAACATAGATAACATATTCTATCCTTATCTTTCAATGTGAAATCTAACTTCCATTTGTACCTCACATTTATTTTTACTTATCTTCAGATTTTTTAGGATTTTAATTTATTATAAATCATATAATTTATTAAAACGGCAACGTATTAAAAATGGCAGCATAGTTTCTCGGTCATTGGTGTAGTATTCCTTACAAAATTCAATATGAGAGGAAAAACAAATTTTTCATTATATTTAAATTTTAAGAAATTGTTATTGAATTTTTTTTAATTTCTTTTAAAGAGAGGATAGATATTCAAATGGAAGATGTTTTAATGCATGATTTGATCAATTTTATAGATATTCTAAAATTTCTTCCACAGTTATAACCTAAAAGTTCATATTAGATTTAGTATAAGAAAAAAAAAATCCACCATCGAATTGCATGGAGGACATTTTATAGCATAATTTGATCAGTTTTACAGCTACCGTATCTTAAAATTTATTTTACTGTTATAAAGCTAAAAATTATTAAAGGAAATGAAAAATTTAGTTTTTTACCCTCAAACATGAAATTTAAAGAAATTTAGAGATACATACTGCTGGCTGATATTGTGTTTGCAGGGCAGGACATTTTAATCCATGAATTGGTCAATTTTATAGATTCATAAAATTTATTTCGCAGATATAACTTAGCTAAAAGTTCATATTAAATTACTATAAGAAAAATACAAAATCGTTTTTTACCCTCGAGGCGTATTTTTTTTTTATAAAATGAGCAATACAGATGCTGGCTGGTATTGTGTCTGCATGGGAAGACATTTCATTTCGTGACTTGCTCAATTTTACAAGATATCTCAAAATTTCTTTCAAAGATAAAAAAGCTAAACGTGCGTATTAAATTACTGTAAGAAAAATTAAAAATAAATTCTTTTTCGACTCTCAAATGTGTATTTTTGAGAAAATGAACTATAATATAAAATTTGTGACTGGTAATATGTTTGCATGGCAGGACATTTTAAGGCATGACTTGGACAATTTTATAGATATCTTAAAATTTCTTTCACATACAGGTTGATTCACAAGGATTTACCGTCACTCACGGAGTTTATTTCCGAAGACATTCTGACCAAAATATGTTATATAAACATTTGTCCTAATCTCAATATTTTCAGAGTTACACTAATTTGAAATTGTTTGTAAAATACCATTACTCCTGAGTTTCAAGGGTAAAAGAATATTACAGATAAAGAATGAACTATTCAGGAGTATCATTTCTTTAATTAGCTAGAATTCTGAAGCTAAAAATGTGTTGTGAATTCCATAGTTGCTTCGTATAGAATTTTTTTCCCGATTTTTAACTACAAAATTACATTTTCTTACGCATTTATCATAACAATTGTTACAAATCACGCCAATTTTGTAAATTCTTCAAGACTGTACATTAGGATTCATAATCAAACTGTAAAGAATCAAGTTCTTAAAGTCGTATGATTTGTAACAATTTTTGTGATAAGTGCGTAAGAATGATGTCATTTTTAGTTAAAAATTGAAAAATAAAATCTGTACAAAGCAATTATCAACACATTTTTAGCTTCAGAACACTAGCCAATTAAAGAAACGACACTTCTGAATAGTTCACTCTTATTTGTAATATTTTTTACCCGTAAAACTAAAGAAAAAAGTTATTTTGCTAACAACTTTAAATTAATGTAACTTTGAAAATATTGAGATTAGGACAAAAGTTTATATGACATTTTTTGCTGAGAATGTCTTCGGAAATAAACTCCGTGAGTGATGGTAAATACTAGTGAATCACCCTGTATATAAAGCTAAAAGTTCATATTAATATAAAAAATCAATTCTTTTGACCCCCGGAGGTGTATGTAACCCCTTAACCATGTCGTAAAAGCTGTGTGATAATCTAACAATCAGACAGGCGGAAAAAACTAACAGAAGATCAGATAGACAAAAACATAGATAGGATAACTACAAGACAAACGTACATACATCAAACTGGAATGTAGGCAAGTAATAGGCATAGAGGCAGACAGGTAAAGTTCCTAGCTCATTGGAAATATAGTATAATCATACATTTCGTAATGACCCCTGGTTAAGGTCGGGTATTTATCACAAGTGAAATGGGCAAAGGTAACTGGCTGTATATGGGTAACCGCCAAGAAGACTACAAGCTACTAGAGCCTTGGAGAGAAGATTGATTGTCGAAAATTAGACTCAGAAATTATTTGGAGGTCCATAACGGCAAATTAGAGTCACGAAGGTGAGATAATGCATATACAAGACCATTAGCTCCAACTGCAAGCGTAGGGCCACCCAATTAGCAATATTCTTTAAGTGTGTATCACATTTCACGTTAAACTACCTCAGTCGACCTTGATACGAAGGCAAGGAATAGCATATATCCAATTAAGGATCTAGCATATATCGGATTTCAAGGAATAACACCAGTGCAATCTAGAATCTGGTATATCTTAGATTTTATTTCTTCTACGAAACATTACAATAAAATCTGAAATTTCCAGTTTCAGAACATATTCCTGTCTCATTAGATTAGGATAAACGTAGCCTACAGTTTGTTTCTATCTGCCAACACCATCAACATTTTCACCTTCACCTTCTCATACATTTTCATGTCTCCACCGTCTTCAGTATCACTTCTAAATTTTGCTAGTTGTCACTTACTTACTGGCTTTTAAGGAACCCGGAGGTTCATTGCCGCCCTCACATAAGCCCGCCATCGGTCCCTATCCTGAGCAAGATTAATCCAGTCTCTATCATCATATCCCACCTCCCTCAAATCCATTTTAATATTATCATCCCATCTACGTCTCCACCTCTCGAAAGGTCTTTTTCTCTCGTATTCCAACTAACACTCAATATGCATTTCTGGATTCGCCCATACGTGCTACATGCCCTGCCCATCTCAAACGTCTGGATTTAATGTTCCTAATTATGTCAGGTGAAGAATAAAATGCGTGCAGTTCTACGTTGTGTAACTTTCTCCATTCTCCTGTAACTTCATCCCTTTTAACCCCAAATATTTTCCTAAGAACTTTATTCTCGAACACTCTTAATCTCTGTTCCTCTCTCAAAGTGAGAGTCCAAGTTTCACAGCCATAAAGAACAACCGGTAATATAACTGTTTTATAAATTCTAACTTTCAGATTTTTGACAGCATACTGGATGATAAAAGCTTCTCAACCGAATAATAACAGGCATTTCCCATATTTATTCAGCGTTTAATTTCCCCCCGAGTGTCATTTATATTTGAAGAGTCCACTGCAAGAATGATGGATGTCACTTTCTTGTCGAATACGAACCAAGACTGTCAATGCATAGCTTAAGACATATAGAATGTACATACAGAGTTACATGGCATTAACACTGATAGTCATTGTCCAGTAATGATCGGAAAATCACAGTTAAGCTTTGAGCGCTAAGCATTTCAAACTTTCAATTGCTTCTCCTGCAAAATGTATTCCAAATGACATCCATCATTCTTGCAGTGGACTCTTCATTTGTTACTATTGCTCCAAGATATTTGAATTTTTCCATCTCTTCGAAGGATAAATCTCCAATTTTTATATTTCCATTTCGTACAATATTCTCGTCACGAGAGCTATTCTGTTTCGCAGGGAAAACCAAAAATATTGGGTCAGATAAATTAAATAAATAAAAATATACTTTGTCTTTTCGGGATTTACTTCCTTATCCAGCTCTTTACTTGCTTTAAGTAAAATTTCCGTGTTTTCCCTAATCGTTTGTCGATTTTCTCCTAACATATTCACGTCATCCGCATAGACAAGCAGCTAATGTAACCCGTTCAATTCCCAATCCTCTCTGTTATCCTGGACTTTTTTTTTTTTGTTTTATTGGGTTATTTTACGACGCTGTATCAACTTCTAGGTTATTTAGCGTCTGAATGAAATGAAGGTGACAATGACGGTGAAATGAGTCCGAGGACCACCACCGAAAGTTACCCAGCATTTGCTCGTATTGGGTTAAGGGAAAGCCCCGGAAAAAAACCTCAACCAGGTAACTTGCCCCGACCGGGATTCGATTCCGGGCCACCTGGTTTCACGGGCAGTCGCGCTGACCGTTACTCCACAGGTGTGGACTCCTGAACTTTCCTAATGGCATACTCTAGAGCAAAGTTAAAAAGTAAAGGTGATAGTGCTTCTCCTTGCTTTAGCCCGCAGTGAATTGGAAAAGCATCAGATAGAAACTGAAACGTACTAAGGCCCAATTGTATAAAACTCCCTGACTAAAGATCAACTTTGATCGAAGATCGAAAAGTGAACCGAGTTCAGACACTTCTTCTATTATATAAAACGTTTCTGCGATCAAATTACCTTGGTTCAAAAGCAATCTAAGTTCATGTGAAAAGGATTTGGCAACATCGCATAAACAGGTGAAATATGTGATGCGCGGACCATGTTACACAGGTTTGTTCAGTGTTGCCAATCTAGTGACTTTAACTCTTTTTCAACAACAATTTCTTTTAACTTTTATATTGCTTAAATAGGGATTTAGTGACCTTTTTAGCATCCCATAGTGACAAAATTTAATCTTTCTTTGTTGATAATGAGAAATCTAGCGACTTTACAACTACTTTTTGGCGACTTTCCGTATACTCTGTTGGAGACACTGGTTCTTTGTGCAATGTAAATAATGGCGGACAATAAGAAGAAGGTTGACTGTTCTCCGAGTTGTTATCATGTTATGGTGTTTGATACTGCTAAACATAATAAAGCTTTATAAAACGACAATTTTCGTTTAGTAATACAGTTAATTGAACATTTATGAATGTACCTATCATATCCATTAATAATTAATGGTTGTTATAAACATAATATAATATAGGTTATGCTATTTGATATTGCTGAACACGATAGAGCCTTATAAAATATAAGATTGTTTGTGTATTAAGGCAAGAAATTGAAAGAAATAAGTTATATATAAATGTACCTAACATATCTATTAATATTAATAATAATGGATATTTTATTTGCACAATCTGTCACTCATATATTTCAAACAGAAAAGAAATAACTGAACTTGGATCATCTAACTTAATCGGAGAAATTTCTTCAGTCAAAGTTGACTTTAGTTTGAGACAAATTAATCTCAGATTAGACTTTATACAACACAAAATTCCAAGTTCAGCTGAAACAAGGATCAATTTAACCTCTGATCTAATATTAAATGTTTTATAGAATCGGGCCTATATGACATATTTGTCGTTAAGTAAGGAGCTAAGTTCTAACAACCAGCGATTATCTTAGACCATGGTAAAGTCCGTTGAAGCGTGACATGTGTAGAGATGCGTAACGCGTTGAGTGAGCAATGGAGCGCTCAGCGGTGATCAGAAGCAGTGCAGCCAGCCACCGTGGCAGCTGTTGCGAGATCAGCTACTCTTGCGACAGACGCGGTGCGCTACTGCGCAATCGGATGCAGGGGGTGGTGTGACAGATCCAGTTATGAGGCTCGCGCGTTGCCCAATGCAAGAATATTGCAATCGCGGGGCACAGCTCCAATCCAGATGCTGGAGGAAATGATCCATCACAGAATAGCAATGCATCACATGCCAAAAAAAAATTATCTGTTCTACAGACGTGACAAAAGTATACTACAATCTAGTTCTACTTGCACATACAGGGGGCGTAAAATATTACGTTGCATAACAGTTCAGTTTCTTTATAATCGTGCGAAATGTATTGCCGTGTCTCTTCGCTTCTGGACACCAGATTTGTTTATTTTTTTCTTAACAAAGTCATGTTTGGAAATCCTTCCATGTCTAAGTAATACAATCTTCATTAACCTTATTATATTCCATGACTGTCTCTACTAAATTGCGTTTCAGTTATTTCCGTTATCATGGAAACAAATGAAGTAGATTTTTTTTCGTTTTATTCACCTTATTAGACTATAGTCCATGACTGTCTTTAATAAATTGTTTTTCAGCTATTTCCGTTACCATGGAAACAAATGAAGTAGATTTGTTTTCGTTTTATTAACTTTATTAGCCCATAGTCTATGCCTGTCTTTAATAAATTGTGTTTCAGCTATTTCCGTTACCATGGAAACAAATTAAGTAGACTTGTTTTCATTATATTAACCCTATTACAATCCATGGCTGTGTTTAATAAATTGTGTTTCAGCTATTTCCGTTACCATGGAAACAAATTAAGTAAATTTGTTTTCGTTTTATTAATCTTATTAGCCTATAGTCCATGACTGTCTTTAATAAATTATGTTTCAGCTATTTCCGTTACCATGGAAACAAATGAAGTAGATTTGTTTTCGTTTTATTAACCTTATTAGCCTATAGTCCATGACTGTCTTTAATAAATTGTTTTTCAGCTATTTCCGTTACCATGGAAACAAATTAAGTAGACTTGTTTTCATTATATAAACCTTATTATAATCCATGGCTGTCTTTAATAAATTGTGTTTCAGCTATTTCCGTTACCAAGGAAAAATAAATTAAATTAATTTGTTTTTGTTTTATTAACCTTATTATAGTCCGTGGCTGTGTTTAGTCCCGCGCCGTGGCGTCGCGGTCTAAGGCATCCCGCCTAGGACTCGCGTTACGGAATGCGCGCTGGTTCGAGTCCTCATGGGGGAAGAAATTTTCTCATGAAATTTCGGCCAGTGTATGGAACCGGTGCCCACCCAGCATCGTGATGCACTTGGGGAGCTACGATAGGTAGCGAAATCCGTTTACGCAAACCAGCTATAACGGCTGGGGGGCTCATCGTGCTAACCACACGATACCTCTATTCTGGTTGGATGATCGTCCAGATCTGGTGGTCTTGGCTCTTCGTGGGCTGTAGCGCTACGGATTATTATTATTATTATTATTATTATTATTATTATTATTATTATTATTAGCTGAAACACAATTCATTAGAGACAGCCATGGACTTTAATAAGGTTAATACAACGAAAACAAATCTACTTCATTTTGTTTCCATGGGAACGGATATAGCTGAAACACAATTTATTAAAGACAGCAATAATAATAATAATAATAATAATAATAATAATAATAATAATAATAATAATAATAATAATAATAATAACTGAAACTTAAAAGAAGTGTAATTTTTTTTCTCCCTTCCATGTAACCTGTACAGTAGTGGCAAAAAAAAAAACGGACCGACCCTTGTAGTTGATTTCAGAGCCTTGTTCACTCCAAAGCACGATAGACTGGTAACTAAGATTTTCGTGGTTCGAATCCTGCCTGAGAAGGAAACTTTTTTTTTGTTTCTTATTCAAATTTATTCCCAGTACTTTTCGATTGCAGCGATATTTGACTACTTAATTAACTTATTATTCCCAGAACATGAATTTTACCAGCTTATTTTCTAATAGCTTTTCAAATGGGCTACGTCAGCAGTCGAAACTACAACAATTTCAATAGATTACTCGCTATCTTGTGAATGCGGGCGTGGCATGCGCAGTGGCTCATTTCGTGGACTTTGATTATTCCGGTTTTTTTTTTGCCATTACTGTACATTGCTGTCAGTTGGTCTCGTGGGAAAATTCGATACTGTAGTTGTTTTACTGACACTAGTATTTGCAAATGCGTTTCGTAATTCAAGTTTCCTTTAGAATTAGACAGAAATTAATAACAAAAACGGGTAAAGTTAAGATACGGTCATGGGATACGACCCACGACCCTCCAAGCGAAACAGACACGGTGGATATGAAATATCAAGCCCGAAGTAACGTGTAAAATTCCACAAAGCCAGCCGGCCAAGAACATGTGTCGTAATACTCAGGTTTGACAATAAGAAAGCCAGGGGGCAGTGAAAGGCACCTCACGCCACCCGGCCTTGCACCCCGTTCAAAATCAAGGTACGCAATGCGCAAGGTTATAGCGCCCTAGCAATACCTTAATTTTGTCCTCAAGAAACTTACTTCACGGTTCATTTCATTCCGACATTCAACCTTTACATTGTTCCAGTCAAATTACTGTTATTAAATTAAAATATGTAATTATATACCTTAAAACACGCTAAGAGATTAAGTGAGCTGTATAGATGGGGATAAATTATTTACATGAATGTAATCTGTTGTGTTTTTTTTCTATTAAACTAACGTAAAATATTGTACAAGCAACCTTATATCTCCTAAGTTCTAGGGGAAAAACATCAGTTCAGGCGCCACTCTTTTCTTAATTTATTTATTTAAAACATTTATTCGTTCATTTCTTTGTTTATTTGTTTATGTACATATTTATTTACTTGTTTATTTTTTATTTATTTACATGTAAATAAATTATATTTACTTACTTATTTTAATTATTTAGTATTAAGTAATTTCCATAAATAGAAATTGCCTAGAAGACAAAGTACACCATTAGCTATTACTTATTTACTTGTTTATTTATTTATCTATTATTTACTTACTCACTTGTTTATTAATTTACTCACTCATTTACTTTTATTAACTTATTTATTTACTTACTTATGTTTTTTTAATTATATATATATATATTCATTTAGTTGTTTGTTTAATTATTTATATACTCAATCAGCAAATTACTTATTTATTTGTTTATTTACTTATTTATTTGGTTACAAAGCTACTTATTCACTTATTTATTTATTTAGCTACGGTACTTATTTATTTATCAATTTAATTAATTGATTAGTTTGTTTATTTATTTAGTTATGTATTTAGTTACTTAGATACTTATTTAGTTATTTATTTACTTAATTACTTATTTATATATTTATTTACTTATTTCTTTACTTCGTTACTTAGCTACTTGTTGACTTATTTATTTATTAAGCTACGGTACTTAGTCATTTATCAATTAATTTAATTAATTAGTTTTCTTATTTAGTCATGTACTTACTTATATACTTATTTAGTTACGTATTTACTTAGTTATTTACTTATATATCCATTTATTCATTTATTTATTTATTTATCTATTAAGTTACATAGCTACTTATTAAGATATTTACTTACTTATTTAATTTATTTATTTGGTTACTTAGCTACTTATTGATTTATTTATTTATTTATTTATTTATTTACTTATTTATTTAACTACGTACTTATTTGTTTATCAATTAAATTTATTACAGTACTTAATTATTTACCAATTCAACTAATTAATCAGTTTGTTTATTTATTTAGTTATGTCTTTAGTTATTTTTCTACTTATTTATTTATTTATTTATTTGGTTACTTAGCTACTTATTGACTTATTTATTTACTTAGCAACGATACTTATTTATTTATAAATTTAATTAATGCATTAATTAGTTTGTTTATTTATTTAGTTATGTCTTTAGTTATTTTTCTACTTATATAATTATTTATCTTCTTATTTATTTATTTACTTGCTTACTTAGCTACTGGAGGGAAGCAATCAAGATGAATGCGAACGTGTCAGCTGTGCGTAGTGTACCTGGCAGGTCTTCGGGCAGTAACCTCTGTCGACATTGCGACAGGGAGGTTGAAACCCTTGCCCATGTCCTGGGGGCCTGTCCACATGGTGAACTTCTACGAAATACGCGGCATCATACAGTAAGATCTATAATAGCAACTGCCTTAAGGAACAAAGGTTATTCAGTATATGAAGAAGTACACGGCATATCCAGTGAGGGCAGTAATCGAAGAATTGACATCATTGCATTTAAACCTCCCTCTCTTGAAGGTTACATCATAGACCCTACTGTGAGATTCGAATCGCACGAACACCAGCCAGAAGAAGTACACGAGGAAAAAAGGAATATATATATATATGAACCTTCCATCAGTTTTTATAAGGACAAATACCATCTGGAATCCATCGTCATTACGGGACTAATGATAGGAGCCCGTGGGACCATACCCCGGTTCCTAGTCGACTTCTGTAAATCTTTTGGCCTGCATAAAAGTATTTTAAGAGATCTAACAATTGCGGCACTCAAAGGCTCAATAGCTATTTTCAGGCATCATACATATGGACCATGACTAATTCGCATCTCCTTGACGTTACTTCGTTTAACATCATGTGTTTCAATATAATTCAAATTGTTTATTTTTCACTCTAACAACAATTTATCACTAAGCCTCAAGGCTTTTACTCTATTGTATCATGGTACTCTTTGTCGATGGCAACCTGTAGTGGTTACAGGAAGAAATTAAATTAAATTAAATTAATTCACTTATTTATTTATTTAGCAACAGTACTCATTTATTTATAAATTTAATTAATGAATTAATTAGTTTATTTATTTATTTATGTATTTATTTACTCATTTATTTATTTATGTATTTGTTTATTCATTTACTTATTTATTTATTATTTTAGACATCAAAGGGACAAAAAATACATATAAGTACTGTAAGGTTAGTTCACTTTTATGCCAATTTGTTGTCACTGAAATGACAATGGCAAATGAAACAAGAGAGTTGGAATAAAATATGACCTAAAACCACAAAATTGCAGTAAACCATTACATTGGTAGTCAGAATTTTCATGATTGACGAATGTACCAGAATGGGGAGGGACTGGGATGGAATAGAATGCACATGAAATGAGCGAACTGGATGGAATGGATTGGTTAAACAGGAATGGCTGGAATCAATTGAACAGAAGTGACTGGAATGGACTGAGCCGTAGTAACTGAAATGGAATGAACTGGATTGGCTGGAATGGATTGGACTGTAATGGAATGAAACTGACTACAATAAAATTACTCTGCACAACTGATAAACTGGGTTCTACTACATTATCTTTCTGTTTCTGACTGGCCAAAAAGTCTGGTTTCTTTGCACGTCGCTATAAAGACATCTGCCAGACAGGAGTGCGTGATCCATCCAACAGTTTTACCACGGCTTCACAGAGAGGCCAGCTTTCACTGTTACTACAATTTTTACAGCTTTTATTGGATTACGAGTTATTGTTTATGGAAATGTGGGAAATCTCCTGCAGACAACAATGCTGGGTCAAAGAATTTGAAAGCGCTGCTTCATCGCCTTCAATGACTTCGGCTTGGCAACCCTCCATTTTAATCGACTGTCGTTGGAATGTACTTATGTTCACATTAGCTATTTTATTTAATTGTACGTTTTAATTCTACAGGGTGTTTCAAAAGTAACGAATAATTGCAAATCAAGGGATTTTAAACAAAAACTCGGACACATCAGACGTAGGCCTATTTATAAAGGAATGTTTTTATGCAAACGAAACATTTTTCAGATTATTGTTGTGTGAGTTATGACGTCATCGAAAACATTTTAAAATGGCATTCTATAGTTTTATAATATCATCTGAAAGAGGATGTTTTATATCGCACTCCCTGAAAAAATTGTGTTGTAACTAAAAAATTGTGATTTGTAAAGATACGCTATTTCCTAGTAAAATACTGCTGTAAAAATATTTTAATAAATAATTGGCAATTTACTACTCTATTATTAGAATTTCATACCTCCAACCAGCAAAACAGTACTTACTTACTTATTGGCTTTTAAGGAACCCGGAGGTTCATTGCCGCCCTCACATAAGCCCGCCACTGGTCCCTATCCTGAGCAAGATTAATCCAGTCTCTATCGTCATATCCCACCTCCCTCAAATATATTTTAATATTATCCTCCCATCTACGTCTCGGCCTCCCCAAAGGTCTTTTTCCCTCCGGTGTCCCAATTAACACTCTATATGCATTTCTGGATTCGCCCATACGTGCTACATGCCCTGCCCATCTCAAACGTCTGGATTTAATGTTCCTAATTATGTCAGGTGAAGAATACAATGCGTGCAGTTCTGTGTTATGTAACTTTCTCCATTCTCCTGTAACTTCATTCCTCTTAGACCCAAATATTTTCCTAAGCACCGTATTCTCAAACACCCTTAACTTATGTTCTTCTCTCAAAGTGAGTCTAAGTTTCACAACCATACAGAACCGGTAATATAACTGTTTTATAAATTCTTACTTTCAGATTTTTTGACAGCAGACTGGATGATAGAAGCTTCTCAACCGAATAATAACAGGAATTTCCCGTATTTATTCTGTGTTTAATTTCCTCCCGAATATCAATTATATTTGTTATTGTTGCTCCCAGGTATTTGAATTTTTCCACCTCTTCAAAGGATAAATCTCCAATTTTTATATTTCTATTTCGTAGAATATTCTGGTCACGAGACATAATCATATACTTTGTCTTTTCCCATTTAAAAAAAATAAAAAAATAAAAGTAAAACAGTGTTGGAAAAAAATTACGAAAGTAATATGTGATTTTCTACATATGAAAATACTTTTCTGGGACTGCTATAGACTATGTAGTATTTCATTTTTTTTTTTGTACATAAGTATTATCATCATGATTACTATGGTAACAAATTTACTGTTGATACATTTTGGTATTCCTTGTTATGAAACCTTTTTAGTGATGTAATGAGCATAAGACAATATATTCCTACCGAGCGAGTTGGCTCAGACAGTAACGTTTCAGACTCATATTCGGGAGATTCCCGGTTCAAACCCCGTGGCCGACCAATCTGACTGGGGCTTTTATGGTTTTCTTCAGTTACAAAAGGCAAATGATGGACTGGGAATTTACATACCATGATTCATCACCGCCTCAGTCACCAATATCATAAACATTAATCAAATATCTACAATCAATCACATGAACACAAGCCATCTAGAACACACAAAAAAAGAAAAAAATAACTCAACAATATTAACAACGGCCTACTCGTATATTCACAGATCTTAAACACGCGATAAGATCATAGACATTAAAGCGTGTATAAATTAACCTAACAAAAAAAGGATATTCTTAACGGAATATAATCTTTTTATGCCCCTGCCATGCCCATGTTCTCTGAATTTCGCTTCTTTTCTACCCACAGTTGACAGAGAAATAGATGGCCGATTTGGATGAGTTTCCTTAAAAAGTGTTGATATTCCTTGTGTATGTCTTCTGTCATCAAATCCTATCATCATCAGAATCTCAATTCTTTTACTTTCTGTTAAGAACATCTTGTTTTATTTTATTTCATCAATAAAACTGCTTACATAACACAAGGATTAACAAAATGTATAAATAGTAAAATTGTTACCATAGCAACCATAACCATTTTGTTTTTATTTCGAATAAATTTTATTCAGCTTCCTCCAAGTGAAGGCTGCCTAGAAGACAAAGCTTACCATAAAATTGTTGTTATAATGGAAAAAAAATAAAACAATGGAGAAGAAAAAGAATAAGAAATAAGAAAAACAAATTAATTATGTATAACTTAAAATAGTACATTATGCAACGAGCCTATAATGGTAATAATTAAGACGCGAGTATGTTTATGAAACGAGCGCAAGCGAGTTTTATAATTCTCATACGAGCGTCTTAATTACCATTATAGTCAAGTTTCATACGACTTTTTATGCTCGACCATATTTCTAACTTGAAATTATTCATAAGTATTCATGTTATTCATATCTGACTGACCTTGTGCAATACCTCGTAAATTGTGATATGTGCGCAGACGCGAAAGTATTGATTTTTTCCGAGAAACAAATGTCTCGCGCTAGTTGTCTTTCGATTGCATATCCGAGAATAATCGATACTTGCGCTTTCATATTGCTACAATGGTATTTCCTGATTGGTGGAACACCTGAACTTTAATGAATAGGTGTACTTTAATGAGGTCCATTAAAGGGCTGCTATCAGGAGTATAATTACTACATTTCGGCATGGTCGAGCATAAAAATAATAATGCTCTCCCATACATGCTATTAAAAAAAACTACAGGTGTCATTTAAAAATGTTCTTGATGACGTCAACTCGCACAACAATAGCCGCAAAAATACATTGTTTCCTTCCTACATATAAAATTTGACGTGGTTGAATTTTCTGTACCAAATCCCTTCATTCAAATCTAATTGCAATTTTGCATCACTTTTGAAAAACCTTGAATATTAATACGTATGATATTTAATTATAATTTTAAATACAGCTTTTTATGCTGTGGAGAGAGAGAGCGTTTGCAGAAATAACAGCTATACAATTATAATATTCCTATTAAATAAAATACATCCCACAATCACCTTAAGATCCTTTCTCCACGTAATTAGCAACATCCTGTGAATCGAGCTTTGGGGTGCGGTTGAAATTTTGTTTTCATTGCCAAAGACTCCACAGAAAAAAAAAATCAGATCGTGCAACGACCTGAACTCTATTGTTGGGGAAATACAAAAACTTTTACAGAAAATTAACACATCTCACCCTAGAGATTTAACGATTAGTTCTGCTTTCGTTTTTTAAGTTACGGAATACAAGTGAAAACTTTTAATTGTTTGGTACTGACAGCACCATTACGTTGACCCGAAGGGTTCGCAAGCATCACCGGAGCGTGGCTAATGAAGGAAGAAATTCAGCGAATTAACTAAGGCGTGGATGGCTAGTGAACGACACAGGAATTCCAGCTCCCCGGTCCAACGGTGGAGAAAATCAGAGCGAAAAAGAGAGGGAAAACCATTTCAAACGTCCAGTAGGCCTATGATCTGGGAACTTTCATTGTATTCAACGTGATACGAAGTTTTGGGGTTTTTGTACTACAAATACGTGATGCGAGATATTTAGTTTCTTGCACTGTAGACTCAGTACAGAATCTTCAAACTCCCTCACCACTAATTCAAAAGTTCGCTGCAAAAAATGCAGACATTAACGTATATCAGCACAGAAAGCAATTCGCGCAGTCCTGAGTTCAATTTTGGAAGGTGGGATACAAATATGGATATAATGGTCGAAAATTAAAGTGAAAACTTTCGACAACATACTTACAAATGGCTTTCAGAGAACCCGGAGGTACAATGCCGCCATCACATAAGCCCGCCATTGGTCCCTATCCTGAGCAAGATTAATCCAGTCCCTACCATCATATCCCACCTCCCTAAAATCCATTTTAATATTATCATCCCATCTACGTCTCGGCCTTCCCAAAGGTCTTTTACCCTCAGGTCTCCCAACTAACACTCTATATGCATTTCTGGATTCGCCCTTACGTCCTACATGCCCTGCCCATCTCAAACGCCTGTATTTAATGTTCGTAATTATGTCAGGTGACGAATAAAATGCGTGCAGTTCTGCGTTGTGTAACTTTCTCCATTCTCCTGTAACTTCATCCCTCTTAGCCCTAAATATTTTCCTAAACACCTAGTTCTCAAACACCCCTAACCTCTGTTCCTCTCTCAAAGTGAGAGTCCAAGTTTCACAGCCATACAGAACAACCGGTAATATAACTGTTTTATAAATTCTAACTTTTAGCTTTTTTGAGCGCAAACTGGATGACAAAAGCTTATGAGCCGAATAATAACAGGCACTTCCCATATTTATTCTGTATTTAATTTCCTCCCGAGTTTGTTACTGTTGCTCCAAGATATTTCAATTTTTCCACCTTCATACTTGTAGAAACTTATTCATTTATTTATTTATGTATTTATTTCTTATTTATTTAGTTATTTAATTATTTCTTTGTGTTTGTGTTCGTGTATTTGTTTATTCTTTCATTTATTTATTAGAGTTTATTTATTTATTTGTTTATTTATTTACTTGTTCGTTTATTTATTTTATTTATTATTTAGTTTATTTATTTACTTATTTACTTATTCATTTTATTTATTTGCTTATTTATTTATTTAATTTATTTACTTGTTCGGTTATTTACTTATTTATTCTTTTACTTGCTCGTTTATTTATTTACTTGTTTATTATTTATTTTATTTACTTATTTATTTATTTATTTTATTTATTTTCTTATTTATTTATTTAATTTATTTACTTGTTCGGTTATTTACTTATTTATTCTTTTACTTGCTCGTTTATTTATTTACTTGTTTATTATTTATTTTATTTACTTATTTATTTATTTATTTTATTTATTTTCTTATTTATTTATTTAATTTATTTACTTGTTCGGTTATTTACTTATTTATTCTTTTACTTGCTCGTTTATTTATTTACTTGTTTATTATTTATTTTATTTACTTATTTATTTATTTATTTTATTTATTTTCTTATTTATTTATTTAATTTATTTACTTGTTCGGTTATTTACTTATTTATTCTTTTACTTGCTCGTTTATTTATTTACTTGTTTATTATTTATTTTATTTACTTATTTATTTATTCATTTTATTTATTTTCTTATTTATTTATTTAATTTATTTACTTGTTCGGTTATTTACTTATTTATTCTTTTACTTGCTCGTTTATTTATTTACTTGTTTATTATTTATTTTATTTACTTATTTATTTATTTATTTTATTTATTTTCTTATTTATTTATTTAATTTATTTACTTGTTCGGTTATTTACTTATTTATTCTTTTACTTGCTCGTTTATTTATTTACTTGTTTATTATTTATTTTATTTACTTTTTATTTATTTATTTACTTATTTATTTATTTACTTGTTAGTTTATTCATTCATTCATTCATTCATTCGTTCAATCATTCACTTATTCTGGCGGAGGTACTAAGGCCATTAGTATTCAGCCAGAGAGAAAAGAAAACGATAATTTTAAAATTAAAATACAAAATACAATATGAAAAGCAAAAACAAACATGAACGCAATATTAAAAGAGATTAGGCTAATTAAACAACTCTGAGAACGTTGTAGATAGTCAAGAGCTAAAAAAACAAGGAATTAGAAACAAATTATATATTTAAAAAAAAATAAATTTAAGCTAAAAGTAAATGCTAATTACTAATAATAATTAACGCTCGATGATGATGATGATGATGATGATGATGATGATGATGATGATGATGATGATGATGATGATGATGATGATGATGATGATGATACTATTCCACAACATCTAACATTCTTATAGAACATATTTAAGTAATATGAGAGATAAGTCGATTAATTTTAATTGTGATTTTTCCATCTTTTGCAGGTAAGATGACGTGTTGGTACACAAATATTACTAAGATGCAAAGCAGGATGCGGAGTTCCTAGACCTTTGTACTGGGAGCAGATGTGGTTAGCATCACGCTCTGACCGTCTTTTCCCCTGCATTCAAGTTCGGTTTTCCAGGTAAAGTAAAGTGTCTATACAGACAACACTAAGGCTTACAGAAAGAGACATATATAACTTCCACACTGGAATAATGTCCGTCCGCCTTTTACAAGATTCTGAGTACATCTCGATGCGAAATTAAACGTTTCCAACTTGACTGTTGGTTTCTCTGTGCACTGTATGAAATATGCGAATCGTGAAAGAAGACACAGAGAGTGCATGAAATCCCGTCTATTAATATACTTCAGAGATTTATGTACTATCGATGATAAACTACAGTACGTTCATGAAAGGTCAGTTGAGAAGACGTGAGCAATTTTAAACTTGTTTCCGAAAAAGGAAGCAAGTTGGTTCTCCATACGTCTGTGGGAATTCCGAACAATCTTGATACATCTGCAATACTATTCAGGACGGAGCAGTGTTACCAATATAGCCGTTTTCCAACTAGATCTAGCTTCTTTTTAAAGAAAGGAGTCGGAAGGAATTTAATCTAATCGTTAGCGGGATTTTTTTTAGCGGTATCTGACTTCCTTAGATGCCACGTTCCATTTTTGGGGCCAAAAAGTCTGTTACCGGCACTTTTGTCCGTGAGTGGCGATTTCTCCCAATTTTTTTTTTTTCAAATTCATGTGAAGGGGTAGGGAAGAAAGTACATTTGCACCGAATGTATTCCATTCCAAACTACAAAGTCAAAACAAATGTAATATTTTATATTGTTAAAGTACAGTAATTCAATTTTAACACAAAGTATAATTTTCTGAGCTGATATTTTCTGACTTGTCCACACCTGTGGAGTAACGGTCAGCGCGTCTGGCTGCGAAACCAGGTGGCCCGGGTTCGATTCCCGATCAGAGCAAGTTACCTGGTTGAGGTTTTTTCCGGGGTTTTCCCTCAACTCAATATGAGCAAATGCTGGGTAACTTTCGGTGCTGGACCCCGGACTCATTTCACCGGCATCATCACCTTCATCTCATTCAGACGCTAAATGACCTAAGATGTTGATAAAGCGTCGTAAAATAACCTACTTAAAAAAATTCTGACTTATTCAAGTGATAAATTGTATTAGTACTTTCATGTTTAAACTTAGAAGTTTAACACATTCCACTATTTTCTACTATATAAGTCCACACCTGTGGAGTAACGGTCAGCGCGTCTGGCTGCGAAACTAGGTGGCCCGGGTTCGATTCCCGGCCGGGGCAAGTTACCTGGTTGAGGTTTTTTCCGGGGTTTTCCCTCAACCCAATACCAGCAAATGCTGGGTAACTTTCGGTGCTGGACCCCGGACTCATTTCACCGGCATTATCACCTTCATTTCATTCAGACGCTAAATAACCTAAGATGTTGATACAAGTGCCGTAAAATAACCTACTAAAAATAATAAAAAATAACAAAAACAAGTTCAATTGAGTTGGTTAAAATTTATGGAGAAATTCGGCTTTTACTGCTTTTTTTTTTTTTTTTTGCTATTAGATATTACCTTTAGTATTTTATTTAGATCCAATTTTTATTTTGTGATATTGTTTTATGATTTTTATTTTTGTTTATTCATTTGCTTTTAAATTATCGCACAATTTTATCGCTTCCCTAGCATTTGTTTAATTTTATCGCTTCCCTAGCATTTGTTTGTTTTTATCACTACCCTAGCATTTGTTTCTTTGTTTGCCAACATTTCAAACTGCAAATTCTTTACGGTACTATAAAACATGCCATGCGATCGTCATTTGTTTGCCGCATAGATAGTCAACTGAAAATGGCGGCTCCGTTGAAATGTTTTGGTGAAGCTAACATTAGTGAAATAGAATTTCAGTAAGTCAATTAATATTTTATTATACCTACATCTTGATTACACAACTTTTAACATTATATCACTTCGGAATATGTATTATATGTCTTTCATCACAGCCACAACAAAATTACAAAACACTTCCACATATGCAGAACACATCACAAATGCTAACCACACCTACAGTGACATCAACACAGACATGGAAATTCTACACATCCAACCAAAAAGTCAGAAACTAAACACACTAGAACAATATGAAATATACAGACACACAAACACACACCCAAATTAAATTCTCAAAACACAACTCAATTTCAGAACACACACTCTCTTTGACTCCACATTACACTACACAAACACACCCCCACAGGAAACAAAACAAAAGGCGCCAAGACCAGCAACAACCAGTTCTGAAGAAGGTCAATAACAGGCCGAAACATGTTAACCAAGTAAGATAGAATTTAATACGAGAAAGACATATAATACATATTCCGAAGTAATATTTTATTGTATTAGAGTACTTTATTGATTCTAATCTTTATATACTTTCTTCTAATCGTGTAATAGTCAATTAAATCCCACTCGAGTTTTGATTTTCTCTAGATAAATCAAAACCTCTAGTGAAATTACTGTTGATAATGACTGAAAGAGTTTTAGTTTTGTCCTTTGAATGTGCAGAAATTTGATCAGAACAAATGTAACTTTTCGTTCTGCAAAGGTATTTTAAAATATTACATCAAATTTCTGCACATTTAAAGGACAAAACTAAAATCCTTTCAATTATTTATTATCAAAATACATTGCTCTCTTAAGGGGGTAGGTACAGCTTACAGCAGTAAAATTTTGGAAATATTCAACATTTTTTTCCTCCGTTACTGTATCGTGTACAATAATAAAAATTAGTATGTGTGAAAACTGTCCTTCTGCTATATGAAAAAAATATGTTTACGATAAAAAAATATTTATTTATTTAATTTTTCAAATTTGAAAATTGTGGCAGTTCACTGTGTAGTGAAGAAGCATTTACCTCATAACTCAAAAACTAGCCTACATTCTGTGATGAAAATTTTTGTATTTATGCATGTCATATCTGTAAAATGGTGCAAAATCGCTTCTCTATCTTTGATAAATTATCTGATAAAAAATAAATTCATTTTAAAAAATGGTCAAATGTCAGTATTTTCTTCTAACACAAAATAAAAAAAAAATGATTTATTAAGGAATGTAGTTGAAAGAGCATGATATTGTAAACACGAGTTTCAGAAATAAAATAAGAGAGAGAGAGAACATGAAAAAGTTATCAAGTTTATGACTTTTGAAGGAAATACTTCGTCACTGCACAGTGAACTGCCACCATTTTGAATTTTGAAAGACATATAAATATTTTTTTAATCGTAAAAATATATATTTTTTTCATATAGCAGAAGTAAAGTGTTTTACACATACGAATTTTCATTATTGTACAAGATGGGAGGCCAGAGGGGAAAAGACCCTTGGGGAGGCCGAGACGTAGATGGGAAGATAATATTAAAATGGATTTGAGGGAGGTGGGATATGATGGTAGAGACTGGATTAATCTTGCTCAGGATAGGGACCAATGGCGGGCTTATGTGAGGGCGGCAATGAACCCCCGGGTTCCTTAAAAGCCAGTAAGTAAGTATACAGTAATGGAGGAAAAAAATGTTGAATATTTCCAAAATTTTACTCCTGTAAGCTGTACCTAACCCCCTTAAATTGACTGAGCATATTGGGAATTAAATCAATGGCTTTTCCAAAACACGCTATGAAATGTTTCATACAAAAGAATTTTTATCTAGTAAAGGAAGCAAAACGAGCTGAAGTATGTTAAACTGTTTTGTTTGAAATATCTCAGAGACTAATTCCCTGAAATTAATACAACAGAACTTGATTATAACGACATCCAAGGGACCTTAAACATTACGTTGTTATAAACGAGTGTCGTAGTTAAGCCTACAATGAACAAAAATAAAATACACGTAGGCCCAGAATTATAAATACAGTATTCTGTATTAAAACAGTTTGTTCAGTACTCACCAAACTACTTTACTTAGAAGTGAAGTAATCAGTCATTTTACTCTGTTGTCTTCTACTTGCCCAATACACACTTTCTAGGGCTAAATTACGTTCTATGTTCATAATTTCAGTTGCAATTTCACTGCTCCCTTCCCTAGCTTCATAGAACACGTTCATAATTCTAATTACTTCTAAAGCGTCACTCACTTCTTTTAGTTGACATTCTGCATTAAAATGCGTGCACTTAGTGAAAACTTCCTGTCGAAACTGATCTAATACCTCATAGGAATCCGCCCGCATTCCAGAGGTCTTTGACAGAAGGAGACTGTAAAGAATTTGTCAGGGTCAGATTTCAACAAAATATTTCTTAAAATACTTTGGTCCTCAGAAAAATCTTATTCCAAACTAAGGTTGAAAATGACGTTATATGCGAGTAGGAAATCATATGTCTTATGGGGAATTAGTTGGGACCACAGAATATTTGACGTTATAGGCGAGGTGTCGCACAAAACGAGGTCGCTATAACCAAGTTCTACTGTATTACTTACTGTTCATCTTCTATATGCGAGGATGGTAATGATATTAAGATTTGAAATAAAAACATACATAAAATAAATTGCACTAATATTGTTACGCTAGCCGCTGGGTACAAGGTTCGAGATTCGAACCTCTGACGAGACAAATTAGCGACAATGACTAAATACCTGGGCGTGGACACCGCTCAGTGGGAGGTAAAGAATCTGCACCGGAATCCAAGCCTTGAAGGGTTTCACGCATTTATGTAAAGGTCTGCGTTAGGAAGGTCTGCACATTGGAGCGTGAAATTTGCATCGCATACAAAGTCAAATTAAAGTTCCTCATTAAATTTTCGCATTTAGCAGTACATCCGAGCTGTTAATAATACGCACAGACCACGTGGAAATGTCAAGGGTATCAATAGCGTGGCAGGAATCTGTTGCCACGGGCAACGAAACGACTCCACCCAGCGACCACCCGGACACGTATGTTATATTAATGCAGAGTAATTTATTTAATTGAAAAACTTGATAATTTATTAAATACGGCCCCTGAGGGTAATACCTCCCAATGTTGAGGGCGCTGTCCTTATTCATAGCAAGTAATTAAAAACAAAGGACAGGGATAAATAGTGCAATTAAATGACACTATTTAATTTTATATAAGTACATGGTGATTGAAGAGGATTTACCGCCACTTACGGAGTTTATTTCTGAATACATTCCGAGAAAAAAATTATTTATTTATTTATTTAAATCCACCACCAATTGAAGCAGGCTTCCAATTACAGGTGCCTTACATAGATTTTATTTATGTATTTTATTGGATTATTTTACGACGCTGTATCAACATCTAGGTTATTTAGCGTCTGAATGAAATGAAGGTGATAATGCCTGTGAAATGAGTCCGGGGTCCAGCACCGAAAGTTACCCAGCATTTGCTCGTATTGGGTTGAGGGAAAACCCCGGAAAAAACCTCAACCAGGTAACTTGCCCCGACCGGGATTCGAACCCGGGTCACCTGGTTTCGCAGCCAGACGCGCTGACCGTTACTCCACAGGTGTGGATGATACAAAACTTAAAAGCATGTAATCAAGATGTACATTATTAAAAATATATTGCAATCTCCTCCTCCTTCTGGATTATAATAAACTCTTCTAAGTACGTTTTGTATATATGAGAACTTCTCTTATGTAAAGAAATGGATTCGTTCACATCATTTTATAGCAGCGGTGACCAAAACTCGAACGGGAGTGATTACACGCAAGAGACAGTATAAGAAGTAGGGCAAAGGGGGAGATGTTCATGGCATGAAAACTACAACCAGTGGTGGTTCGTGTACTAACATTGAGTTCTTCATCAACTCGCTAATAAAAATCGCAAGCTTTGCTGTATCAGTAATGTCACTACTGTCATCAAGAACCAATTAAAAATATATACAAATTTTTTTTGCTTTTTTTTTTATTATTCCGCATGAACACAATCAGAAATTTCCTGAATTCTCTTCTGGATATTCAGTGAGAAATGCGCAGTTTTTCAAAATTAATTAACAACTTTCATTGGACAAATTAGTTCAGCCATCTTGATCATTACCCATTTACAAAACTCTCCTTCTTAAGAGAACGAGCTATTTCGTTTGCCACCAGATAGCCGGCTTCCTTGCGTTTTTTTTATGTCATCTTTCTCTTCATGACGATGATTTAAGGCTGATTCCAGTTCTTGGAGTTTAATAGCTTGTTTCATTACTACACTAGCACGTAATATTCAGTAAGTTTCTCTATATTATTATTATTATTATTATTATTATTATTATTATTATTATTATTATTATTATTATTATTACTACTCATAAAGCTATTATTACTATTATTATTATTATTACTATTATTATTACTACTCATAAAGCTATTATTATTATTATTATTATTATTATTATTATTATTATTATTATCATTATTATTATTATTATTATTACTACTCATAAAGCTATTATTATTATTATTATTATTATTATTATTATTATTATTATTATTATTATTACTACTCATAAAGCTATTATTACTATTATTATTATTATTATTACTATTATTATTACTACTCATAAAGCTATTATTATTATTATTATTATTATTATTATTATTACTATTATTATTACTACTCATAGCTATTATTATTATTATTATTATTATTATTACTACTCATAAAGCTATTATTATTATTATTATTATTATCATTATTATTATTACTACTCACAAACCTATTATTATTATTATTATTATTACTACTCATAAAGCTATTATTATTATTATTATTATTATTACTACTACTCATTAAGCTATTATTATTATTATTATTATTATTATTATTATTATTACTACTCATAAAGCTATTATTATTATTATTATTATTATTATTACTACTCATAAAGCTATTATTATTATTATTATTATTATTATTACTACTCATAAAGCTATTATTATTATTATTATTATTATTACTAATACTCATAAAGCTATTATTATTATTATTATTATTATTATTACTACTACTCATAAAGCTATTATTATTATTATTATTATTATTATTATTACTACTCATAAAGCTATTATTATTATTATTATTATTATTACTACTACTCATAAAGCTATTATTATTATTATTATTACTACTACTCATAAAGCTATTATTATTATTATTATTATTATTATTATTATTATTATTATTATTACTACTAATACTCATAAAGCTGTTATTATTATTATTATTATTATTATTATTATTATTATTATTATTATTATTACTACTCACAAAGCTATTATTATTATTATTATTATTATTATTATTATTATTATTACTACTCATAAAGCTATTATTATTATTATTACTACTACTCATAAAGCTATTACTATTATTATTATTATTATTATTATTACTACTGATACTCATAAAGCTGTTATTATTATTATTATTATTATTATTATTACTACTCACAAAGCTATTATTATTATTATTATTATTATTATTATTATTACTACTCATAAAGCTATTATTATTATTATTATTATTATTATTACTACTCATAAAGCTATTATTATTATTATTATTATTACTACTACTCATAAAGCTATTATTATTATTATTATTATTATTACTACTAATACTCATAAAGCTGTTATTATTATTATTATTATTATTATTATTATTATTACTACTCATAAAGCTATTATTATTATTATTATTATTATTATTATTATTATTATTATTATTATTATTACTACTCACAAAGCTATTATTATTATTATTATTATTATTATTACTACTCATAAAGCTATTATTATTATTATTATTATTACTACTCATAAAGCTATTATTATTATTATTATTATTATTATTATTATTATTACTACTCATAAAGCTATTATTATTATTATTATTATTATTATTATTATTATTATTATTACTATTATTATTACTACTCACAAAGCTATTATTATTATTATTATTACTTACTTACTTACTTACTTACAAATGGCTTTTAAGGAACCCGAAGGTTCATTGCCGCCCTCACATAAGCCCGCCACCGGTCCCTATCCTGTGCAAGATTAATCCAGTCTCTATCATCATACCCCACCTTCCTTAAATCCATTTTAATATTATCCTCCCATCTACGCCTCGGCCTCCCTAAAGGTCTTTTTCCCTCCGGTCTCCCAACTAACACTCTATATGCATTTCTGGATTCGCCCATACGTGCTACATGTCCTGCCCATCTCAAACGTCTGGATTTAATGTTCCTAATTATGTCAGGTGAAGAATACAATGCGTGCAGTTCTGTGTTGTGTAACTTTCTCCATTCTCCTGTAACTTCATCCCGCTTAACCCCAAATATTTTCCTAAGCACCTTATTCTCAAACACCCTTAACCTATGTTCCTCTCTCAGAGTGAGAGTCCAAGTTTCACAACCATACAGAAGAACCGGTAATATAACTGTTTTATAAATTCTATCTTTCAAATTTTTGGACAACAGACTGGATGATAAGAGCTTCTCAACCGAATAATAACACGCATTTCCCATATTTATTCTGCGTTTAATTTCCTCCCGAGTGTCATTTATATTTGTTACTGTTGCTCCAAGATATTTGAATTTTTCCACCTCTTCGAAGGATAAATCTCCAATTTTTATATTTCTTATTATTATTATTATTATTATTATTATTATTATTATTATTATTATTATTATTATTATTAAATCAGTAACTAGTAAATAACTGATAACAGTCATCAAAGATTAAAAAAAGAAATTTAAATGGAGGTATAGCGTAGTAATTATTTTAAAATTCAAGGGAAGATGTAGGACTATATATTGAGACACATTTTAGAATTATGGTAACACTTTCTGATAAATAATAATACTAATAATAATAATAATAATAATAATAATAATAATACTTTTTATGCCTGTGTATTCTATATACTACTACTACTAATTGAACCGTTGAGCAAAGCAACATATTATTACATTTTCTCCGATAGAACAGCGAATAAATTCCTCTTCCCATTCTGTACGAAACCTTCTGTTCCTGCTAGAGACAAGGGTTTGTAGAGCGACATGGTACCGACACTGCTTACCTTCAGTACGTGAGCGAGACAGAGAGCAATGTACACGAAACTCCCCTTACCAATATGAATGTCTTTGATTACACTATGTAATCACGATACCCAGTTTGGCCATCGCTGTTTTATAGGATGACTGATCATGGCAACATAAGTCAAATTTGTGTTCCACAAAACCTTTTGATACATCGAATATAGACGTTACAAGACAAAAGAAGAAATGGTAAAATATTCATTCCCAGAGCGAGATTCGAACACAAGAACGTAGCTTCAATATAACACCAAGGTCAAACCTTAAACTGTGCATACAACACGGCCAGAAATTCTACCTTTCGCTCTCAAATGATTTTACGGAGTTGTTTTAATTGTAGTTGTACCTATGAGAAACTACGCGTCCGAACTGAAGCAACTCTAAGATCCAGTTAGCAATGAAGTTACTCAATTAGAATGCACAAAATATGATCAACAGGGAACAAGTCAAACGTGAGGCTTATGCTTGTTAGAGGTCAATGAGCAAGGTCAGCTGTAACCATAGTGATGAGGTGAGCTGGACTCCTTTCCTTTCCAGAGACTGCCAGCGTGCGTGTTGTCTTGGGTTGAACATGGGGGGGAAAGGCAAATCTGCGGCGAGAAAAAACTGGACAGGAAGTAGCTGTTGGCGGAAAATTGTCGATAGATTCTATCTATCAACCCCTTTACTTTCGGAGCGTTATTATCCAGTTCAACTGCCATACACGATAGCTTCATATCGAAAGATAAAGTGGGAAAAGAAAGAGTGGCGGTTCAGGTAGTTGTAGAAAGTGATTGTGTTTGACAATGTTATTCCATTTAGTTTGCACGCCTTTTAGAGCTGTGGTCAACAAATCAGAACACATTACAATAGGGTTTTAACCGCTGTCCCAGATATACGGGGCTGAATGTGTAAGTGTTCTAGCATTGTGTCCTGCATTTCCGGGTTTCGATCAATTTTATTGTGTGTTCGAAGGCAAATATCGGTTTAGAATTCTCACTACTAGTCTATAAAAGATTCTGCTTATAAGTAGATGAGATAAATAAGTTCTCTAGTAGTAATTGTCGTATTTTGCTTCATACTTTCTCTGGACTATAAATATCAATCTCTCGTTTGATGCTTACGTCACGATAGGTATTTTCAATCTTACAGTTAAAAATATTTTTCATTGTACTCGTATTATATAACTGCAGTTTAAAAGTTGTTTAATATAAGAGCTGGTAAGAATCGATGATACGAGTATTTTTCATTTTCTTTATCTATTCACTCACGTATACATCTATTCATTCATTCATTCATTCACGCAAAAATGCAATCCATATTCACTGCAAATCACTCATCCATGTTCAGTCACCGAATTATTAATTCACTCGTCCATATCGGCCCACCTATCCACTCATCCACCCATTTATTCACTCATTCACCCACGAAACAACCCACGCTCACTCAACCATCCACCCTTTCAATCAATCACCCAATTGCATATTCACTCACCAACCCATCCACTCATTCACTCACGGAACGATTCACTCACCCACTCAGTCATTCACCCTTATATTCATTTGTTCACCAATCCATTCACTCATTCATTCACGAAATCACCCACTCATTCATTCACCCATCCACTCATCCACTCACATACCTACCTATTTACTCACTTACCTATCCACTCATCTACCTATCCATTTACTCATCCACCCATCCACTCACATACCCATTTACTCATTCACCCATCCACTCACATACCTACCTATTTACTCACTTACCTATCCACTCATCTACCTATCATTTACTCATCCACCCATCCACTCACCTACATACACATTTACTCATTCACCCATCCACTCATTCACTCACCTACCTACCTATTTACTCACCTATCCACCCATCCACTCACCTACATACCCATTTACTCATTCACCCATCCACTCACCTACATACCCATTTACTCATCCACCCATCCACTCATCTACATATCCATTTACTCATCCACCCATCCACTCACCTACATACCCATTTACTCATTCACCCATCCACTCATTCACTCACCTACCTACCCATTTATTCACTTACCTATCCACTCATCTACCTATCCATTTACTCATCCACCCATCCACTCATTTACATACCCATTTACTCATTCACCCATCCACTCATTCACTCACCTACCTACCCATTTACTCACTTACCTATCCACTCATCTACCTATCCATTTACTCATCCACCCATCCACTCATTTACATACCCATTTACTCATCCACCCATCCACTCATTCACTCACCTACCTACGTATTTACTCATTCACGCCTCCAGTTACTCACCAACACAACAACACATTCACTCACCCACCCATTATTGAGTCATTCACCCATGCATTTATTCACACAAAATAGTATTCACTAATGCACCATCATTCACTAACCCAGTCATTAATTTACCTTTCATACTCGGTCACCGACTCATTCATCAGTCCACTCGTTTAGCAGACAATCCACCAATCCATCCATTCATTCCTAGAACGCCCAGAGCGTCGACTTGCAGCGGTACGGTGGACACTAGACTTCAAATCTAGGTGACTGACAAAAGACGGCTTGGGGACAGGTTTCATGAGAGTACTCTAGTTTCCTTGTCAACGTTCCATAATTTTCATTATACCACCCATAAAATACAATCTATGAACAAAGTCGTGCTTCATCTGTGATGACGGCAGACACAGCAATTACGTCAACTTGCAGGAATCAATTAAACTATATTGCTTTCTGCAATAAAGAGACATTTTGTCAAAATATGTAGGCATATCTTCAGCCTTAATTAAGAATCTCAGAATCTATTAAGTAATGAAAGCATGCAGTCAATGTTCCCTATTATCACATAATAGGCTATATCGTATCTGATTAAGTTTTTATACCGTAATTTTATTTTGTGCGAGATCGTGTGTATTTGCTTGCTTTCCGCACAAAACCAATACGCGGTAAGTGTGAAATACCACATTCAGTATTCCCAACGTAACACACATAACAATTTCCCTCTTCTTACCGCTTAAGCGCCATATTCATTTTACTGCTTTAGGCTTTTAACATATTATTTTTAGAGACGTTTAACATAGTAACAACTATAAATTGGAAACTTACCACTGCAATTTCACCTAAATTGCACTGTTAATTATTGTTTTTAAATATTTGCAAAAATTAAGTAAACTCTACAACTCCACTAAAGTTACTGCATTTGTAATGCAAGTAACATTAAGGAAGCCGTGAAAAAATCAACAAGATTCCAGATGCCGATGTTATTACTGCAATATGTTATATAAATAATATTGTTAAAATATTAAAATGAAAAATAAATCATTACATAACCTTACCGTTTGTTTTAAGTTCGCATTTATAGACTGGGGGAAAAAAAATCAGACGTATATCACGGCCTGCTGGAATATAGTAAACACAGAAAACATTTTATAGCAACAATGTTGAAGATAGATATATTTGTTTTCCAAGGTTGCCGTCATTGAACAGAAACGAAGATGGAGATTTCATTGCAACTAATTAGAAATTCCTCTTTGAGGTATGTAATAAACGATCTTCGCACAAAATAATGTACGATACACGAGCGGTATGTTTGTTTTCATGTTCTCGAAAATTAAAAAAGCTCAACTACGTTTCGCTTTTTCAATCTTTTCCTCGACCATGAAAACGTCAACATACCGCTCTTGTAACGCATATTACTATTTCACTTCTACTATATTTATTTGGATTAATATCTCTGACGACCTTATTTTTTTCGTACCTGCTAGAGACGTCGGGTTCTATAAATTTCAGTTAAACGGTGTCAGTATAGACAGCGTGACTGTTATGTTATAAAACCGCGTAACAAATATTACAGAACTGATCTGGTGCAGAGATATGCAGCCTGCGTTACAGCAATGTTGTCAGGTAGCCGTCGTTTTCCCTGCCATACCGCGACCTCTGCCCCGGGATTTCGGCTATTTCGTAACGTGCGTGAACAACGCCCATCGGTCCACTACACAATGCAACACGACGTGCGAAACGGAACGGACTGTTTCGTCATCCCACTATACGCCATATCTGAAATCTGTAGCAGCGTCTAGCAGTACCCTAGTTACTTGTCCAAGGAGTCCCTCAAGCTGCGGTAGACTACTGCAGAATACGAAATGGCAGTTAGAATAGCACGACAGGAACATTTGTATGCTTGTAACTTTCCTATTTCTAATTTTATGAAGAAATTATTTATACAAAAGTTGTAAGGTATCAAACGAGGAATATTTTAAACTTATTTTTAAATACTATACTTTTCATTTATAAAGGATAGGCCTATGCTACTTGAAGCAAGTAAAGCGATAGGGTTGGAAGTAAATCCCGAAAAGACAAAGTGTATGATTATGTCTCGTGACCACAATATTGTACGAAATGGAACTATAAAAGTTGGAGATTTATCCTTCGAAGAGGTGGAAAAATTCAAATATCTTGGAGCAACAGTAACAAATATAAATGACACTCGGGAAGAAATTAAACGCAGAATAAATATGGGAAATGCCTGTTATTATTCGGTTGAGAAGCTTTTATCATCCAGTCTGCTGTCAAAATGTCTGAAAGTTAGAATTTGTAAAACAGTTATATTACCGGTTGTTCTTTATGATTGTGAAACTTGGACTCTCACTTTGAGAGAGGAACATAGGTTAAGGGTGTTTGAGAATAAGGTTCTTAGGAAAATATTTGGGGCTAAGAGGGATGAAGTTACAGGAGAATGGAGAAAGTTACACAATGCAGAACTGCATGCATTGTATTCTTCGCCTGACATAATTAGGAACATAAAATCCAGACGTTTGAGATGGGCAGGGCATCTAGCACGTATGGGCGAATCCAGAAATTCATATAGAGTGTTATTTGGGAGGCCGGACAGAAAAAGACCTTTGGGGAGGCCGAGACGTAGATGGGAAGATAATATTAAAATGGATTTGAGGGAGGTGGGATATGATGGTAGAGACTGGATTAATCTTGCTCAGGATAGGTACCGATGATGGGCTTATGAGAGGGCGGCAATGAACCTCCGGGTTCCTTAAAAGCCAGTAAGTAAGTAAGTGCCAATGAGTGTTCTTTTTTAATGGCACCATGTACTTATTTCCCCATTTTTGGATTCTTTACGTCTCAGTACGTACAAAAAATCATATTTTTTTGTCGACCAGTATTCTACAAGATCGCAACTCTATAAGAAGATACACATTAGTATTCCGTCTAACAGCGAATGTACAGAGTGGGGCAAAGGTCAAGTGCCACGAGAGTTTAGTAAGTAAAATGCAACAGATGGAGAGTAGGCTACGAAAAAGATGAAGGCGGTGAAAAAGATGAAGACCGCAAAAAAGGCGGCGTAGAAAGTGAGAACAGAGACGAAGATGGTGAAAAGGCGTAGAGAGAGAAAAATACTAAGGCGACGAAGGACGAAGAGGCCGAAAAATACGAAGACGGTAAAAAAATATGAAGATCGTGAAAAGGCATAGAGAGCAAAAGAAGCGAAGAGGTCGAAAAAGACGTAAACGGCGAAAAAGATGAAGATGCCAAAAGGCGTACAGAGCAAGAAAGACAAAGACGACTAAAATACGAAGATGACGAAAAAGACGGAGACGGTGAAGAAGACGAAGATAGCAAAAATGCGTAGACAGCAACAAAGGCGAGGACAAAAAAGAAGAAGAGGACGAAAAAGATGAAGATCGCGAAAAGACGTAGCGAACAAAAAGGCGAGAGGACAAAAAAGACGAAGAGGACGAAAAAGATGAAGATCGCAAAAATGTGTAGAGAGCAACAAAGGCGAGGACAAAAAAGACGAAGAGGACGAAAAAAATGAAGATCGCGAAAATGCTTAGAGAGCAACAAAGGCGAGGACAAAAAAAGACGAAGAGGACGAAAAAGATGAAGATCGCGAAAATGCGTAGAGAGCAACAAAGGCGAGGACAAAAAAGACGAAGAGGACCAAAAAGATGAAGATCGCGAAAAGGCGTAGAGTGCAAAAAAGGGCGAATATGACAAGAAAGATGAAGGGGCGAAAAAGACCATGAAAAGACGAAGATAGAAAAAAGGAGGTTATAGCAAAAAAGAAGAAGAGGACAAAAACATGAAGAGGACGAAAAAACTTAAGACAGTGAAAAATATGAAGATCGCGAAAAGACGTAGAAAGTAAAAAAAACAAAAAAGATAAAGGTGGCGAGGCAGACAAAGATGGCGAAAAGGTGTAAAGAGCAAAAAGACAAAGTTGTAAAAGACGAAGGGGACGAAAAAGATGAAGATCGCAAAAATGCGTAGAGAGCAACAAAGGCGAGGACAAAAAAGACGAAGAGGACCAAAAAGATGAAGATCGCGAAAAGGCGTAGAGTGCAAAAAAGGGCCAATATGACAAGAAAGATGAAGGGGCGAAAAAGACCATGAAAAGACGAAGATAGAAAAAAGGAGGTTATAGCAAAAAAGAAGAAGAGGACAAAAACATGAAGAGGACGAAAAAACTTAAGACAGTGAAAAATATGAAGATCGCGAAAAGACGAAGAAAGTAAAAAAAACAAAAAAGAGAAAGGTGGCGAGGCAGACAAAGATGGCGAAAAGGTGTAAAGAGCAAAAAGACAAAGTTGTAAAAGACGAAGGGAGCGGAAAGACGAAGGAGGTGTCTAAGACGAAAAAATCCGAAGAGAACGAAGGGGAAAGAAATGGAGAAGACGAACAGAATAGAAAGAGAACGGAGAAGATGAAGAGGTTGACAACAGAAACGAAGACGACGATGATGACAGAATATGATGGGAATAAAGACGGCACTGACCGACAAGGATGGAGGCGAAATCGGTTTTTTGACAAACGAAGACATAGATGATATTGGAGACATAAGGAAAGACATTTACAGATGATTACAACGATAAACCAAGACGATTACAAGTATTATTATTATTATTATTATTATTATCATTATTATTATTATTATTATTATTATTATTATTATTATTATCCACACAAACTGCCAGAGACTTTTAACATAGGTCCCAATAGTGAAATGTTCTCATCTAATTAACAGACGTGTTATACATTTGCATAAGATTTAGTCTCCGGTTGCCATGCAACCTATCAACAAATGAAGGTACATGGAAATTCAATAACAATAAACACGCACGAAACCACAAAGACACGTTGAATAACAGCAAAGAGCTTTACAGACTTGGCGAACTTCATTATCCCCTCTAAAATGGACAAGATATGAGGAAAGCCACAAATAAGAGAACGCAAACAAAAGACACACGCTCAATAAAAGAACGGAGGCAAGAGGCCACAGAAGGTCGGCGAAGAGAACCTGGGCGTATCTCCGGAACAGGATCTCTGGTCTCCTCGTGGCGGATATCCAGTTGCTCGGCCTCAGCTTCTGTCAGGGCCGTCCGTCGTGGCTTATCATATCCTTCAAGATCGATTGTATTGCCATTAAACCACACTTCCCACGCTCTAGGAACCTTCGAGTAACGGGACCCGTCCTCAAGATACACAGCCGCTCAAGTGCTCTGATTAAGGAAGGTGTGAAACCAGTGCGAAGGTGTGTGTGAACTCTCGAGCCGTTTGGATCTTCTGCAAAGTGCCTGAGAAACATTTCATGAACTATCACCAGATATCAGATGTTTAAGCAAATCCATAAATACAGTAGCGTGCAAATTAATCCGAACACGACATATTTTTACATTTTCTGTCATTGTTGGCCTCACAGCTGCTCATACCGCTTTAATTGACATCTGTAGTACGTGTAATTCCATTGTTGAACGTCTGTCATTATTTTCTTTTTATAATATGTGACTTTTGCGTGTCATTTTGTACTTATAAGCATTTCAGTTGTGTTGAAGACTTAATACTGCAATCCTGTGTACATTCTGTCGTCTTCACAAATGGATACAACTCCACGAAAACGGTCTAAAATTATAACATTAGCAGAGCATTCTTCTATGACACAGAGGCAAATTGCTGCAGAATGTCACATCGGTTTGGCTACTGTTAATTCGATCATAAAACGATACAGGGAGACTGGATCCATCACACCCCAGAAAAAAGGAAACTGTGGCCGGAAAAGGAAGACTTCACCTGCAGATGATCGTTTAATTGTCAGGAAAAGTAAATTAAATCCTAGACTAACTGCTGTCGACTTAACCCGCGAGTTAATGGCTACCACTGGGGCGAATATTCACGTCACAACAGTGCGGCGTAGGCTTTTGGAAGCTGGACGAAGGGCTCGTAAGCCTATTAAGAAGCAACTGCTAACCCTTGTTATGTGCAAGAAACGCTTAATGTGGGCAAAATTACATCAACACTGGACAGTGAATGGCTGGAAGAATGTACTTTTTTCCGATGAGTCTCATTTCGAGGTCTACGGCCACCGTGTTTCTTACGTACGGAAAGGATCCGAAAAAGTAACAGCAGCTCATCTCCAACAAGCACCCAAATACCCCCTAAAGTAATGTTTTGGGGTTGGTTTACACATGAAGGGCCTAGAGCATTAATACCTATCAAGGGAATGATGAATTCTGACAAATATATTCACTTATTGGAAACCAGAATCGTACCCCAGCTGCAAAAATCATTTCCGGATGGCAGAGGTGTGTTCCAGCAAGACCTGGCACCATGCCATACGTCTCGAAAAACTACAGAATTCTTCAACAAGAAGAATATTCAGGTACTTCCCTGGCCAGGCAACTTACCCGACGTCAACCCCATTGAGAACTTGTGGTCAATTTGCAAAAGAAGAATGCAAAAAATGGATTGTTCTACAAAGGAGAAGATGATTTCTGCCCTCATTGGTGTATGGTTTCGCGATGAAGAAATGAAGAATATTTGCGGGAAATTAGTGGAATTCATGCCAAATCGTCTCAGAGCTGTTATTAGGAACAAGGGAGGCCACATAGATTACTGAGGTATGTCTTAGATCCTTTTTTTTTTTATCTCGTTTGAGTGTTTTTGCATAAGTAATTACGTTGTTCGGATTAATTTGCACGCTACTGTATTTTCTATGAATTAATGTTTTCAGAATCGGCCGCTACTATGGTCTAGTGGCTAGAGGGCTGGACCTGTAATCCCATGGACCCGGGTTCGATCCCAAGTATACCCTCGATTTTGTAATTTGTGTTGGGCAAGCTCGTGGTCCAACTAACAGTGGTTTTCTCCAAGAACTCCCGTTACACTGCGGCATCCCAACAAATCTCTATCATTATCTCATCTCATAGCGGGTGTATAGCATAGACAAGCCTCATAAGGCGCACCCGAGGCAACAACTCTGTAGCCATCGACGTAGCTCTGTCGGCTAAGGCGCTTGCCTGCAGATCCGAAGTTGAGCTCGGGCGCGGGTTCAATTCCCGCTTGGGCTGATTACCTGGTTGAGTTCCTTCCGAGTTTTCCCTCAACCGTAAGGCAAATGTCAGGTAATCTATGGCGAACCTCGCCCTCATCTTGCCAAATATCATCGCTATCACCAATCACATCGACGCTAAATAACCTCGTAGCTGATACAGCGTCGTTAAATACCAAAGTAAAAAAAAAAACAAAACCCCTGTCCCATCCCAACAAATCTCCAACATCATCTCATCTCATTGGGTATGTAGCGTAGACCAGCCTACTATAGCGCATCCTGGTCTACAACTCTGTCAGCAAATTGGTCTACATAACTGGCCTCGTATGTGTGAATGACGTAAGTCAAGCACCCATCATTAGTAAAAAAAAAAAAATGTTTTGAAAATCTAAAGATCACTGAATCATTTTGAGAATCTGAAGATCACTGAACCATTCTTTGATTGTGATGTGCTCGAGATGTTGATTCGTGCTAAAACACTAGTTTATTGCTTCTTAGTTAAGTTTTATCAACAGTAATCTCACTAGACGTTTTGATTTATCTAGAGAAAATCAAAACTCGAGTGGGATTTAATTGAATATTAAACGATTAGAAGAAAGCATATAAAGATTATAAGTAACGAACTACTCCAATACAATAAAATATTGTATTGACTTACGAAAATACAACTGTCTTCAAATGTATTATTGTACCACCTCAACATTACAAATATTACGCTAGATGCATGCTAGATGGCAGTAGTGAGCAATGCCTTCTCGTCGAGAAGTTCTCGATCTATTATACACGATGGCAATGTTACTAGTCAAGAAGGCTTTGTTGATTCAGTTTCATTTTTATTAATATGCAACATTCCACTTCAATTATCCGAATCCCAGTAATCAACGTCACTTGACAGATGATTTTCAATAAATCTTAATATTAAACAATCTCTGATACGTGACTATCCATAATATCATATAGCAGAAGCTATAACATAATCTAACTAATATACACAAGTGTTAGAAAAGTTTTAATTAACGACGATGACGTAAAAAATAAACATGAATAATTTTAAAAGGAATAATTATTGAATGTACAATTTTCAAGTTTGAATGTGGTTGGTGGTTCAATTGATGTTATATTGGACGTGTGCGTAATAGAAGTGGAACTCGTTGATTTAGGCCTACATGGTGTATTCAACTTATTCAGGATTTCCGAATGAATAATTTTAAAAGGAATAATTATTGAATGTACAATTTTCAAATTTGAATGTGGTTGGTGGTTCAATTGATGTTATATTGGATGTGTGCGTAATAGAAGTGGAACTCGTTGATTTAGGCCTACATGGTGTATTCAACTTATTCAGAATTTCCGAATGAATAATTTTAAAAGGAATAATTATTGAATGTACAATTTTCAAATTTGAATGTGGTTGGTGGTTCAATTGATGTTATATTGGACGTGTGCGTAATAGAAGTGGAACTCGTTGATTTAGGCCTACATGGTGTATTCAACTTATTCAGAATTTCCGAATGAATAATTTTAAAAGGAATAATTACTGAATGTACAATTTTCAAATTTGAATGTGGTTGGTGGTTCAATTGATGTTATATTGGACGTGTGCGTAATAGAAGTGGAACTCGTTGATTTAGGCCTACATGGTGTATTCAACTTATTCAGAATTTCCGAATGAATAATTTTAAAAGGAATAATTATTGAATGTACAATTTTCAAATTTGAATGTGGTTGGTGGTTCAATTGATGTTATATTGGACGTGTGCGTAATAGAAGTGGAACTCGTTGATTTAGGCCTACATGGTGTATTCAACTTATTCAGGATTTCCGAATGGTGCTCTTCATTTATTTGTAAATCGGATTTCAGAAGATGCATAGGTATGATCAGTGATTTTTATTAATTCTTGTTCTTGAATGCCAATGCGAGTCATATTTGTAACTGTTGTGCATCGACTGGAGTGGTTTGTAATTATATATATATATATATATATATATATATATATATATATATAAGTTATATATAAGTTATATGTTTTTTTTTTGACGTCCAGACCAGCGCAGTTTCAAATATTGGCAAACAAAGAAACAAATGCTAGGGACGCGATAAAATTAAACAAATGCTAGGGACGCGATAAAATTGTGCGATAATCAGCCATGATTGGTTGAAATACGTCCTTTCGTACCGTTTTATTGGTCAAAAGTAGTATGACGTAGTAAGAGTGTAATAGTCATAACAAAACAATAAATAAAACTCAAGTTTCCTTTTCATTCGCAGATTCCCGCCTCAAAATAAAATTCTTTCTAGAGGTCTAGTGGAGCAGCCTTAGTTGCTGTGGCAACTCTAATATCAAAACCTATCGAAAGGGTTAGAGAATGTATAAGTCCCCAGAACTTTCACCTAAAACAGGCGTACTAATATACACAAATTCATGTTAATTTCACCACTGCTTTATACTACCATAGCCGTTTTCCGATTGGCAATAATGACATCAAATTTAGCAGACGAAAAGTAGATCTCAGGTCAGAAATTAAAGTCATCTTCTAACCAGGTAGTTCCCAAACTTTTTTAAGGTGTGACCACTTTTAGACGAGACTTTTATTTGAAAAAAGAACCCATTACCATAGTTAACTTCATTCGAAAAATAAAGTCCCTGTAAAATAAAAATAAAAAACAACGATATGTAACTAGTCAGCGATGTATACAAAGGAAGGAGAAAGGAACTGGAAACCCTACCTCATTATCTCCTGGCCTAGTTGCCTCATGAATGATGCCTTATTGGTGTCACTTGTGGGATCCAGACCTGTCTTCGGACAGTTGGCTAAAATACAACAATGTACTCAAAACGAGTGGATACCATCCCAAAAATGACCAAAATAGAAGTAGGCCTTTATGGTGCAATAATAACACTAAATATTATGCAAACATCATTAAACATCAACTTTTGAGTCGACCTAATTTTCGGAATAAACTCAAAACAATTAAGACATTTACAGAAGAATACTGAATCCGTTTTTATCAGACACTTGCTTTCAATTGGCTGAAATTCCAACAAATATGAAGGAAAAACTCACTGAAATTTTTGCTGATACAATGTTGAAACTAGTCTTCTTTTCCCTGACTCTGAAATGAACGGGCTCCGGTTGAAATCCCGGTTAGGACAAATAACCTGGTTGAGGTTTTTTCCAAGGTTTTCCCTCAACCAATTAGGAGCAAATGCTGGGTAACTTTCGGCGCTCAACCCTGGAGTCATTTCGCTGGCATTGTCACTAGCAATTGATAAGGCGTCGTAAAATAACCTATTAAAACTTCCCAGAGCGTAGACAAATTTTGCATCAAAACAACGCAAGACTAACACTAACTTGCAAAAGCTCTTAATTCTTTTACAGCATTTGCAATCTTGAATTTTTGCGAAATAGATTTCTCGCTATAATTGTCATCAAAACAAAAGCGGTAAAACGTCTTGAACTTAAAAATTATACAGAGCTCAGATCTGAAAATATACAGTATTTTGTGAAAAAGAGGCATATTGAACATATCAATTTCTTATACTATATATCTATTAAAACAATTTTGTTTTTATCGTCAATGATTTTTCATATTAAAGTTCCTAAAAATACAAAATAAATACATACGATGTGTTGATAAGACGTTTTTCTTTTATTTCGTAAACAATCTCACGACCCCCACCACAGCCTCTTTAAACGACCCTCCCCCCTCAGTGGATCACGACCCACACTCTGAGAATCACTGTTTTGACCAATCGCCGAAAATAGTATTACTTCTCCTGGGGAAAACCTCGGAAACAAATAACCAGTTAATCAAATCAGTCCAAGTGGGTTTCGAACCCATACACAACTGCAGCCTCTAACTAGGAGCCTTGCACGCTACCTCTAGACCACGCCAACGCCCTATAAGTCTTATTACAGTCTAAATGTTTAACTTGCTGTGATTAGAAATTCTTAGTATAACACTATGATAACTGAAGTGTTGACTGTCGTGTTTAGAATAATGACGTGTTGCCCAGAGGTAACAGGTTGGCAAGGCCGATATCGACTTCGTGTTTCGCCCGCTCTGAGAATGGAGATGCAGACACTGTGGCTGTTTATGCAAATAGATAGGGTTTGCAATTATTATATAGATATGTAAATGCAGATGATATGATGGGCGATAAATTATCACTTCCATCAAGAATAAAATTCCAGTTCAACTGGTTTTGTAATGTCGGCAATAATTGTAACAAACATGTCGGCATGTTGCCTGGCAACGATATATAATCTGCCTGCGAATTTATGAACCTCACTCCGGAATATTTAATAAATTCGTGAATTATAATAATTATTACATTAAATTATGTACTCAACCAATATAATAGACTATAAAACCGATTTAATTTCAATTTCCGTTTTAAATTAACGATTTTGTTTTATCGAAACTCCTTGGCAACTTTTTTTTTGTGTAAACAATGTTTTAAATTAACGATTTTGTTTTATCGAAACTCCTTGGCAATTGTTTCTTTCTGTGTAAACAATGTTTCAAATTAACGATTTTGTTTTATCGAAACTCCTTGGCAATTGTTTCTTTCTGTGTAAACAATGTTTTAAATTAACGATTTTGTTTTATCGAAACTGCTTGGAAATTTTTTATTTCTGTGTAAACAATGTTTTAAATTAACGATTTTGTTTTATCGAAACTGCTTGGCAATTGTTTTTTCTGTGTAAACAATATAGGAGGCCATGACTAATAGCATTTTCATAATGGTTGAAGATAAAACAATATTTGGTGAAGGTTCCGAGCAATAAATTGACAAAATAATTGAAATGCAAGACTAATTAACACAAACAAAAGCCTAACGACTGTGTGGAACCAAATTGTGCAATTTTAGAAATAACTAAAACATGGGTTTTATGTCATACTCAAACTGAAGATATCGATATAATATTAGATATTAGATATTTTATACGAATTGTGAGTTCAGTATTCACAAAAATTTAATTAAATTCCTGTGTTTTATTTCAATAATGGTGCTTTTAGTAATATTTATACATTAATTTCGTTCTTATCGTAAATTTCGCTGGGTTTCTAATAAAATCAATATTTTCATTGTTCGTTCCTTTGTTTCTGTCAAATAGCTGTTAACATTAGATGGTTCTAATTATATTTGTAAATAAATACATTCACTTTTTCTGTAACAATCTAGCAGGCCATGCCATCCAATAAAATGTAGCTGTGGATTCGTATAACGCGTGTGTAAAAAGTTACGCCCGATTTTGAATGCAAGTTGTTGTTGTTGTTGTTGTTGTTTATTCAACTGTCCGAAGACAGGTTTGAACCTCACAAGTAATATCAACAAGGTACCACTCATGAGGCAACTAAGTCAGGAAATTATAGGGTACAGTGGCCAGTTCCTTTCCCCCTCCATTGCATACTTCCCCGACTAGCTACATATTACACTAATCAGACTTCAGATCTATACAAACAAGAAGGTTTATTTACTTGTTTCAACGCCATGGTTACCTGAAACTAACAATAATCATAACAATGAAAATAATTCTATTCACACTCATCAACAGCTTCACAAAATAATAAAAACAATACTAGGCTTAATAATACTAATTTCTGCGTGAATATAAATCGAGGGAAATTTTGTATACACCCGGTATTAAAAAACTTATTCACATTATATGAAATGCGTCCACGTATGATGGATAAATATGTCTTTTCCCAATAATCATTTTTAATTAATTTAAAATTGAAATTTTACAAGGTTATGGTTATATCACTTCTAACACACGAGAGTGAAAATTGCATTACAATAAAAAAAAGAGGCATCTCCAGAAAATAAATAGCAGAAATGAAGTTCTTGAGAAAACCAAAGGCTAGATAGAATAAAAAAAATGTACTCATTAAATGAAAATACAAAAAGAAAAAATGGAGAGTACAGAAACATTTGGAGAGTCTACTTAGAAAGCATGCAAGAAGAAATGTTGTCAAAGATTGCTCTAAACTCGTGACAGATCTGACCAAGGAAAAGATGGCGTGACCTGTGTACCTGCAGTACGACGACCATGACGGTCTCTTTTTTATTTTCGAATGATATTTTACAGACCAGCTAATTAACCCTTAAATTGACAATGTATTCTATAAGATACAACAGGTTAATAGGCTATATGCTATAATTTTAATAGAATAGAAAAAAAATTGGTAGGAAAATTAAAATTTCACAATACTATAATATTGTACAACATATAAAAATATAGGCATTGCGATAGTTGTTTTCTTTACGGTCCGACAAGGTTTAATAAACTAGTGTGCGAAATGAAGCTTTGCCAAGTTAAGGGTAAAAAATGTATATCTGTTCCATAAATGTGTTGTTTGCTATAAGATTCCGTTAAAAAATGCATTGTTGTACTCTTTTCTTATAATTTCTCGCTTATAAAACAAATTAGATGTGTTAATTACTAACAGGACGATAGAAAGCTAAGGAAGAACCGAGGTTCCTGCACACGCTGTGTATAAGTTGTAGAAATCCAAGGCCTGCTGCTGTCTTAATATTGCGAGATTCAACTATCGCCGCTGCTATAGTAACAACAACTTTTCCTCAAGAGCAAAATCCAGGGCAGATCGTGAGTGGCGCCGCTATCTAATAAGAACAGCTGTTCCCACTGTTGTGCATTTTGTGCAATTATTACGCTTTGCGTGTGGATGTGCGACGTGACCATTGTTTACACGGCCAACCTAAAACAACACAAGGATTGGGCGTGTCTCCTTCCACTTTCTGACCTTTAAACCGGAGGTATGAAATGTATCATTACTGAATTTTCGTAATGAATTAATTTATAATAACAGTGCTACTTAATTATTTTTAGTAATTATATGTCGCGGAATTCTGGAAAGAAGAAGTAAGCGTGTTAAAAACAATTATACAGTAAAGTGCAAAAAAGTACTCTTAACACCAATGCGAAAACCATTTTTAGCACTGACTTTCAACTTCTTGCGTCGATTGTCAATTGTTTCCTACCAGACGTCACACGGGAGTAATCGCAACCGATCAATAAAGAGGTGTCCACACCTGTGGAGTAACGGTCAGCACGTCTAGCCGCGAAACCAGGTGGCCTGGATTCGAATCCCGGTCGGGGCAAGTTACCTGGTTGAGGTTTTTTCCAGGATTTTCCCTCAACCCAATACCAGCAAATGCTGCGTAACTTTCGGTGCTGGACCCCGGACTCATTTCACCGGCATTATCACCTTCATTTCATTCAGACGCTAAATAACCTAGATGTTGATACAGCGTCGTAAAATAACCCAATAAAATAAATAAAATAAAGAGGTTCAAAAATGTCTAACATAGTTCAAAAATCACTATTTATGGTTAAGAAAGTGCACAAATTACATAAGGTATACTTCTACAGTTATTTTATTGCTAACTACACGAAACAATTAAGAATTAAATGTAATTATACAAAAATAGGGGGCACCCATGTGTGAACCGATGATCTACCACTGGGTTATACCAACTCTTGGTTTTGATGTAATAAAGCTTAATTATTTTAAAGAGGGGGAATACAGCAGTGTAGGAAAAAGAGGATTCTACTGAAGTTGACCAACGATCGAGAAAGCAAGAATAACAGCGCCTGCAAAGCCGAAAACCCGCACGACAGTACTGCCTACGTCGTTGACTGCTTAAGCGAACGTTCAAGACATCGGGTATGTCAACTCTCGAACGTCGAGCAGTCTTGAATCGTCAAAGTTGTTTATACCAGACTGAACTTTTATCTGTCTTGGTAAATGCTATTATATGTATAAACAATCACGTAGCCTGCAAATCAAGATTTCAGGTATAACTCCCTGTAAAGTTGATTTGAATAATTTCGAGGGAAAAATTGTTCCGGGGCCGGGCATCGAATCCGGGACCTTTGGTTTAATGTACCAACGCTCTATCAACTGAGCTACCTGGGAACTCTATCCGACACCGATCCAATTTTTCTCTCTATATCCACAGACCTCAAAGTGGGTTGACAACCGTGAAGCAACCAACTTCGAGTGCACACTAACTCCGTGTGACTTAAATTGTGGTTTTCTGTTAACGAACAGTGACGTGTATTATTATTCAAATCAAGTAGTCTATTTGAAACATCATTTTTACCTTTCAGTGTATAATAATTCGTTCCCCAGTCTTTATTTAATTACTAGGCCCTTATTAAAAGGCTAGGAATTTCTTTTCGTATGTTTGAGATAAATTGTACAATCACAAGTAAAAAAAAAAAACTAACGCTTTATTTAACGATGTGTATTATGTTTCTTAGAATTGCAAATTTATTTGAGAATTGTTTTTTTTTTTTTTTTTTTTTTTTCATTTATATCACCATAGTAACATCCGATAATAGAACCAGAACATTTTGATAACTATGATACTGTTTTGTTTTGTCTTTTCGTAACAAGTAAACATCTCTAATGTTATTTATTTCAATGATGTATGTTATTAAAAGTTACGAAATCTTTCCTCGCCCACCAAATGCTATTTCGAGAATGATGAGCAAGACTCGAAGCGCTCGACAGTTACGAGACGAGACTCGAAAGACAAGTGCAACGAACACAGCGAGCGAGAGCGGCAGTTAGGTTAGTTCATCTCTAGTCTCTATACCAGTACGTACGAATGGCTGTTTAAGAAGTGTAGGACACATGATTGTGTTGAAAATGATTTTATTTTGTTCGTAGGGTTGCTTCACTTAGCCTGCTGCCTCGTTTCGCAAACATCCGTACTCACAAAAAAATGCAATTTTTAACTCTTGTATCGTAAATAAGTATTATAAATCAACTGAAATACAAGCTTTTGCAGTTTACATAAGTAAAATATATGAAAACAATTAAATAAACTGATTAAATTTTTAACTTCTTTGCTGTGTTAATATTTAGGATTTAAAGCCTAGGCTTTAGACAATGAAGGACAAGACTTCGAAACGAGTCAGCTAAGGTAAATCCTAAATATTAATACAGAAAAGAAGTGAGAAATTTAATCAGTGATATATAAGTGTTGAAAGTGTATTATAGAAAAATGAAAAAGAAAAAAATGGAATAAAAATTAATATGCATTCCAAACTCTTTAAAGTCCGTAGATATTAACAGAGGTATAAGACACAGTTGATCTCTATCATTTGATATCTTATTCTGCCCCGAACTCTTCTCCCGTTCACCATTCCTTCCAGTGTATCTTTCAATACGCAGTTTCTTCTTAGCCAGTGAACTAGCCAATTTATTTTTCTTTTCCTGATCAGTTTCAGCATTATTCTTTCTAACACACTTTCATTTCCCATTTTGTCTATCCATTTGACACGCTCCATTCTTCTCCATATCCACATTTCAAGTATGTATGTATGTATGTATGTATGTATGTATGTATGTATGTATGTATGTATGTATGTATGTATGTATGTATGTATGTATGTATGTATGTTTTATTGACACTACAATTGGGTGTATACCCGGTGGCAGTGATATATAATATACAATAATAACATTACAATATTAATAGAAATTTACAATAATTACAGCAATAAAAAAATATAATAAACGTAAATTTACTTCTAACTATAAATAAATAGATGCAATAAACTTAGGACTATAAAATAAAACTATGTTATAATAACCCCTACAATAAGCAAAAGTAAACCTAACTTGTAAGTAGCCTACTTCTATTACACCCAACTATTACGAACTTAAGTAATTACATATCACCTTAATTAATTAAATATCATCTTAATTAATTACACATCACCTTAATTAATTACATATCAACTTAATTAATTCCATATCATCTTAATTAATTACATATCAACTTAATTAATTACATGACACAACTTAGTTACACTGGACCTACAATTACATTTTCAGTCTAATCTTATCAACCTCTCCTCAAATGTACTGATTTTGAGAGGACCACCCTGAAAGACTGCCGCAGGTAAGCTGTTCCAGTCTACTATTGTGCGGTTAACAAAGGAAAATTTTGCCACGTCCGTTCTTTGTTTCCTGCATTTAAACTTCCTAATATGATCAACCCTGCCTAAGTATGATGGTGTCACTGACCTTGCATTGATGTCGGTCCATGCTTTGTGTCCCATTTGTGCCTTAAACAATGCGGTCAGTCTGGTTTTTCGTCGCCTTGATTTGAGAAGTTCCCACCCTTAGTCTTTTACTATCTCCTCACCATGTCCCTTTCCCATTTTGACATATTTTGCTGCCTTGCGTTGGACCTTTTCTACTGAATCGATTGAAGAGCATGTGTGTTAAAATTCCGAACTACACAAGCAATATGGCTCCTTGCTCTGTTATAATAACATTAAACCATCCCTTACGATAGTTAAACCATCCCTTACGATGTTCTAGTCGCTTCTCTTCACTTCGCCATAATATCCATGTTTCCGCCCCATAAAAAGCACTTCACTAGTATCTTCCTTAGTTCTTTTTCCAGAGGTTATGTTACTGCTTATAGTACAGACGTGGACAAATTATTAGCAAAATTGAAGATTTTTATTATATATTTTTACAAAATATGATTCTTCAATTTAGACTACAGTTGACATTTTTGTGTGTTTCCAAATTATTAGCAAAATTGAAGATTTGTATTGTATATTTTTCAAAATTTAACTCCTCAATTTGGACTACATTTGACATTTTTCCATATTTACAAATTATTAGCAAAACGGAAGGGTTTTATTGTATATTTTTTACAAAATTCGATTCTTCAATTTGGACTACAGTTGACATTTTGGATATTTCCAAATTATTAGCAAAACTGAAGATTTTTGTTTTATATTTTTACAAAATTTGACTCTTCAATGCAGTTGACATTTTTGCTAATTTACAAATTATTACCAAAATTGAAGATTTTTATTATATATTTTTACAAAACTTGACTCTTCAATTTAAACTACAGTTGACATTTTTGCATATTTCTGTCTACTGTAATGATGGAAATATCCAAAATTGTCAACTGTAGTCTAAATTGAAAAGTCAAATTTTGTAAACAGAATTATCATAAAAATCGTCAATTTTGTTAATAATTTGTCCACGTCTGTACATCCCATTATTTATGAAATAGTTAAAAGACATTGCACACTATTTCGCCAAGTTTAGAAAGGAGAAAGACCGGCATGAACTCCTAGCTCGTATCACAAGTGATCCAGCATTAATTTCCAAGGCTAGGCTCCATAAACGAACTGTCAGACAGAATTCGTCGTCGCGTGACACGCAGTAATTGTTTGGAGGCCGCTTCTGTTATGTCATGATGACTATAACCACCCATGAGCGGGATTTGATACGTCCTTGTCGGTAGACCGCTCTGATGTGTCCAGAAGCAAGTCCGATCACGCCGTTAATACCAGCTCTACATGTTAATTCAAGTGATCGGTAATACAGCTGCACTTACAGGCACGAACGGAGTTATAATACAGACGTGTAAGCACATTCAGTACATTTATAAAATAATAGAAATGGCATACAGGGAGTAACGAAAAAAGTAAACATAACTTCAAGTATTAATTAATTTATTTATTTAGTCATTTCTTTATTTATTCATAAATTTATTTATTTATTTACTTATTTACTTATCTATTTAATTATTTAGTTATTTATATAGTTATCTATTTATTTATTTACTTGTCTATTTATTTATTTATCATTCCATTCATTTATTTATTTACTTATTTACTTATTCACTTATATACTTATTGGTTTATCCATTTATTTAATTATTTACTTATCTATTTATTTACCTTCTTATTTATTTCCTTAGATATTTATTTTGTACTTATCTATTTATTTATTTACTAGCCATACCCGTGCGCTCCGCTGCACCCGTTAGAAATAAATATAAAGTAATTACATAATTAAAATAGGACTTTGATCCAGGGAACATTCGTGTTTGAAAAAGGATAAATCGTTTATTATGTTACTTAATTTAAATTTAATTAAAAAATTAAAATGCGATCATTTTGATCCAGAGACCACTCATTTGGTCATAAAAATTAGTTTAGGAAATACAGGAAACGAATATACAGAATAGCCTATCAAGTTTTCGGTGCATAAGACTCTATTTTAATCTTACCTGTCCTCGATTCACTCAGAAGTTACTGTAATAACATTATAGCATTATGTCCATCTAGAGAAACTACACTTTCCAATGGTGAATTAATAATTAATTATACAAATCGGTTAATTTAGCTTCAGATATTACTTCATACAAACACAGAAACATTCTCTGTAGGCTATCTTTCATAGCTTTCGATTGTTGCTGTCCAAGGCCCCTTATAGACGAAGTCATTTGTTTTTTAATTCATTACACGGCCTTAGATGGCAGTTATTTTAATTTTATAACTCATTTATCTCATTAAATATCAGTCCTATCAAAATTTTTCAAGGAATAAAAACTTATCGCAAATTATTTTTAAAGAAACTTTTGTTATGTAACATTTTTCACAAAATCCATAATAAGCGAGAGATTTCGATTCATTTAATTCAGGCCCCCTTATAACCCCCTTTTAAATAATGCATTTTGAATGCTATATAGCCTATAATCTAAGTTACAACGAACTTAATTTATATTCCAATTTTCATCGAAATCCGTTCAGTCATTATCGCGTGAAAAGGTAACAAACATACAGACAGACAGACATACAAACAAAAATTTCAAAAAAGCGATTTTCGGTTTCAGGGTGGTTAATTATATATGTTAGGACCAATTATTTTTGGAAAATCGAAAATTACCAGAAAAATTTCGGCTACAGATTTATTATTAGTATAGATTTATATACTTATTTTGTACTTATCTATTTATTTACATATTTATTTATTCTTCCATTAATTTATTTATTCATTCATTTATAAATTTACTTATTTACTTATTAACTTATTCATTCATTCATTCATTCATTCATTCATTCATTCATTCATTCATTCATTCATTCATTCACCCATCCATCCATCCATCCATCGATCGACTTCATAATGTCTGAATAGGTTAGGTATTCATGAATATACAATTATTAACATTTTGTGAGCGAATTTTAGGGATATATTATTTACATTTTTATTTTATTCACGAAATAGTCCTAATAAATGTTACTCGAGGTCTGTTGTGACATTATTATAGACAATCCACACAATATTGCTTGTAGTTCTGGAATAAAATGGTAGATACACATTAGCGGATCTTAGGGATTTCTTCTAGAAGTTTTCGAAACAACTTTTGGAAAGTCAGTTACTCTGGATGTTACAAAATCATCTTGACATCATTTCGACATAATGCATCCGCATATTTTCATAAATTCTTCTGTGGCAGAGACCAGATCACAGCTCTGTTATCATCATATTACCATCTCAAACAAGTTACCTTCTTTTAAATAGGTTCACACATATAATTTTATTAAATGAGAAAGGGAAATAACCAGTTCTCTATCATTTCCTACAATCGAAATAAGTTCATGTAGCAATGTTTCGTCATCTAGTTCATTGTTTTGAATTATAAATTAGTCTTTTATCAATGCTGACAATCAGAATACAAGTTTATTTACCGCACATAATCATACACTTAGGGTGTTGCAAAATAAATGACTACATTCAGGTTTCCGAGTGTCATATTATGGCCAGGTGTAACCTTTCATAGACATGTTCTCTGCACTGCATGCAACTTCGTAACATTTCAGACTATCGCAATCGACAAGGCATGCCTTCGAGGGGAATAAATAATACAAAACATGTGTGGGAGGAACTTCCGTGCGAGTTAAATTGACTTGCTTCAAGGCAGATTTATCTCCAGACAGGTGTGATATTTCTTAGAGGTTAAGGGGTGTCATGCAGTAGCAGGGCTTCAGAAAGCTTACAGCTGAGGAAGCCATGAATTTATTTGTGTTATTGAAGTCTTCCTTTTTTCCACATTAATAACTGACACTGAAGACTATCATTCTCAACCAAGAAGACTACAATCCAGATTTTTATGTATTTTTAATTTACTTCTTACCGTGAATGTTAGGTTAAACACGCAGTGCTGAAATCTTTATTTGAGTTTCAATTTATCTCTAAATGTCTAGACGATGAACCAAAATCATCTGTAAACTTCTACGGATTTTTATTTCTTCAGTTGAAAACGTAGGTAAAGAAGTAGGTTAATGATGGAATGAACAATGAATGTGTAAATGAATAATTAATATTATAATATGAAAGAATGAATTAAAGTGAGAGGGAATAAATACAAGTGTGAAGGAATAAATACAAGTGTGAAGGAATAAATACAAGTATGAGGGAATAAATAAAAGTATGGAGAGTAAATACAAGTATGAGGGAATAAATGCAAGTGTAGAGTAAATACAAATATGAGAGAATAAATACACGTATGAGGGAATAAATACAACTGTGAGGGAGGAAATACAAGTATGAGGAAATAAATACAAGACTGAGGGAACAAATAAAAGTATAGAGAATAAATACACGTATGAGGGAATAAATACAAATGTGAAGTAAATGCAAATATGAGAATAAATACACATATGAGGGAATAAATACAACTGTGAGGGAGGAAATACAAGTATGAGGAAATAAATACAGGTCTGGGGGAACAAATAAAAGTATAGATAATAAATACAAGTATGAGGGAATAAATACAACTGTGAGGGAGGAAATACAAGTATGAGGAAATAAATACAAGTCTGAGGGAACAAATGAAAGTATAGAGAGTAAGTACAAGTATGAGGGAATAAATACAACTGTGGTGAGGGAGGAAATACAAGTATGAGGAAATAAATACAAGTCTGAGGGAACAAATGAAAGTATAGAGAGTAAGTACAAGTATGAGGGAATAAATACAACTGTGGTGAGGGAGGAAATACAAGTATGAGGAAATAAATACAAGTCTGAGGGAACAAATGAAAGTATAGAGAGTAAGTACAAGTATGAGGGAATAAATACAACTGTGGTGAGGGAGGAAATACAAGTATGAGGAAATAAATACAAGTCTGAGGGAACAAATGAAAGTATAGAGAGTAAGTACAAGTATGAGGGAATAAATACAACTGTGGTGAGGGAGGAAATACAAGTATGAGGAAATAAATACAAGTCTGAGGGAACAAATAAAAGTATAGAGAATAAATATAAGTATGAGGGAATAAATACAAATGTGAAGTAAATACAAATATGAGAGAATAAATATACGTATGAGGGAATAAATACAACTGTGAGGGAGGAAATACAAGTATGAGGAAATGAATACAAGTCTGAGGGAACAAATAAAAGTATAGACAATAAATACAAGTATGAGGGAATAAATACAACTGTGAGGGAGGAAATACAAGTATGAGGAAATAAATACAAGTCTGAGGGGATAAGTATATGTGTGGAGATTAAATACAAGTATGAGGGTTAACACACAAATATGACGGAATAAACACAAGTATGAGGAAATAAATACAAATATGAGGGAATAAATACAAATATGAGGGAATAAATGTAAATGTATGAGAATAACTACAAGTGTGACAGAATAAATACAAGTTTGAAGTAAGAAATACAAATGAGGGAAGAAAATACATGTGGAGAAATACAATGGAGTCAGAGGAAGGAAATCCAAGTAGGAGGGAAAAAATGTAACTATGAGGGAGGAAATATAAGTTTGATGGAATAAATACAACTCTCAGGGAATAAATACAAATATGAGGGAATAGATACAATTATGAGAAAATAAATACATGTGTATGAGGGAACAAATAGAATTATCAGAGAATAAATACAAATACGAGGGAATAAATACAATTGTGAAGGACTAAATACAAATGAGGGAATAAATACAAATATGTGGGAATAAATACAAGTGTGGAGTAAATACAAACATGAGAGAATAAATACAAGTCTAAGGGAATAAATATAAGTGTGGAGATTAAATACAAGTATGAGGATAAACACACAAATATGACGGAATAAACACAAGTATGAGGAAATAAATACAAATATGAGGGAATAAATGTAGATGTATGAGAATAACTACAAGTGTGACAGAATAAATACAAGTTTGAAGGTAGAAATACAAATAAGAGAAAAAAATACATGTGGAGAAATACATTCGAGTAAGAGGGAGGAAATCCAAGTAGGAGGGAATAATTGCAACTATGAGGGAGGAAATATAAGTTTGATGGAATAAATACAAGTCTCAGGAAATAAATACAAATATGAGGGAATAGATACAATTATGAGAAAATAAATACATAAATATGAGGGAACAAATAGATGTATCAGAGAATAAATACAAGTGTGAGAGAATGAATATGTGTGAGTAAATAAATGGAAGTGTGAGTTAATTTTATTATTAATTTTCGATTTGATAGAAAGATAAATATAGTGTTCTGGTTCAACATGGGTAATTACGAGCTCTTTCGTTTTCCACAAGTTCAGACTTCTATTTACCCCTGACACCAGTGTGGCCAAGATCTCACACGATATACTATGCAAATTTTGCTTGGGTGTTTCCACATTCTTCAACCATTCACCAAGATGTCATGATTGACTTAAATCTACCATAATATCAAAAGAGACTTTTTACTGTTACATGGAACGAACCAGCTACCTAACCTAGCTACGACTGAGTTCTAGATAAGGAGACATTTGACATTCAAGCAATCATGAGTGCGCAATTTACAGTGCTTGCAGACGTACCTTATCGGGCAAGGAAAGTGAATTTTTATTACACGGTAATGCAAAGTAGTATATATAAAAGCAATGGATAGAAAATCGATAAAATAACATAAAAAAGCTTTTCTGCACGTAAGACAACACGCAAATCGCTGTTAGCACTAAGATTTCAGTAGAGCGTGGGTTGTAGCTCGGTCGATGAACCAATACAAACAGGTTTAACGATGGATCAGGTAAAATCGACAATAAATATGTAACACCCTAACATAGCTATCAGTGAGTGTAGCTACCGTGTTCCTAGAGGTCGTTAACTTGACAACTAAGGGTTACTTCCATGAGTTCAGTCATAAAACTCTGGCTATCTAACATTTACTAACAAGCTCTTCTAAATGGACGACGGATGTAAAAATAAGCGGTAACACCGTGACAGTGTGTATTCTTCATGGCAGGTCCCAGAACAACCATTTCTGCCATCCTGGTTGCAATCAGATTGAAACTTTATGACATATACTGGGTTCCTGTCCAAGTACTGCACAATATTCGACATCAAACCTTCCGGAAGATGATTGTACATTTTTTGTAAGAGCTAATTAGGACTGGAATGAAGATATTACATGTTTCTCGAATACAGGGTCCATAAGACGTGTTGATACGAGGGTCATTTCTAGAGCCCGGATGTTAGGCAAAATGACTTTATTAAACTGAGTGTATTTGTGAAAGATCTATTAGAGATAAACACGTTTCCACACATTTGGGGACGATAGGCCAAATTTTTATTTTGCCCATTTTAAGGTTAACTGCCTTTTTTAGATTTTTTACGTCGTTATTGTACATTTTCAAATTTTTAATCCATTTAAAATAAACCGTACATAAATTATATCAAAAAACAAAAAAAGAACGGTTGTACAAATTAATAGTAATATGCGTTACAAGAGCGGTATGTTGAAGTTTTCATGTTCGAGGAAAACTTTGAAAAAGCGAAACGTAGTTGAGCTTTTTTAATTTCCGAGAATTGAAAGAAAACATACCGCTCGTGTATCGTACATTATTTTGTGCGAAGATCGTTTATTACATACCTGAAAGAGGAATTTCTAATTAGTTGCAATGAAATCTCCATCTTGGTTTCTGTTCAATGACGGCAAATTTGCAAAACAAAAATATCTATCTTCAATATTGTTGCTATAAAATGTTTCCTGTGTTTACTATGCTCCAGTAGGCCGTGATATACGTCTGTCTTTTTTTTTCCCCCAGTCTATGGAATCTTGTTGATTTTTTCACGGCTTCCTTAATGTGACTTGCATCACGAATGCAGTAACTTTAGTGGAGTTGAAGAGTTTACTTAATTTTTGCAAATATTTAAAAACAATAATTAACAGTGCAATTTAGGTGAAATTGCAGTGGTAAGTTTTCAATTTATAATTATTACTATATTGAACGTCTCTAAAAATAATATGTTAAAAGCCCAAAGCAGTAAAATCAATATATCACTTAAGCGGTAAGAAGAGGGAAATTGTTATGTGTGTTAGGTTGGGAATACTGAATGTGGAATTTTAGACTTTCCGCGGATTGGTTTTGTGCAGAAACCAAGCAAATACGCACGATCTCGCACAAAAATATATATTCACCTCACACAAATATTTGCTGAGAATCTTATTCTCCAGCAATAAATATGTTTTCAAGAAGTCGTAAACTTTTCTCCCTTACCGATTCCATCTTTTATGTCACTTAACAAAGATATTTGAACAGTATAACTCTCAGCGCTCAGGTCACTTCGGGGTTTACCAGCGAAAGAAAGGGGATGAGGGAAGTATTAAAAGCAAGTCTCCCGGTCCCGTTACTGTTTTCGCTTGCACGCACAAGTCACGCGTGCTTTGAAGTCTCTAATCCCTTCTCACACCCCTCTTTTTTGAGACAATACACAGTCGGTTTTTTCCGATCTCTGAAAGAAAGTGGAGACAGTCCTTCTGAAATAAGTTGTTTTAAGTTTGCTCCAATCACTTCAGTAGAAGTAGAAAGATCTTTTTCCACCATGAAAAACGTTCTCTCTGACAGACGGCTCACTATGACAGTTGACAACTTAAAAAGCATCTTGTTGTGACATGTAACCAAGGAAAGTGAGTACCGAATGGGATAGTTTCTTAAGTATGGTCTGTTTCCATGAATAATAAATGCCTATTTTACTAATTTCAAGGTAAAAATTGTTCCGGGGCCGGGTATCGATCCCGGGACCTCTGGTTGAACGTACCAGCGCTCTCCCAACTGAGCTACCCGGGAACTCCACCCGACACCGTCTCAACCTTTCCCTTTATATCCACACAACTCGCGTGGGCTGACGCAACGCCAGAGACCCACATCGAGTGCACATAAACTCTGTGTGACTTGGAATTGTGGTTTTCTGTTAACGTACACAGTGACGTATATATTATGCAAATCTAGTCTTTCAGGTGAAGCTTCCTGTAAAGCAGATTTGAATAATTTCAAGGGAAAAATTGTTCCGGGGCCGGGTATCGATCCCGGGGGAGTTGGGAGAGCGCTGGTACGTTCAACCAGAGGTCCCGGGATCGATACCCGGCCCCGGAACAATTTTTCCCTTGAAATTATTCAAATCTGCTTTACAGGAAGCTTTACCTGAAAGACTAGATTTGCATAGCCTATTTTACTGCCTATTTTTACTATTTTAGTACCTATGTGCCTGCATATTTTAACCAAAATAAATGCCTAAACATCCAGGCTCTAATTTCATAAGTCATGGTAACTATAGCACCAAATCCTACCCACTAACATAACAGACATACTTCAAATGTTTCATAATTGAGTTTTGCCATAGCAACGAAAACGAGTGCATTAATATCTACACGTACTTCGAAGGCAAGTCCAGTTTGCAATGCTAATAACTTTATGAAGGACTAGATAAGAAACAATGACGCAACGAATGCGGTTTCACCCTGTGCAAAGCCATGATTGTGAAATGGTTTATTTTTTTCTATCGACGAGGAAACTGGAGCGATATGGAACCACCGCAAAACGCCTTGAACTTTGTGGGAAGACCTAGCGGTGTGCAGATACTGGCAGACCTTGGGTACAATAATTGAAAGCAAGGTCGCTCATTTCTTCTTTGAGTTTTATTTCTCTCCAGCAAACAAAAAGTCTTTCCAGCGAGGATGTGAATTAGATTATCACCGTTCGCGAAGGGTCCGTAAGAAGTTCCTAAGGCTGTTTCACATCGATTTATAACAGATTAGCTGAGATACTATGGAATAACATAATATGAACTTCATTATCACAATTATTAGGATGGACAATGATTGTCGATCATTGAAAATGATACTTTTACATCTCCCACATGTCCACGTTCTCTGAATTTCGCTTCTATTTTGCCCATAGTACACAGAGAAATAGGTGACCAATTTGGATAAGTTTCGTTGAAAAGTGTGCATAGACAGCTCTTGATGTGTAGTCTTTTGTCACTAAATCTTATCATCATCAGAATCTCTATTCTCTCATTTTCTGTTAAGAAAAAATTTTATTAACCTGATTTAATCAATAAAACTGCTTTCATGACACAGGAGCCAACATAATACGGTGTGTTCATAGAAATATTCAGTACCACCTCAAAATCGTCTTATCAGTAGGTGCCACATGTTTAAATTCCCATCTGAAGACACGCTTAACTTTCACTATACTCCGTGTGCTATGGTATTCCAATAGACATAAACTACGTTCCTGTGAGATCGCCATTAACTTTCTAAATGTTGTAGAATTCACATGTTGAAATGTAAACATTCACACCATTTTAACACAATTTGTTCTATCCAACAATGTCACAATGACAAGCGAAAGAGCAGGAATAGTATCTATTTTTGTTCTTATGGTGCCATCTATTGTTTTCCGTCAACAATTACAATTAAACATTCCCTAAAATTCTTTGAGCCGTTCTTTCTAATGGTACTGGTATGAATTTCGTAATACGCATAGTTGCAAAATTATAGCAGTTTATAATCACATAATGTTTCTATGGACACACTGTATATCAAAAATTAAATTTTTACCCTAGTAACCATAACCATAGTGTTTCTGTACAAAAACAAATGATGTATTAGGGGAGAGTCGGGTAGTATCGGACAGCGGGTAATATCGGACAGTGAGTTTCTTTCATCTACCACACGATGATAGTACCTGATTGACATGGTTACGTTTCTGTGATGTCGCATAGAGAAACGTAACCATGTCATTCAGGTACTACCATATGGTGGTACATGAAAGAAACGCACTGTCCGATACTACCCGATGTCCGATACTACCCGACTCTCCCCTATATAAGCAATAAGCTCTCTCAGAAGATATAAAAAAAATTCTAGGATGGCTTTCAAAAATATTATCGATGACGTCATAACTTACACAACAATAGTCGCAAAAATGTTTTGTTTTCATAAAATTATTCCTTTCCAAATATAAGGTTTGATGTGTCTGTGTCTTTAGTCCAAAATCCCCTCATTGAATTTTAATTTCAATTATGCATTAATTTGAGATCTCCTGTAGGACTATACAGGGTGTTTCCGAGGTGGTGTTACAAACTTTCAGGGATGATGGGGAAGGGCACATGTATCAATTTGAGATAGGAACCCTGGTCCGGAACTGACCGAGTCGAAAGTTACAAGCAAAAAATAGTTGTGTGGAAATGAAATAATTTTATTCCTCTGTACATCTTATTTATGTGTATTTATCTGTACATCTTACACACACTCTATTCATCTGACGTTGTTTACGTTGGCTACTTACAGTATTTCATTCAGTGCGCTGTCTGAGGGGTGGGGACAGGAAACTACACTAAAGCAATGCAGATAGCGTAATGTGTAACGGACATGGTCAGTCCTGATATGCACGTCTGTAGACAGCAGTGTATGTGTACAAGTTGCAGTGTCCAGTCGATCAGTCCTGGTGAAATGGAGGAACACGAGAGCGGAATAAGCAGACCTGATTTTCGAATACGGATGAGCCAATGGGAACAATAGACAAGTTCACAGATTGTATCGGGGCCAAGTAACCACGTAGGAGACATCCGGCCCATACCATTTTTCCACGACTGTTCCAAAAGTTAAGGGAAGGAGGGCACGTGGTCCCAAATTACAATTCCATTTCCACACAATTATTTTTGCTTATAACTTTCGACTCAGTCATTTTCGGACCAGGGTTCCTTATCTCAAATTGATACATTTGTCATTCGCCATCATCCCTGAAAGTTTGTAATATCACCTCGGAAACGCCCTGTATATATGGTTATTTTTCCCGTTAACTATAATAGTGAAAATCGATTTGTGGTTGATAATCATTCTTAATTTATTCAATGTCTTGATAACCTTGGAATTGTAGATACTACATGTGTTGAACCCTACATTTCTACTTCTAGTTGCCATGGTAATATTCACTACGCGGTCCGCCAACGCCTGTCTTCTCTAATGATTTCCGTTGCATATCTTAAAGATTTACCCTATGAATCTCACATAAGTTATTTTCACATTTTCCTATAAAAATTGAAGATTCTGAAATACCACATTACCACTGAAGCAACCGGGTTGACTCCTCAAAGAGACGAGACAAGATAACCACGTGCCGAAAAGCACTGCAGGATGTTACAATGAGAAACGCGGTCAGGAAAACTGGAAGTGGCTGTCAACCATCACCGAACAAGTCTCCCTGATCCTCTTGTGTGACCTTGTTCCGTGCAGGAGGACCTCTTCAGCCACAAGTAGAGCACAACTCTTCAGTGTTATGAGGTCTCCATCTGCTGGGGCCAGAATGAGTTGAGGACGCTTCGGAAACTTCGACAAACAATGAAGAACCTTCTTGCAGGTCGGATGCAAGTTCAGAGTCATCATCTTCATCAGCAAGGATTAGTAAGCGTGACTGAGCGTTCCGGCTCCATAAACTCTTTGGTCAGCCCATTATAATTTGGGCCTCTATAAGTTTTATTTTCCTTAAACAGCGGTTAACATTTACTTTGCTGTGATATCTGAAGATTGCAGTCTTACGGCGATGCAAATAAATTGATTTCGGAATTTTAACGAGAATATAGGGTAAAGGTGCCCAATTCCGTGACATCCCTAATCCCGTGATAAAATTTGAATTGACTGCCATGGAGTTGTGGTCTCTGACGTTTAAGTTTTTGAAATACCTAACAGATGTCAATAGATGTCTTTTTTTTTCAATTCTATTGACTACCCGCCTTTTGAATAGAAGCAGTCGACTGCAGAAGCTTTTGTTCAGTGAAAGGTGGTTGACCAGTAAGTTTTTCTTTCTCTTGTGACCGCTCCTGAAAAAACATTTTATATTTGAGGTAAGAATTAATATAGCATTATAAAAACGATATATTACTGTAGATTATAGTCAGCTAAATCAATGTCTATGATTATTTAAACATTGTGAGACAATAACAATGCTACAGGAGCTTTCCCATTTTCGGATTTATTTCCATATTTCTCCTTCCTGGCTCACTCGACCAGTGACGTCAACGCTAAATTGTGAAAATAATGTCTATGAAAGAAAATAGTTCGTGGACATAATAATAAAAATGAATTATACAAAACATCAATAATAATTATAATAAAATAATAGGGCATATACTTAACTTAATTACTGCTGTTGTTAGGAATATAAATAATGAGAAATAATTGTGTTATAATTCAATTTATTCAAATTTAATTTTGTATTCAATTTAACTTTCAGTTTATTTTGTTTATAATATATTAATATGTAATATGTATTCCTGTAGGTACACAAGTATTTTCTATGAAATTTGTCACTTATGCCCTTCTTCTATGTTGAAATGTTTTGCTTAATCCATATTAAAACAATATACCATGACTTTAAAGTGTTTTGACAAATACACGTTTGTTTTCTGAGCAATTAATGAGGATTATTTTAGTACCACGAAATTAGGAAACCACTATCACGGAATTTGGATCCCTGTCACGGATTTAGGAGCCACTGTATAACAATGAAGAATAATATATTATATACCAAACTTGTGAAACTGTTGACACAATGTTGTAAAAACTGTAGCTAAAGATCCAAATAACGTCATTTAGGTGTTATTCGAAAATTTTTATTACAATTTTGGCATACATATAGACTTTATTAAATATGTCACGGAATTAGACAACCTTAAGCTACAGGTTACAGCGCTGTTTGTTATTTTTCAGTTCGAATTATTTGTACTATCTACAATATAGCGAGCGGGCATCACCAACTGGATGTGGTCGACTTTACGTAACTTACATCTTAGTCGTAGTGAATGTAAAGTTAATATAAAAGGGAAAATGTTCGTTATTTGCTGTAACTTGTCAGTGATCTTAATTCAGCTGGAATTAATATTGACATATTGTGTTCTGGTAAAATAAAGGGTGCGGCAAAACATTCTCCCTAATTTAAAGTTTAAATAAAAAACAGATGGCTCAATGTATTAATATGAACTGTATCTAAACAGTGGGAAATTTAGGTTTACATGCGTTGCCATAGCGATATCAAATGACATGCGCAAAACAACAAGAATTGAATAGGACATTGAATACACGGAATTGACATTCAATTAGTGCAAACTGTAATCTGTAATGAATTCCAACTATGCCGTGGACGGGTGAAGAACGTGCTTACGCTGTGATATCGTTTCTGGTAAGTGGTAATTCCGTTGTCGCTGCTCAGATGTTTCCCGGACGCTTAATTTCTTCACGTGCCGACGTCTCCTGGCCAGCACAATCACAAGATCTTGAACCCTGCGATTTTTTTCTATGGGTTATCTTAAGGCTGAGTTGTTCAAACATCGGCCGAGGACTTTGCCAGACCTAAGAAATGTGATACAGGAAGAAATTGGTCTTATTCCTCAAGAAATGCTAGTTGAAGTGATGCAGAATTTCCGAAGTCGCATTCAACAATGCACTGATAGTGAAGGACACCACTTGAGAGACATGTTATTAAAGAAAAATGAAAAATTCCCACTGTTATGATACCATTCATATTAATAAAGTTTCCTTATTTTGATCCATCTGTTTTTTATTTAAACTTTAAATTAGGGAGGATGTTTTGCCGCATCCTTTATTAGGTGAGGCACGGCCTCCCTTGCCTCCCTTGAAGATCCGCCGCTGTTCTCTTCTCTGGAATCATCACCCCTACTAGTCTCTTGCCCCCAATCATCCACTTTCTTTTCCGCAACCGTACGCATTCTTCTCTTCCCCGCAATCGTCCTTTTGTTTTCTTCATCATCTACTTATTTTTTATTAATATTTCTAGGCATCGTACATTTTCTTCCTCTTCTAGATTATCATCCAACTCCTATTACATCGTCATGGTACACTTTCTTCTTCAAAACCAATTCCAGCCTTCACATCTTCTCTATCATCCTTTACCTCCTTATTCCTTTACCATCGAGCATATTCTTTTCTTAAATCTCTAACCTCTGTTCCTTTAAATCTTACCTCTTTCCCTGACTCCAGCTCCATAACATTTTTACCTCCACATCTTCATCGTACTCCTCATACTCCAAGCTCCATCATGCCCTCAAGCTCACAGAACATTAATAAATCCAATCCAATACATAGGACGTCATTTTGACTCCGGCTTCCATTCAACTCTCGCCTCAAGAAGGTTATGAAACACTGACCCATTCCTCTGAAATGACAGGGTAACAAGAAACATTGCTTACCCCAACACTGAGATATGAAGCAGAACCCGGTTTGTGGGCCACTCCATTGAGGAAATTTCGACCTGTTGACAAATATTGCTCTAGAATATCTCCAATTACATCATCAAAATGGCCGACATGCAAATATCTACTCCAGTTTGCGAATCAGCATACATATAAGAACGGCGATCTTAAGATATTACATGAAAAGATTAACGACTCTTTCTCCTTCAGGCTTACAAGAGGAACATTAAATTTAGAGTTATTTATAGCTTGTGATGCTGTTTTTCTTAAGCATTTGAGCTCAATTGCTACTTTCTTATACTGTTAGAGATAACCTGCAGCCACTTCCTGACGTTCGTGCCAACATGCATATAATCAGGAGTGCATACGTGAACACTGCTTCCATTACATTACAGATGTTTACGGGAAGAGTCTTCAAAGTTTACCGAAAAATGTAAAATAAATAACCGGTGCAATGTAAATGACAAATACAGGGTCCGGCAAAAAAGATGTAATATTTTTTTGAAATGAGACAACACAGTTGCATTTTAAAGTAAGTTGGTTTTTATTCTTTCATTGAAAAGAGGAATTCTTGCCATTTACTGATGCAAAAGAACAAAACTAGGTTTTGAAAATTACACCCTCCAAATGACACCCATTTTTTATAATGCATTCCTGGAGCTTGACTCTAAATTTCAGCACTGCCCTGTCTAACATGTCTTCTGGTATCGTGTATCCTGGCCTTCCTGTTGACTTATGTCAGAGGCGTTCAAAAATAGAATTTTAACTCCAACCCCCTGGAAAAATAGCATTACTTACGATTCACTCTATATAAAATCAATTTTTTCTTACCTTTTGAAAAATAGCCTGACAAAAGTAAATAAGTAATGTTCCAGGGAGTTTCAGTTGCTAGAAATTGGAACTCGCTTCCGAGTGATATAAGGGGTTGTTGTTGGACAATAACTTCATTTAGGTCAAAATTACATAAATTCTTACTAACAGATGAATTGCTGATTAATATTTGTTACTTATAATGAAACTAACATCTGTCCATTCTTATTATTATTATCATTAATTTTTCTAAATAGATTTACAAAACCTCTAATGGCAATTACATTAATATTCTCATTATAGAAATAGAAATATATATATTCTCCCTGTAACATAGTCCTAGTAAGCTTATATTAAATTAATTTTCATCATTTTACTAGCTATCTCAAATATTAAATTAATTATAATTCATTGAATTAAATTAGCTCATAAATTAAGTTACTACTTTACCTTATAGATTTATCTAAATTTAAATAAATGTGTAGTGAAGATTATTGCTGGAGAACCTTTTAAGTGTAGAGTAAATATTTGTAATTTAAATTTATGTATTGTATTGATTAAGGCTGGTTGAGTGGAAGAGAAGGCCTTATGGCCTTAACTCTGCCAGCAAAAATAAAACAGTATTATTATTATTATTATTATTATTATTATTATTATTATTATTATTATTATTATTTGAAAGTTTGTGGAGCAAATTTCATGCAATTTTTTTTAAATTTGTATAGACTTAGTGATGTTTTCAAATACAGTTTAAATTTCCAAAAAAAAAAAATGTTAAAATACACAGAAATGAAACTATACACAAAGGATATTTATATGCAAAAGGTTAAGAAAATTCAAATTTCACGTCAGTGTATCTTTAATTCAGTAAAAATTTTAACATGGTATTTTTTTTTACAATCTGACACTTTTCAGCCTCCGTAATTTGGAATGGAATGCAATTTAAGTCAGGGGGGCACGGATGGCCCAGCACTGCGACCTGTTGAGATCTATTGCGCTAACACTCGATATGGAATGAGTTGCGTGCCACAGATCCCCTACGCGCACCGCCCTAACCACGTGACTCCCTACGACCGGTCCCTACAGCCGACAGAATCCATATACCATTCCTGCTTCGGTAAATTCCCGCAAGGCCCCCCCGTCGGTCCGAGGCGAAACTCCTCCCCTGAGTAGGTCCACTTCGGGTGCCATTGCAGAAGCCATCCAACATCGCTGAACTACATTCCACGGAGGCCGGTCGAGAGAGTCAGCAGCTTCGGGAGGCCGCCTGTAGAGTGCTCTGAAAAACCAGAAACGGGATGATGAGGAAGGAAAGGAAGTGGCGAAGATGAGTGGGGTTCCAATCGCCTGATAAAGTTACCTGATATTCATTCATAGGAGTGAGGGAAAAACCTCGAAAAACCTCAACCCAGGCAACTCGTCCCCACCGGGAATCGAATCCGGGACCGCTGGATTCGGAGTTAGACTCGCTAATCCCTCAGTCACAACGGTGGACCCTCCGTAACTTACTTACTTATGGTTTTTAAGGAACCCGCAGGTACATTGCCGCCCTCACATAAGCCCGCCATCCTCCCCTATCCTGTGCAAGATTAATCCAATCTCTATCATCATATCCCACCTCCCTCAAATCCATTTTAATATTATCTTCCCATCTACGTCTCCGCCTCCCCGAAGGTCTTTTTCCCTCCGGCCTCCCAACTAACACTCTATACGCATTTCTGGGTTCGCCCATACGTGCTACATGCCCTGCCCATCTCAAACGTCTGGATTCAATGTTCCTAATTACGTCAGGTGAAGAATACAACGCGTGCAGTTCTGCGTTGTATAACTTCCTCCATTCTCCTGTAACTTCATCCCTCTTAGCCCCAAATATTTTCCTAAGAACCTTATTCTCAAACACCCTTAATCTCTGTTCCTCTCTCAAAGTGAGAGTCCAAGTTCCACAACCGTACAGAACAACCGGTAATATAACTGTTTTATAAATTCTAGCTTGGGGGTTTGGCGAAGGGCTAACAACCCATCACCGTAAAAAAAAAAACAGCTTGTTACGAATCCATACAGCCTCCGTAACACAAATGAAAATATGTCACTGGCACAAAAGTCGCCGTAAGGTCATATGAAGGCTGTAAAGAACCAAGATCGCAATACATCAATTAGTAAAGAATGTATTGTAAAAACTCTTGAAGCCACAGACAGGCGTAACTAATGTCCTACATCTGAGTTAAGAGTCTTAACACTTTGTATTAAAGGGAATGAATGATGTCCACTTGACTAAGGCACGGTGATGCATCTTAGCGGACGGCACGTCGCTGTAATAGCAGAACTTTTACAAGATAAACGTATTCGCAATGCCATTGTATGCAAATCATGCGCGGCGAAGAAACTCCTTAAGAAGGCACGCTCCAGGAAACTCGGCAGTGAGTCACGGACTCCCGAAATCACCGTGATTTGACAGAGCGAACGAAGAAAGTGTCTACGTGGACAAGTTACGTCACGGCGGGCAGACACTCATAACCAGCCCAAGCTCAGAATACATAACTACGAGGTTATTTAGCGTCGTTGGAAGTGGTGATATCGAGATATTTGGAGAGATGAGACCGAGGATTCGCCATAGATTACCTGACATTTGCCTTACAGTTGGGGAAAATCTCGGAAAAAAACCAACCAGACAATCAGCCCAAGCGGGAATCGAACCCACGCCCGAGCGCAACTCTGGATCTGCAGGCAAGCGCCTTAGCCGACCGAGTTATGCCAGTGGTAATACGTATTTATATCGTCATAATTATTACGCATTTTTACTTCATTTTCCCCATTTCATTCTCTTGTTAATTTACAGAAAATTGTATTAAAAAATTTTACTAAATCCCAGCTGAACACGGAGGATTGTCACAAAAAAAAAAGCGATTTGTTTAGCTCTTTAGAAATGAATAGTCTATCGGTCTTACTAATAAAAACTCTATATACAGACGTTTAACTGTCTTATACTTACACAATGAGTAGCTCGTTTATAAATCGTGTGTAAAATCCTTACTAATAATCACTACATACGTCGTGTATAACAGTATAACTGTTACACAGCAACGTCATAGTTTCGTCATTACTTCGTTACGAAAGGTAATAGAATATCTGAGGTTCTCTACTGCATCCGGTAGAGCGCTCTAGTGTGGCGTGTTAAATATCGATAGTACAACTGGCTCTAATCGATTACCACACTACATTTTGGTCAAAGAGTACAAGCTACAGCAATATTATTCTAATAATTCTATCACCTTTGGTTTGTTCTTCTGTGGTTATTCTTCTGTGGTTACAAGGTAACCATCATCATAAAAATGACAGTCGATACGAACAGCTGTTAGAGAGGCTGCCATTTTTTCCCTATATACAACGCTTAAACAAGGGGTTTCGTGTATATAACTACAGCAAAGCAATTCCCATTGTATAGTTGCAGCCTGTTTATACATCCATAGCTTATTCACGGTTTATTAGTAACGTTTTCTGTCTCAACTCTGCACAAGTCTCGTATAAAAACTATACACGGTTTATTAGTAAACCTGTATATGTTTTATATACTGTTAGAAAGAGGACATTTCATTCAGAGAATATAATGCAATAAAAATAAAAATGTTCATTACTTTCAATGTGATATTCAAAATGTTTAGTACATCCCACCTGGATATGGCGCATTGTTACAAAAAAAAATAGTTCTTTAGATATGAGTAGCGAATATGTTTTTATACACGGTTGGAAAGAGGAAATTTCAGAGAATATAATGTAGTGAAAAAAACAAAAATGAAAATATTCACTACTTTCAATGTGACAGCGTTTGGTAGTTTGTTACAAAAAAAAATAGTTCTTTAGAAATGAGTAGTGTAGTCTAATATGTTCTATATATTAATAGAAAGAGAAAATTTCAGAGAATATAATGCAATGAAAGAACCAAAAATGAAAATGTTTACTATTTTTAAATGTGACCTTCAAAATGTTTAATACAATCCAGCTGTATATGGAGGTTTGTTACAAAAAATATAGCTCTTCAGAAATGAGTAGTGTAGTCTATGTTCTAAAGTAATAAAAATTAGTATTCAAAGAAACGAAAAAAATTAATTAAAGGAATTAAATTGTTTTTTTATTGACTGATCAGTAGGCTGAACATTTTAATGGTTACCCTTTAAAAAGGGCAGATACCCAACATTTTGGGGTCTCTATCTGTTAGAAAAAGGAAATTTCAGAGAAATAATGTAGTAAAAATCAAAAATAAAATGTTCACTATTTTTCATGATCCAGATTCTCTTGTAATGAAGTCTGCTGAAGATATTGACTCAAGTCAAAATGTAGCCTACTGTTGAAGAATTAAGCATGCTAAAAATCTCTTGTTAAAAAAAGAGAGAAAGAACGATCAATGCAATTTTTGTCAACAGAGATCTCGAAAGACAAGGATTACAAGGTTTATTTTTCTTTCCTTAGAAGTCGACAATAAATATGTTTAACGAAGGCGCAACACAGAATGCCATCCTGAACGTGAGAGGTGGGAGTATTAAAAATAACAGGGCAACTTGCGAAGAATTCTAAAGCAAGGTCGGAGACACAGAGAGTGCGTCATCGAGTCGCGACTGTTACCTGGGCAACAGCATCAGATGCTCTGACCAAGGACACGGCGGGCTGCCTCACCGCGCCCATAACGGGCAGCCTGTATAACTGGATACGGCGGCAATCAGAGCAGCAGCAGGGGTGTACAAACACCGCCACCGTGCCGCGATATGGAAATGAAGCAATTCTGAGATTTCACATTCAGGAGCAAGGAGGAAGAGAAGCGGAGAGAGAAAGTAAGAGAGACGAAAAATAAAAGATGAAAAAGAGGAAGAAAGAAAGAGAATGGAATAAAAGGAAGAAGAGAAGAAAGGAAGAAAGAAAGAAGGCAAGAAAAAAGGAAAGAAAGAAGAAAAGGAAGAAACAAAGAAAGGAAGAAAGAAATAACGAAAGAAAGGATCAAAGAAGGAAAGGACAAAAGAAAGAAAGGAAGAAAGAAAAAGGAAAGGAAAAACAAAGAAAGAAGATAAGAAAAGAGGGAAGAAAGAAAGAAAGAAGGAAAAAAGAAGAATAAATGAATAAGTAAATATATATGTATATATATATAAGTAAATGGATAAATAAGTACGTAAATAAACAAATAAATAAGTAAATAAGCAAATTAATTAATTAATTAATTAATAAGTAAATAAATAAGTAAATATGTAAACAAATAGGTAAATGCATAAATAAGTAAGTAAATGAATCAATAAGTGCGTAAATACAAAACAAATAAGTAAAATTAATAAATAGGTAAATAAGTAAGTAAATTAATAAGTAAATATGTAAACAAATACGTAAATGAATAAATAAATAAGTAAATTAATGAATAAATAAGTAAATAAGTAAAATAAATAAATAAATAGGTAAATAAATAAGTAAATTAATATATAAAGAGGTAAATAAATAAATAAACAAATAAGTAAATGTGTAAACAAATATGTAAATGAATAAATAAATAAGTAAATGAATGAATAAATAAATGAGAAAATTAATAAGTAAATGAATAAAGAAGTGTGTAAATAAATAAATAAATAAGTAAATAAGTAAAATGAATAAATAAATAAATAGGTTAATAAATAAATAAGTAAATTAATAGATAAATAGGTAAATAAATAAATAAGTAAATATGTAAACAAACATGTACATGAATAAATAAATAAATAAGTGAATGAATAAATAAATAAGTAAATTAATAAATAAATGAATAAAGAAGTGCGTAAATAAGTAAAATCAATAAATAAATAGGTAAATAAATAAATAAGTAAATTAATAGATAAATAGGCAAATAAATGAATAAGGAAAATGAATAAATAAATAAATAAGTGAATTAATAAATAAATAGTTAAATGAATAAATAAATACATATGTAAATAAATGAATGAATAAATATGTAAATAAATTATCAATTAAATAACTAAGTAAAGGAATGAATAAGTAAATAAATGAGTAATAAATACATTAATAAATAAGTATATAATATTGACGAATTGTTTTTTGCTAGATTTAAGGGCACATAAGGGCTCACAAATCTATTCTACAGAGGAAGAATATTAATCAGGACAAAGAGTATTTGCAGCACAAAGTTTTATTTTCAATAGGATAGCCATAAGTGTAGCAGAAATTAAACTAAATAAAATAATAATAACAATAACAACAATAGGAAGTTATGATGACGTCCTTATGTTGTTATTTTGTTTACTGCTCGTTTGATATAATTCTCGTGTACGGTGAATGTAGAAAAAAATGCAACGCTATCTTGCGATTTGTATGCTCAGAAATATCCAGGGGGACATCAGCCATCCCATCTCACTGTCCACTTACTTTTCATGCACTGTACAGGTGTTAATCATTTATACCTGAATTAAACAAAACACAACCACACTGCAACTTCCTTAATTCGAAAGATGGTACTTTGTTTTTGTAATCTCAGTCAGTAAAGTCTGGACAAGTGTCCCTTAAGGTTTCCTTGACGGTTCTCAAAAGATTTCGGCGCTACTTCTGGATTTACGAATCACAGACTGACAACACAATTATGTGGCATTGTCACAAGGTAGAGGTCTATGCGTGGGGCTCCAGTTCCCGGAGCCCTGCGATGGCCTTGGTACCCCCCTTTGATTACCATCTGTTACCATTGTTGTCGAGATGTCTTGGTAGAACGCCAGCCTTGCATAACATTACGACTGAACAGGAAGATTGCCTGCCTGCAGACTTTCCTCTGCCTTCGCATGGACTCGACTCGAGGTCGAAGCCCACGTCCTGGGAGTGGACCGCCCAAAAATGGGGCGCCGGGTGCACAGCTGTCGAACACAACCCGCTGCAGAAATGTATTTCATCTTCTTATCCTTACATTCAGCAAATCCTGCTCATCGTCCTCATAACTGTTCGTCTTTCCCTTCCTCTCATTATCATCACGATCTTCTTCTTCTTTTGCCATCATCCTCGTATTGTCCTATTCATTATCTCCTTTCTCATACTCTTTATCGTCTTTTCTTCTTGTTCTTACATTTCATCATTATCATCTTACTCCTTACATTCTTCCTAGTCATAATCTCGTTTCCCTGTTCCTGATTTACTCTTCATCTTCCATTTCTTGTCTCTGATCTCCTTCCTGATTTCACTCTTTTTCATATTCCTGTCATTTTTCTTACTCTAATTATGTTCTTTTTATTCTTCTTTCCAGCTGTACTGTTCTTCCTGTCCTGACACTACTTGCTCTCATTGTCCTCAATCCTATTCCCTTCCGTGCTTTTTACCTCTTACCACTCTTAAATGTTTTCCTATTTCTTCCTTTTCCAGTCCTTTTTCTTCTTCCAGTAATTTTTCTTTCTCTTCTTCTCCCTTTTCTTCCTCTTCTAGTGCTTTTTCTTCCATTTCAGTTCTTTTTTCTTCCTCGAGTAATTTTCCTCCCTCTTTCAGTAATTTTTCTTCTTTTTCCATCCCATTTTCCTTCCTCTTCCTGTCCATTTTCTTCTACTTCTAATACTTTTCCTACACTATTAGTCAATTTTTCTTCCTCTCCCAGTAATTTTCCTTCATCTCCCAGTCCCTTTTCCTTCCTCTTCCTGTCCATTTCCTTCCCCTTCCTGTCCATTACCTTCCTCTTCCAGTATCTTTTGTTCCCTTTTTAATTCTTTTTCTTCCTTTTTCAGTAATTTTCCTACCACATCCAGTCCCTCTCCCTTTTTATTTCAGGAATTTTCCTTTCTCTTTCAGTTCCATTCCTTCCTCTTTCAGTAAATTTTCTTTCTCTTGTATTAATTTTCCTTCTTCTTTCAGTAATTTTTGTTCCTCATCTAGTAAATTTCCTTCTATTTTTATTCCCTTTTCCTTTCTCTTTCAGTAATTTTTCTTGCTCTTCTAGTAAATTTCCTTCCTCTTCCCGTCCATTTTCTTCCTCTTCCAGTACTTTTCTCTCTTGCAGACGTTTTTCTCTTGCAGTCATTTCCCCCTTTTTCTTCCAGTCCCTTTTCCTTCCTCTTCCTGTCCATTTCCTTCCTCTTTCAGTACTTTTTCTTCACTTGTAATCCTTTTCTCTTCCTTTTTCAGTAATTTTCCTACCTCATTCAGCCACTTTTTCTTTCTATTTCAATAATATTTCTTCCTCTTCTAGTAATTTTCCTACCTCATCCATACATTTTCCTTTCTATTTTAGTAATTTTTCTTCCTCTTCTAGTAACTTTCCTTCCTTTCCCAGTTCCTTTCCTTTCTCTACCAGCAATTTCTCATTCTCCACTAGTAAATTTCCTTCCTCTTTCATTCCCTTTTCCTTTCTCTTTCAGTAATTTTTCTTCCTCTTCTAGTAATTTTCCTTCCTCTTCCCGTCCATTTTCTTCCTCTTCCAGTACTTTTCTCTCTTCCAGTCTTTTTCTTCCCTTTCAGTCATTTCCCCCTTTCTCTTCCAGTCCCATTTTCTTCCTCTTCTAGTTCATTTTCTTCTCCTTCCAGTCATTTTTTCTTCTTCCTCTTCCAGCCTTTTCCCTTCTTTTCCCAGACTCCATTTTCTGAGAAAAATATTCATCTGGGACTAATATAGTATTAGGATTTTTTATTGTACTCTATCCGAGAAATAACCTGTTAAAATCTGCTCAGTTATATTACTTCCACCCTGTATAAAATACTCAATTTCAATGAGCAACGCAAAGCCGCAATTCGTGACATGGGGTCATGAACCGAACGCCAATAATAGTAAATACTGTTCATATTTGCATGTATTTTGTTTTCATCACAGACAAAAGCCTCGAAAAATATTACATTTCCGTCAGCTTTCTCTGCCGCGCTCGGCACACGGGCAGATATCGCACGGACGGGCGTTCTCTTAGCTATACTTTCTATGCAAATGACAGATCACCTCACGGAGTGATAGCAGAGCGTAACTTGATCCGTTTGCGTAACAGCCTAACTCTGACAATGGCGACTTGCACTTTCTTCCACGTCCACTGACTCCGAAAACGAACCCATTGTTTGTTCTTGTCTTGCTTCCTTTTATTGCACATAATGACCATTATTTATTGATCACATCTTGTAGTTCAAAGTCACGCTTTTGCACTGCAGATGATATAAATCTTCTTCTCCTTTCTCTTCTTTAAATTAGGAATACAGACGTTTAAATAAAAGTTTGACGTAGAGCAAGTGAACAGCTTCAAATAAGGTAGGTGTCCCTGATATAGCCATGCTAAGGTTTGAGAATTTTTCTAGCCGCCATTTTGAAAAAAAATGTAAACCACTTTTTTCTTACTCGTTCTTAATCTAATGGACTTCCTTAAAATAATTTCCTTTCCCCATAAAAATAGCTTTAATTGTCCAAAAAGTCTCCAATTCCAATCAGGAACATGTGCACATGATATGGCCACCCTTGTTCCATGTTCTATAAATCGTGATTGTTTTCAGTTTGATAGCGCAGTTGTGCTAAAATTAAATAATTTTGGTGTAAAATGAATAAACATGACAGTTAACAATCTTTTTTATAATTCAAAAGTGTAGTCAAAACAGGTTTTTCCATAAAAAATTAAGTTGTTTTTCTTAAAATACAAAATTTTTGCGTAATCCCAGCTATAAGACATGTAAATTTGTCACGTGAAAAAGTAAAAGTGAAATGAACTTGATATGGCCATGGTGCATTTCATATGGCCATATCAGGAGCAGATAAGCTTTCACGAAAATCGTTTGATTATGAACAACTCGTAAAAGATACGCCATCAACGACAACACCAATCAACAGAACATTAAAAACTGAATGGAGTACGATGGTTTTCATGAAACAAGTATTTGAAAAACATGCATAAAACAAAGGAGACTTACCAGAGAAAAATAAGAAGAGGTCACATGAAAACTGCAAAACAGGCAACTGACGCCATATTGTTCAACCTGACTGGATGGAAAACGATCAAGTGACATACCAGGATGCCCTTTCACTGAATGTGCTGCAATTTAGCAGATTTTTTGGTTAACTAACTCACAATAGAGGGGTGGCCATATCAGGAATATGGCCATAACAGGAGCACCCACCTTACTTGGCGTGTACTATAAGCAGTAACATGAGCTGCTGTCAGGAAGTCAAAAGGACAGCAATGGCAAAGGAATCTTTTAATAGAAAAAGGAGTATCTTCTTCGGACTCTGGAAAAAGAACTAAAGAAGAGACTAGTGAAGTGCTTTGTGTGGAATGTGTCATTTTATGGGGCAGAAACATTGATATTACGACGAAGTGAAGAGAAGCGACTAGAAGCATTTGAAATGTGGATATGGAGAAGAATGGAGCGTGTGAAGTACAGACAGAATAAGAAATGAAACTGTGTTGGAAAGAGTGAGTGAAGAAAGAATGATGCTGAAACCAGCGAAAAAAATTGACTGGGTGACTAGCTAAGAAGAAACTGTCTACTGAAGGATACACTGGAAGGAATGGTGAACGGGAGAAAAAGTTCGTGGCAGAAGAAGTCAGATGATAGACGACATTAAGATACATGGATCATTGTGGAGACTAAGAGGAAGGCAGAAAATAGAAAAGATTGGAGAATTCTGGGTTTGCAGTGAAAGATCTGCCATTGGACAGAACACTGTGAATATATCTAGAATTAAAAATGATAAGGTATATAAAGTCACCATTCGACTATAGGCCAATTGGTAGAAGGGACAGAGGACAATCCAGGAAACGCTAAAGAGATCTGTGAAGTAACGGGCAAAACGTGCCTGAATCTTGAATTAGAGAAAAGAAAAATGTACTGACAAAGGAAATTTCCCTTGCCAGAACAAGGTCCTTCAAGGATTGTCGGCGTTTTGAAGTAATAGGCCAGGAAAACTTCCTGATCCTGTACCCGTTCTAAATTGATTTCGTTTTTCGCCGGATATTTAGTAACGGTTAGCAAGTCTGACCGCGAAACCAGGTGGCCCAGGTTCGAATCCCGGTCGGGACAAGTTACCTGGCTTAGGTTTTTTCCGGGGTTTTCCCTCAACCCAATACGAGCAAATGCCGGGTAACTTTCGGTGCTGGACACCGGACTCATTTCACCGACATTATCACCATCTCATTCAGACGCTAAAAAACCTAACATGTTGATATAGTGTCGTAAAATTACCCAATAAACAATAATAGTACATTATGCAACGAGCCTATAATGGTAGTAATTAAGACGCGACTATGTTTGTTTATGAAACGAGCGCAAGCGAGTTTCATAATTTTCATACGAGCGTCTTAATTACCATTATAGACAAGCTTCATACGACTTCTTATGCTCGACCATATTTCTAACTTGAAATTATTCATAAGTATTCGTGTTATTCTTATCTGACAGGGGAGCGGAACTGACCTTGTGCAATATCTCGTAAATTGTGAGATGTGCGCAGACGCGAAAGTATTAATTTTTTCCGAGCAACAAATGTCATTCACCTTGATATAATCTAGAGAGTAAAATAAACATTAATCTTGATATAACCTTGACATTGATTTAGACATTGAAAAACGAGATAACAAATTGAATTTATTTGAATATTATTTACAATTAACGTTCATTATTATAGTAACAGAACATACCCTTCTGCGACAGTATTGGATTTCCAGCCTCCGTGACGTTTCGCTAGTTGTCTTTCGACTGCATATCCGAGAATAATCGATACTTGCGCTTTCATATTGTTACAAAGGTGTTTTCTGATTGGTGGAACACCTGAACTTTAATGAATAGGTGTACTTTAATGAGGTCCAGTAAAGGACTGCTACCAGGTGTATAATTACTACATTTCGGCATGGTCGAGAATAAACAATATTTAGATTTATCACAACTTTCACAAATCAAATAGGGAATTTGTAGTAGGCCTACGTCACGTCACGCTATAGAAACAGTGTAATAAATAATCCTTTCTGAGCGCTGAGCTTAGTTTCACAACATGACTAACCATGTGCTAAAAGGACACCTGGAGCGGGCAACCTCGTTAGAGTGTGTTTCATATCTTGTGGGACAGGGCAGGACCACTGACTGATTAATGGTTTCGCTATGACTGAGCAAACTGAATTTCTTGTCTTAATTAACTCTGTAGCAGAAACATATGAAGAAATACCGTAACGTCAATTGTGTGCTCCGTTGCTAAGAAACGAACTCGCCGACACCTGAAATCGTTAAATCACTTTTTCATGTCAAAATAATATTTTTATAATAATGTTTACCTAATTGAATACAAATCTAATACTGTCAGTTCAACACACAATATTTCAATACTTTAATAGGTTACTCTATTCAGCGACAGGGAACAGTTTCTCCCCTTACCTTAGTTGTCTTATGTAGGTACTCATATAAACTGCTCTGTTTACAATATGAGTTCCCCGTCCCTCCTCTATTCAAAAAGAAATCATCACCATCATCCTTCACGAATTAGGCCTCTGTAGACCTGTTTCAGCCCCATCTAGCAGTCTTCTAAAAGGTCTTCCTGGTCGACGATGTCCTCTAGGTTTATACTGCATCACAATTTTTGGGATTCTTGAATTTTCCATTCTTCTTACATGATCTAGCCAATTTAATTTGTATCTGCTGATTTTTTCTTCTACTGACTCTACTTCTAATTGTTCTAAAATTTCTTCATTTCTTTTTCGGTCTAAAAGAGTATATCCTGCTGTCCTCCTCAAAAATTTCATTTCCGTTGCTTTGATTCTGTTCATGTCTTTTTTCTTTAATGTCCAAATCTCGCTTCCGTATAAAAGGGAGGGTAATGCTAGTGTATTATATATTTTTATTCTTGTAGATGTTTGTACTAATTTAGCTTTTAATGTATTGTTTATTATTTCTAGATTTTGTGTAAATTTGGTAATTTTCTTGTTCACATCTTTTTCATTTTGATAAGATATTTCACAACCCAGATAGTTGAAATTTTGTACCTGTTCGAGGCATTGGTTATTGTGTATTATCTTACTTCTGACTGGGTCTTGTCCTAAACTGCCATTACTTTTGATTTTTGTGCTGAAATTTCCATCTCAAAATCTTTTAATATTTTATTTAATGTATATAATCCTCTGAATTGGAAATTATGACTTGATCATCGGCATAGAGTAAGGTATTTAATGTTAGAGCACTGGTTATTTTGATTCCTGATGTGTAGATTTGGTTCCAAACGAAGTATGAAGAATTATTCTTAAATTAAGGGATGCATACGATTTAAAGAAACTTAAAGTCTTCAATATGGTGCAACATTTTTGTACAGCATACAGGGTGATTCACGATGACTGTGTCATACTCTAGGATCTCATTCCTGACATCATTGTGGAGAAAAATGTTCATACATACATGTGCCTGTTTTTGAATAGTTTTGAATAAAATCACGCTTCATCCTTACGTAACACGCATCCTTGTGAACCTCTCTCTCTCTCGCTCTCTCTGGATGTCTGGAGCTGTGCGTTATTACAGTACAGGTGATAGCAGCGACACGAAGTCTCGTGACATCAGGGTTAGGGTTAGAGATAACGCAACACAGGTACAACGTATCATCCGAAAAACAGAAGTTAGGGAATGCAGCACGCGCAGTTCACACTCGAGCGACTTCATGTATATTGCTACAGAAGGTGAGGTCTTTGAAAACCGAGTTTAATACAGATTATTCAGGAGAGTAATGTGAATGTTCTTTCATGAATTTATAATACACTTAGTACTATTCTCGTAATTAATTTAAATACTTGCCTTAAATCTTAAGAATTTCCGTTTATGTTTAACATTCTGGAGGGTGCAACTCACTCAATTTTTAAAATGTGACTTATTTATTTTATTTTAAATCCACCATCAACAGAAGCAGGCTTCCAATTACAGGTGGTTTACATAGATATATACACAAAATACATAAGAGAAAAAAAACAACAAAACAAACAACCCAAACGAAAGAAAGAATATACATAATGATAATAGATGCTAGAATATAATATTACAGTTAATATAGTGCCAAATGCCAATACAATGATGCAAATTATTTAAAAACTAGAGTGAAAACGATGAAAGAGTAATGGAACGGAGAAAAATTCTCTCTGGCGCCGGCGTGGCTTAGTGGATAAAGCATCAGCACGTAGAGCTGAAAACCCGGGTTCAAATCCCGGCGCCGGATAGAATTTTTCTCCGTTCCATTACTCTTTCATCGTATGATGACGCAGAATATCTGCATGGAAATATCATATGTACTTCAGTACATTAAAATAATATATATGATATGCGTAAATCACTTCGTGATTTAAGACGGCGCTTATTCCGTCGGATACCGGCCAACTAGTCACTCATAACGAGTGCACCTCAGCACATGTGTGGACTTCGGTCCTACGTTCATAGACATCTATGACGTAGTGCAGAGGGCGGCCACTAGAGGGAACCCAAGAGTTGGAGCTTAAGCTGAGACGATTCTATCCGACGCCGGGGTTGTATCCGGTGTGGCTTAGTGGATAAAGCATCAGCACGTAGAGCTGAAAACCCGGGTTCAAATCCCGGCACCGGAGAGAATTTTTCTCCGTTCCATTACTCTTTCATCGTATAATGACGCAGAATATCTGCATGGAAATATCATATGTACTTCGGTACATTAAAATAATATATAGAGTGAAAACATTATAATGCACTTCTTCATAATTTAAATATCTAAGGAAATACAATTCTTTTCAATATTGTATGAAATTTTTCAATTGTTAAACTAAAATCCAATTGAGAATCACAGTTTAAAGACAGAGAGTTGTAAGTATTACACATAACAAACAATGGAGAGTTCTTGAGGAAAACAGTTCTAGGAATAGGAATAATAAAAGGTTGCCTATGACGTAATTCTGTTCTTTTTACATTGAACTGAAGGAATTTAAGAAAATCACAGTTATTCAATATATCGTTAACAGTCTTATAGAGTAAAATTTGGCTATTTATTAATCGTCGAGATTTTAAAGTTTTATAATGTAATTCAAAAAGTAACTCATTATATGAAATTTGCTTGTCATAAGACGACACATGATGTTTTTTTTAAATATAAATAACGTAAAAATCTGTTTGTTTATGTGAACTTTTTTCATCACAATGATATCAGAAATCAGATCCTAGAGTATGATACAATCTTGTGGATCACTCTGTACATTTTTTACCTTCTGTTCATGTATGTCGAAGACTGGTTGGAATCTCATATGAGACACCAGTAAGACATCACTCATGAGGCAACTAAGCCAGAAGATAATGAATAGGGTGGCCATACATCGCTGGCTAGTAACATATTTCACTGATGAAACTAAAAATGTATACAACAATTGCTCTTCTTTTGACACATCAAGTGAGCTGTACTGTCTGATAATAGTGTACATATCAGCCAGAACCTCAATCTGTCGATATAGCTTCTCAAAATGCCGACCGTTTACTTGAAATACAGCTTAGAGCACAGTTCATAGTGAAATGACAGTCATTGGCGAGTCATTTAAAAATCTGGCATTACATGAATATCATCAAATGTATCAATAATTCTGGCCGTTAACGTTTCTATTAGGTGGAGTCTCGCAGACGAGAGTTTCGATGTGTTCCTCAACATAAAAAATCTGTATCAAATCCGGCGAACGTACCGGCCAAAATGTAGGACCTTCTCTACCAAACCAGCGATTAAGATTTGCATTTAGGGTCGTATTTACTTCGCGATTTCAATGTGCTGGAGCCCCTTCCACCTAAAACTTCATTTTTAAGTATTCTCAATAAAAAAAATCCTCTAGAAGTTCTGCTACAGTATGTTCTAAAACTTTCTAGTGGATGTACCCGTCAAGTGGATTACCATCGAGCTTGATGACGGCATAAATACAGTAGAATCTCACTGATTGGATTAATTTAGGGCAAATCCAGTCTAATTAGTTAAAATCCGAAGTATAAAGAATTTACTGGAACAGGATTATTTTGGAAATCTAAAAAAGTAATGTCATTGTAGGCCTACTATAGTTGTTTAATTACAATTTAGTGTTCAATCATTCTGTTTTACAAACAAATGAAACACAAAACACTAAATTAAAAAATAATGTATTTGAAGTTCTTTAGTGCAAGTCAATTACTACATACAAAACACTAGCTTTGGAATTTTCAGACTGTGACTTAAAGACAGAGGTAAGTATTGTCTGCGTCTGTTTGCACTGCTGTTCTTTATCTACGTACATCAAGGCGAATTTCTTTAAGTCAAGATAAAATTTTTCTTAGTTCCAATTACAGTCCAAAAATTCAATTAACCTAGTTACCTAACTTAATCTTATTGTGAATAATTTGAATTTCTTATCACATGTTTTTACTCACTGCATTCACTTCTACCTTGAATGTGTGGAATAATGATTTCAAAGTATTATGTGCAAAAAAAAAAAAAGAGCTGTCCTAATTATCGCGAATTCCGAATTAGCGAGGTTTCACCCTAAAACATAAAAACAAGACGTCGGTGGATATACATTCCCTATCTCAAAATACTAGTATAAGTTCCCTCAGTCACCTCTAAGAACTTGTCGATGTTATTCTTACTCACCCTGTATTTTCTGAAGGAAATGTGAGCATGGAAAAAGAATTTATAGTGAAAAAAAAAGGAAAGCTTTGTTAAAAAGTAACTTATCATCACTCTTCGCAAGAATGCATTGGATTCACGTCCTCTGAATTTCACTCCAGGAACGAACCAATGTTCCAACAAAAGTAGGCATCTTCTGTAGCTTAACTCACTCTTCGCTTACCGCCCCGTTAGTCGATAGATACAGCATAGCAATCTCGACATCATTTTCCGGTCCATTAGCTTCACACTCCCCATCTGCGAAGATGTTCTGCAATTTGCAGAGACTTCTAATGTCTCAGTTATGTAATAGGAAGAGTTACAACTGTACACAATGCTGTTAGTCGCATTGTTACGCTTGTAGTGCCTGTATTGCGATCACTAACGATAGAAGAAAGGTCGCTTTAAACAGTAATCAACAACATAATCATGTTACTGTTTGATTTCGCTTTCTTTCCGTGTTCTTGCGAACATTCTGAATCCTGTGGTCAAATGGCCACGTGATTGCACTAATCATACGGAATGAACCGTAAGAAATGTCATTAATTTCAGGGGGTTATTCTTTGAAAAATTTCAAACAAAACAGTTTAATACAATTTCGCTTATTTTGCTTTCTTTTCGAGATAAAAATTGTTTTTTATATGAAACATTTCATAGCATATTCTGGAAAAGCCATTAATTTAATTCCCAAAATGCTCAGTTAATTTAAGACAGCAGTCTATTATAATAAAAAATGACTGAAAGAATTTTAGTTTTGTCTTTTACATGTGCAGAAATTTTATCCAAATGAATGTAACTTTTCGTACTGCAAAGATCAGTTATTCATAGATTTCAAAAAGGCATATGACTCGGTTAAGAGAGAAGTTTTATACCACATTCTTATTGAATTTGGTATTCCCAAGAAACTAGTTCGATTAATTACAAAGTGTCTCAGTGAAACGTACAGCAGAGTCCGTATAGGTCAGTTTCTGTTTTATGCTTTCCCACTTCACTGCGGGCTAAAGCAGGGAGATGCACTATCACCTTTACTTTTTAACTTTGCTCTAGAATATGCCATTAGGAAAGTCCAGGATAACAGACAGGGTTTGGAATTGAACGGGTTACATCAGCTGCTTGTCTATGCAGATGACGTGAATATGTTAGGAGAAAATCCACAAACAATTAGGAAAAACACGAAAATTTTACTTGAAGCAAGTAAAGAGATAGGTTTGAAAGTAAACCCCGAAAAGAGGAAGTATATGATTATATCTCGTGACCAAAATATTCTACGAAATGGAAATATAAAAATTAGAGATTTATCTTTCGAAGAGGAGGAAAATTCAAATATCTTGGAGCAACAGTAATAAATATAAATGACACTCGGGAGGAAATTAAATGCAGAGTAAATATGGGAAATGCCTGTTATTATTCGGTTGAGAAGCTTTTGTCATCTAGTCTACTGTTAACAAATCTGAAAGTTAGAATTTATAAAACAGTTATATTACCGGTTGTTCTGTATGGTTGTGAAACTTTGACTCTCACTTTGAGAGAGGAACAGAGATTAATGGTGTTTGAGAATTAGGTTCTAAGGAAAATATCTGGGGCTAAAATGGATGAAGTTACAGGAGAATGGAGCAAGTTACACAACACAGACCTGCACGCATTGTATTATTCACCTGACATAATTATAAACATTAAATCCAGAGGTTTGAGATGGTCAGGGCATGTAGCACGTATGGGCGAATCCAGAAATGTATATAGAGTGTTGGTTGGGAAGGGAAAAATACCTTTGCGGAGGCCGAGACGTAGATGGGAGGATAATATTAAAATGGATTTGAGGGAGGTGAGATATGATGATAGAGACTGGATTAACCTTGCACAGGATAGGGACCAATGGCGAGCTTATGTGAGGGCGGCAATGAACCTACGGGTTCCTTAAAAGCCATCTGTTGTAAGTAAAGGAATTTTACAATGTTACATTTGTTCGGATCAAATTTCTGCATATTTAAAGGACAAAACTAAAATTGTTTCTATCATTTATTATCATAATACACTCCTCTCTTAAATTGACTGATTATATATTGGGAATTACATCAAATTTGTTTCTCGGTCTATACATACATACCGGTACATACATACATGCATGCATGCATACATACCGGTACATACATACATGAAACAGGCTATGAAATGTTTCTTACATATAAAACAATGTTTATCTCGAAAACGAGTCAAAAACGAGGAACACTGTATTAAACTTTTTTTGTTTTAAATATCCCAAAGAATAACCCCCTGAAATTAATGACATTACTTACGATTCACCCTGTATATTCCATAAGTTCACTGCTCTACCTCAAACTTGGACAATATTGTCATCGAAGTCCTTTCGTAATTATTTTCCTCAGTCCTTACTCGTAAATTGTGAGACTGTACCTTGAAATAGACCACGACATTCTTCTATTCACGCTGTTACAAATTAAACTTCCCTCACTTCAGAATATTATTTTCAAAGATCAATCCATTAGTATCACATAAATATTTTACATAAATATACACTCATAAAAAAAAGACTTTCTGTGAAATGGAATATGCGTCAACTGCCCTGTACCTTGTGTGTGAGTTTGTCGTATTATATAGTTTGTTTTATAGTAAGAGGTTTATTGCAGGTCACACACATATACTTCTTGAATTTTAAACTAATTATTCTGTGCTACTTGAAAGCTGCATTATGTAATTCTGTTTTCTTTATTTACAGGTAAGTTCACTGGATTTCGAAGATCTTTCCGTGTGAACTACAAAGAGCAGAAGGAGTAAGTCATTAAATAATAATATTAGTAATAATAATAATAATAATAATAATAATAATAATAATAATAATAATAATAATAAAACAGGATTAATATCACAGTTGATTTAAGATGGTGACGACTTTAAAAACAACACTGTACTACCGGCAGGCTAGAAATCACACAGCAATCTGTTCTCTTCCCACAGCTTCTCTTCTATATCAAGGTTCAACGATTGTTGCTGTTGCCAAACACTAAGATGGAATCGGTGATCTAATAAGAGCCTATTATTCATTCTACAGGCCTCATATTTTAATAATTAAAATTGAACAAATCTATGCAGACATTGTTGTAGAAACCGTGTAAGTTTAGTTTATATTTTGCGATTGTATGTATGTATGTATGTATGTATGTATGTATGTATGTATGTATCCACACCTATGGAGTAACGGTTAGCGCGTCTGGCCGCGAAACCAGTATTATCACCTTCGTCTCATTCAGACGCTAAGTAACCTCAGATGTTGATACAGCGTCATAAAATAACCTACTAAAATAAAAAACGTATGTATGTACGTACGTATGTATGTAAGTAAAAAATTAAATTGTGATTTAACGACGCTCGCAACTGCAGAGGTTGTATCAGCGTCGCCGGTGTGCCGGAATTTTGTCTCTCAGGAGTTCTTTTGCATGCCAGTAAATCTACTGACATGAATCTGCAGCATTTAAACACATTTAAATGCTATCGATCTGAGCCGGGATCGAACCCGCAACCTCAGGCTCAGAAGGCCGGCGCTATACCGATTACGCTATCCAGGCCGACTGTATGTATGTATGTATGTATGTACCGGTATGTATGCATGCATGCATGTATGTATGTATGTATGTATGTACCGGTATGCATGCATGTATGTATGTATTTATGTATGTATGTACCGGTATGTATGCATGCATGTATGTATGTATGCATGCATGCATTCATTTATGTATGTATGTATGTATGCATGCATGTATGTATGCATGTATGTATGTATGCATGCATTTATGTATGTATGTATGTATGTATGCATGCATGTATGTATGTATGTATGTATGTACCGGTATGATGTATGTATGTATGTACCGGTATGTATGTATGCATGTATGTATGTATGTATGTATGCATGCATGCATATATGTATGTATGTATGTATGTACCGGTATGTATGCATGCATGTATGTATGTACCGGTATGCATGCATGTATGTATGTATGTATGTACCGGTATGTATGCATGCATGTATGTATGTATGTGCCGGTATGTATGTATGTATGTATGTGCCGGTATGTATGCATGCATGTATGTATGCATGCATGTATGTATGTATGTATGTATGTATGTACCGGTATGTATGCATGCATGTATGTATGTATGTATGAATGTATGTACCGGTATGTATGCATGCATGCATGTATGTATGTATGTATGTACCGGTATGTATGCATGTATGTATGTATGTATGTATGTATGTATGTATGTATGTATGTATAGACCGAGAAACAAATTTGAGCCACCTAATTTTAACAAGTTCCACATTCAACGCAACTTGAAATTTACGAGACCCTGGATATGGAAAAGCACTGTAAGCATTACGCGTACTTCCCCTTTGATCGGTCGGCACACTGAGTCTATACGCCTGGAGGGTAGACCACATACCACATGGACGAGGCGGAGAAGTTGCCTACAGAGCATGGCGTTGCCACCCGAAGTTCCGGTACTTTCTGACTCTATTAGTATTTCCATTTCGTACTATGTTCTGGTCACGAAACATTTAATCATATAGTCTACTTTGCTTTTCCGGGATTTACTTCCAAACCTATCTCTCTACTTGCTTCAAGTAAAATTTCCGTGTTTTCCCTAATCGTTTGTGGACTTTCTCCTAACATATTCACGTCATCCGCATAGACAAGAAGCTGATGTCACCCGTTCAATTCCAAACCCTCTCTGTTATCCTGGACTTTCCTAATGGCATATTCTAGAGCAAAGTTAAAAAGTAAAGGTGATAGTGCATCTCCTTGCTTTAGCCCACAGTGAATTGGAAAAGCATCAGATAGAAACTGACCTATACGAACTCTGCTGTATGTTTCACTGAGACACATTTTAATTAATCGAACTAGTTTCTTGGGAAAACCAAACTCAATAAGAATATTATAAAAAAAAAAACTTCTCTCTTAAGGGGTTAGGTACAGCTTACAGCAGTAAATTTTTTGGAAATATTCAACTTTTTTTTTTACTATATCTTGTACAATAATGAAAATTGGTAGGTGTAAAATACTGTCCTTTTGTTATATTAATATATATATATATATATATATATATATATATATATATATATATATATATATATTTCAAAATTCACTGTGCAGTGATGAAGTGTTTCCCTCATAACTCATAAACTTGTTAACTTCTTCATGTTCTCTTTTATTTTATTGCTGAAACTCATGTTTACAATATCATGCTCTTTCAACTACATTCCTTAATAAATAATATTCTTTTATTTCGTGTTAGAAGAAAACACTGATATTTGTCCATTTTTTAAATGAATTTATTTTTTATCAGACAATCTATCAAAGGTAGAGAAGTGATCTTGCATCATATTGTAGATATGACATGCATAAATACACACAAAAAATTTCATCACAGAATGTTGGGTAGTTTTTTAGTTATGTGGGAAACGCCTCATCACTGCACAGTGAACTGAATTTTGGAAAAAAAAAATGTAAATGATTTTTTTAAATCGTAAAAATATTTTTTTTCATATAGCAGGACAGTGTTTTACACATACTAATTTTCCTTATTGTACAAGATACAGTAATGGAGGAAAAAAATATTAAGTATTTCCAAAATTTTACTCCTGTAAGCTGTACTTAACCATTTAACTGAGTCATATGCCTTTTTGAAATCTATGAATAACTGGTGTACTGTACCCTTATACTCTCATTTTTTCTCCAAAATCTGTCGAAAACAAAAAATCTGATAAACATCGATGATCCCCAACAATTTCATCTAATTACTGACTCTACACTGAACTTTATGTATGTGATCGTAGTGGAGTAAATGGACGAGAGTTAATTCTGTCACAACCGGAATCGCATGAAAGTGGCGCTTTAGCCCAACAAACTCATTCGGAGACGGAGAAAGGCAGAATTAAAGTCTGTGAGGGGTGTTAAAACCAAACTCAACCTGCTGAAACGTGAGTGTGGATTAACAGTTATAGGTGAATGGCTTGGACAATCTTAAACACAGGCTGTTCCAGTTCCAAGCAAGGTCGACTAGGTGGACCAGCTTCCGAGCGAGAGTGCCACAAGTGCTTTGTTTCTGGGACAAACCTCTCTGTTGGGCATATGTGACGTATAATCTAATTATAATAGTGTCAACGCTGTACAACATAGAAATTCTGAAACAAGGACACAACATGGTAAAGTATTATAAGTTCATTTAAATACAGCTGCTACAATATGAGAAAATCTATACTTATACAGGGTCAGTTAAAAGTCTGGCCACTTAATAACCTATGTAAATTGTGTTACAATAATTATTTATTATAAAATTAATGAATCCACTTATACCATATACCGTACAAACATAATCCTCCGCCATTTTGAAACCCGCCATCTTGGATAAACTTTGAAATTTTAAATGGTACAGCGATCATATGACCACTCAAAACTATACAAAACTTTATCAGTAAACCAATGGCTCAATCCATTTTTAGATATCTTAATTCCTGTCGATAACGTCACACGATACCCAGATAGGGTATTAAAGCACTTCACGATTAAAACGCATCTTTAACATAATATGGGACCATTGAATGCGATGCACAATATGACAATTTTTTTCTGTAATGTTGACTGGGTTTTGTCAGTAATAATATAAAAGCGACTGTCTTATGTTTATCTCCATGGCAACATGTTACTTGATTATGAAATTGTTTGACAAAAGAAAATCGTATTCAAGTGTGCTAATTCTGACAGTCAATGCTAAGCGATAAAGAATTGTAATTTTGGTTATGGAGACCAGCAACGATTTCATCGAGAGACGACTAATTCAATTAATGACATGCACCCGCATCGAATAGAAATTCACACACAACAGTAATGGGGATTGTAAGGAAATTTACTAAGACTTGAAGCGTGAAATAGAAAAAATCAGTTGCTCCGAAAAGAGTAGCCATTGAGAATATTTAATTGGGAGTGTCCCATGTACAAGAATGAGAGAATTATGTACATGAAATTATTATTATTATTATTATTATTATTATTATTATTATTATTATTATTATTATTATTATTATTGTACTAGTTTTTGTGCAGCGGTTTCTACTAAATTATTGCACGGATTTTGTTCATATTCAGCATCTACGAGTCAATTTATCAAGGAATGATGTACATGAAATATAATAATTTTAGTACTATGCTGTCTGTGTACAGCGATTTCTACTAAACTATTGGACAGATTTTGTTCATATTCAGTATCTACGAGTCAATTTATCAGGGAATGATGTACATGAAATATAATAATTTTAGTACTAGTCTGTCTGTGTACAGCGATTTCTACTAAACTATTGGACAGATTTTCTTCATATTCAGTATCTACGAGTCAATTTATCAGGGAATGATGTACATGAAATATAATAATTTTAGTACTAGTCTGTCTGTGTACAGCGATTTCTACTAAACTATTGGACGGATTTTGTTCATATTCAGTATCTACGAGTCAATTTATCAGGGAATGATGTACATGAAATATAATAATTTTAGTAATAGTCTGTCTGTGTACAGCGATTTCTACTAAACTATTGGACAGATTTTGTTCATATTCAGTATCTACGAGTCAATTTATCAGGGAATGATGTACATGAAATATAATAATTTTAGTACTAGTCTGTCTGTGTACAGCGATTTCTACTAAACTATTGGACAGATTTTCTTCATATTCAGTATCTACGAGTCAATTTATCAGGGAATGATGTACATGAAATATAATAATTTTAGTACTAGTCTGTCTGTGTACAGCGATTTCTACTAAACTATTGGACGGATTTTGTTCATATTCAGTATCTACGAGTCAATTTATCAGGGAATGATGTACATGAAATATAATAATTTTAGTACTAGTCTGTCTGTGTACAGCGATTTCTACTAAAGTATTGGACGGATTTTGTTCATATTCAGTGTCTACGAGTCAATTTATCAGGGAGTGATGTACATGAAATATAATAATTTTAGTACTAGTCTGTCTGTGTACAGCGATTTCTACTAAACTATTGGACGGATTTTGTTCATATTCAGTGTCTACGAGTCAATTTATCAGGGAGTGATGTACATGAAATATATATAATAATTTTAGTACTAGTCTGTCTGTGTACAGCGATTTCTACTAAACTATTGGACGGATTTTGTTCATATTCAGTGTCTACGAGTCAATTTATCAGGGAGTGATGTACATGAAATATAATAATTTTAGTACTAGTCTGTCTGTGTACAGCGATTTCTACTAAACTATTGGACGGATTTTGTTCATATTCAGTATCTACGAGTCAATTTATCAGGGAATGATGTACATGAAATATAATAATTTTAGTACTAGTCTGTCTGTGTACAGCGATTTCTACTAAACTATTGGACGGATTTTGTTCATATTCAGTATCTACTAGTCAATTTATCAGGGAATGATGTACATGAAATATAATAATTTTAGTACTAGTCTGTCTGTGTACAGCGATTTCTACTAAACTATTGGACGGATTTTGTTAATATTCAGTATCTACTAGTCAATTTATCAGGGAATGATGTACATGAAATATAATAATTTTAGTACTAGTCTGTCTGTGTACAGCGATTTCTACTAAACTATTGGACGGATTTTGTTCATATTCAGTATCTACTAGTCAATTTATCAGGGAATGATGTACATGAAATATAATAATTTTAGTACTAGTCTGTCTGTGTACAGCGATTTCTACTAAACTATTGGACGGATTTTGTTCATATTCAGTATCTACTAGTCAATTTATCAGGGAATGATGTACATGAAATATAATAATTTTAGTACTAGTCTGTCTGTGTACAGCGATTTCTACTAAACTATTGGACGGATTTTGTTCATATTCAGTGTCTACGAGTCAATTTATCAGGGAATGATGTACATGAAATATAATAATTTTAGTACTAGTCTGTCTGTGTACAGCGATTTCTACTAAACTATTGGACGGATTTTGTTCATATTCAGTATCTACTAGTCAATTTATCAGGGAATGATGTACATGAAATATAATAATTTTAGTACTAGTCTGTCTGTGTACAGCGATTTCTACTAAACTATTGGACGGATTTTGTTCATATTCAGTGTCTACGAGTCAATTTATCAGGGAGTGATGTACATGAAATATAATAATTTTAGTACTAGTCTGTCTGTGTACAGCGATTTCTACTAAACTATTGGACGGATTTTGTTCATATTCAGTATCTACTAGTCAATTTATCAGGGAATGATGTACATGAAATATAATAATTTTAGTACTAGTATGTCTGTGTACAGCGATTTCTACTAAACTATTGGACGGATTTTGTTCATATTCAGTATCTACTAGTCAATTTATCAGGGAATGATGTACATGAAATATAATAATTTTAGTACTAGTCTGTCTGTGTACAGCGATTTCTACTAAACTATTGGACGGATTTTGTTCTTATTCAGTATCTACGAGTCAATTTATCAGGGAATGATGTACATGAAATATAATAATTTTAGTACTAGTCTGTCTGTGTACAGCGATTTCTACTAAACTATTGGACGGATTTTGTTCATATTCAGTATCTACGAGTCAATTTATCAGGGAATGATGTACATGAAATATAATAATTTTAGTACTAGTCTGTCTGTGTACAGCGATTTCTACTAAACTATTGGACGGATTTTGTTCATATTCAGTATCTACGAGTCAATTTATCAGGGAATGATGTACATGAAATATAATAATTTTAGTACTAGTCTGTCTGTGTACAGCGATTTCTACTAAAGTATTGGACGGATTTTGTTGGATTACAGTTGCTTGTATTAGTGTTGTAACATATTGCTCTTCAGTTTTCACAATAGCTCGTTAAAAGTATGTTTTACTCTATCCTGGCCCCGTAAATTATTTATTCTCTTGTTGCGTGATATGACACCCTGTGCAGTGCCTGTTTCAACTTCTTTTAGAAAACAAAACCGGTCAGAAACTGTTGCAAGTGTAAATTTGACAGTGATGAATTACTTTATTTTTTTTCATTCTAGACTATAGGTTTCAGCGTGGTCACGCAACATCGTGATGCAATACTGCCATCGGCTGCATCTCTCGGCGTCACATATACAAGATTTCTTCTATATCTACCCATTTATTTTGGTGATTTCATTATCCTTAGATGCGCAGTCCTTACAATACTTGTCATTAGATTCCGACGTTCGTGTATTCAGCCTCCAAGGAGCACGATGGAATTTTAAATAAAGATGTCTCAGAATGACTTTCTACGAGATGAACTACAGCTAAGAGATCTTAGGCACGTAGGACTACATTCCGTATCGGATGACTACATGCAGCAGTAACATATTCTGTAGTTAATTATTTATTTATTTATTTAGCTATTTATTTATTTATCTACTTGTTTATTTACTTATCTATATACAGTATTTACCTGTTTATTTATTTACCTATTTATTTATTTACTTATTCATTTATTTACCTATTTATTTAGGCCTATCCATTTATTTATAGTATCTTTTTATTCATTTCTTTCTTCACTTATTTATTTATTTACTTACACATTTATTTACCTACTTATGTACTTACCTACATATTTATTTATTTATTTACTTACCTATTTATTTTTTACTTATATATTTATTCATCTACATATTTATTTACCTATTTGTTTATTTATATATTTAACTATTTACCTATTTATTTACTTAACTGCTATTTATTTACCTATTTATTTATTTACTTATTTATTTACTTATTTATTTACCTGTTTATTTTTTATTTATTTATCTATTTATTTATTTACCAATTTATTTATTTTTATTTATTTATCTATCTATTTATTTATTAGCTATTATTTATTTTTTATCTATTTACTTATTTATATACCTATTTATTTATTTTTTATTTATATATTTAATTATTTACCTATTTATTTATTTACCTACTTATTTATTTAGCTATTTATTTATTTATCTATTTATTAATTACTTATTTATATACCTACTTATTTATTTACCGATTTATTTACTTGATCTATTTATATATTTACCTATTCATTTATCTATTTATTTATTTACCTATTTATTTATTCAACTATTTATTTATTTATTTATTTATATATTTACTTATTTATTATGTATTTATTTACCTATTTATTTATTTACCTATTTATTTATCTGCCTATTTATTTATTTACCTATTTATTTATTTATCTATTTATGTACCTATTTATTTATATATATTTATTTATTCATTCATTCATTTAATTATTTATCTATTTATTACCTACTTATTTATTTATATTTTCCACTACGGCAGAATTAAGGTGTATAGTGATTTCTTCTATGCTGGGAGTAAATCATTAATAATAAATTCATAAATTGCTTTAAAATTATTTGCCTCAATCATACTCACAATCAATATAAATAAAAACAAATTCGTTAAAAATCTAAATACCCCAATAACACCCAATCTAGAACATAAACGTTTCAAACAATTACAGGGGTCATATGAATATCCCTTGTGACTTGTTTAGATAGAAGCGTTTCTACAGCGTATCCGGCAGAATTACTATCAACAAATAGCCTATCACATCTCTCTCACATGTTTCATTGTACAATATTTTTTTTTTTCATTCCTGAAGTTCCATAAACTGTTGAACTGAACTTATTAGGGCCACTTACAGTATATTGTATGACAGCCTGGACCACAGCGAAGAAACGAATGCAACATGATGACGGTAAACTAGCGTTCAAAGATATCTCACCTACGATTTTATGATCGCGTATGCGAACTTTCCAACTACGGGATAAGTCAGAACCAAAGATAAAAAAAAATTGACAAACGTTGAAATAGTTCCGCTAGTTCTCAATAGGTGAACTATTATTAGGACGATTAAAAAAATTACCGGGGAAAATGATTATGTATATTAAGCATTAAATTATTCTCATAATAGACAATATCAACGGTTTCCAGCTAAATCCAGTGTTCTTTTACAATCAGTATAGTGTCCACACCTGTGGAGTAACGGTCAGCGCGTCTGGCCGCGAAACCAGGTGGCCCGGGTTCGAATCCCGGTCGGGGCAAGTTACCTGGTTGAGGTTTTTCCCGGGTTTTCCCTCAACCCAATACGAGCAAATGCTGGGTAACTTTCGGTGCTGGACCCCGGACTCATTTCACCGGCATTATCACCTTCATATCATTCAGACGCTAAATAACCTAGATGTTGATACAGCGTCGTAAAATAACCCAATAAAATAAAAACAAATAAAAAAACAATCAGTATAATGGGATGAAAAATTGAATTCTATAATGCGGATATATTTGTGTACGATTGGCAGCACTGACATATCTTCGTCTATTCATAGAAGTAATAACATGGTTGGTAATAACTTAAGAAGCCACCTTATACCAACAAATTATCGATCACTATCGATTAGTAGGGTCACAAGACCAAATAATGATCTCAAACAATAGTTCGATACGTACTAGTTTAGATAACTTCTAAAACCTATTGTAGATAAAAAGCATTTCGTCTTTTGGAAAACAGACGAGAACTAACAAAAGAATGCGATTTGCATGTGTATTACATAAATCATCGATAACAGTGCTGCTTCTACTATTGTTGCGTTAAAGAGGAGAACTAATGCTTGGAGGCAAATAACGGAGAACAGATTTAACTGCCCTCTATCGTCTAGATTCCTGTCCCGTAATATTACTGTATTAGCAATGTATGACGGGAAAAGTAGAGGAATGAAAATCAATGATGCATGAACAGGTAGGCTATAATAAAAATGGTATAATGTAAAAGTTGTTGACGAGGAAGTGTGCACGTGCAGCCGGGATAATAAAAGCAGTGCAGAGAGCTAAATAAAGTAAAACAAGGAGTCAGAAAATGAAAGTGCTCGAATAAAGCGAAGCAGACCGGATTGGCTGATGCGAGTCAACTGTTACGTGTAATAATTATCCCAATGCAAGGCCGTAACAGGTAAATTTCTGACCCATGTAACAAGCACAAGAAATGTATCGATATTTTTATGCGTACAAACAGCATTAGGAGAGTCGGGTAGTATCGGACAGTGCGTTTCTTTCATCTACCACCATATGGTAGTACCTGATTGACATGGTTACGTTTCTGTGATGTCGCGTATAGAAATGTAACCATGTCATTCAGGTACTACCATATGGTGGTAGATGAAAGAAACTCACTGTCCGATATTACCCGATGTCCGATACTACAAGACTCTCCCCTATAATACACCGCGTCACATAGAATTACTACCAATAATAATCACTAGGGCTAGGATTTTGATGACCTATAAATCATAAAAAAAAAGGTCCTAAAATGCATTTATTACCTGAAAATCTTAAAAAAAAGTCCTTAAAAATGCCCTAAAATTGATCTTACATTCTAAAATTGGTTTAGTAGGAAATAGTAATAGTAATAATAATAATAATAATAATAATAATAATAATAATAATAATAATAATGTTTTATTTTCGCTGGCAGAGTTAAGGCCATAAGGCCTTCCCTTCCACTCAACCAGCCTTAATCAATACAATACATAAATTTAAATTACAAATACTTTCACTACACTTAAAAGGTTCTCCAGCAATATTCTTCACTACACATTTATTTAAATTTAGATAAATCTATAAGGTAAAGCAGTAACTTAATTTATGAGCTAATTTAATTCAATGAATTATAATTAATGTAATATTTGAGATAGCTAGTAAAATGATGAAAATTAATTTAATATAAGCTTACTAGGACTATGTTACAGGGAGAATATATATATTTCTATTTCTATAATGAGAATATTAATGTAATTGCCATTAGAGGTTTTGTAAATCTATTTAGAGAAATTAAAGATAATAATAATAATAAGAATGGACAGATGTTAGTAATATGCGTTACAAGAGCAGTATGTTGAAGTTTTCATGTTCGAGGAAAAGTTTGAAAAAGCGAAACGTAGTTGAGCTTTTTTAATTTCCGACAATTGAAAGAAAACATGCCGCTCGTGTATCGTACATTATTTTGTGCGAAGATAGTTTATTACATACCTCAAAGACGAATTTCTAATTAGTTGCAATGAAATCTCCATCTTGGTTTCTGTTCAATGACGGCAAATTTGCAAAACAAAAATATCCACCTTCAACATTGTTGCTTTAAAATGTTTTCTGTGTTTACTATACTCCAGCAGGCCGTGATATACGTCTGTCTATAAATGCGAACTTAAAACAAACGGTAACATTATGTAATGATTTATTTTTAATTTTAATATTTTAACAATATTATTTATATAACAAATTGCAGTAATAACATCGGCATCTGGAATCTTGTTGATTTTTTCACGGCTTCCTTAATGTTACTTGCATCACGAATGCAATAACTTTAGTGAAGTTGTAGAGTTTACTTAATTTTTGTAAATATTTAAAAACAATAATTAACAGTGCAATTTAGGTGAAATTGCGGTGGTAAGTTTCCAATTTATAATTATTACTATATTGAACGTCTCTAAAATAATATGTTAAAAGTCTAAAGCAGTAAAATCAATATGTCACTTAAGCGGTAAGAAGAGGGAAATTGTTATGTGTGTTAGGTTGGGAATACTGAATGTGGAATTTTAGACTTTCCGCGGATTGGTTTTGTACGGAAACCAAGCAAATACTCACGATCTCGCACAAAGGAATTTTGTGCTACTATTAAATTAAATTCTAGTACCAACATTTAAGTTTATTTAATTTTACATAATTTTTTCTAAGTGGTACACTTTAATTAATTATTTTACCTGATGTAGTTTCCATGCAGCCCATCGCGAGGCCACTCTTATACGGAATTAGCAAGTATGTTATGTTTTATTTAACGACGCTCGCAACTGCAGAGGTTATATCAGCGTCGCCGGATGTGCCGGAATTTTGTCCCGCAGGAGTTCTTTCACATGCCAGTAAATCTACTGACATGAGCCTGTCACATTTAAGCACACTTAAATGCCATCGACCTGGCCCGGGATCGAACCCGCAACCTTGGGCATAGAAGGCCAGCGCTATACCAACTTGCCAACCAGGTCGACTAATTAGCAAGTATAGAGGAGTCTATATTGAAGGGATGGTTGGACTGATCCATTACGTGGGGTATACTACGTTAAAAGGGCAATATTTGTGTAGAAAAAGGGTTAAAATATTATACAAAATAATGGGTATTAGCCACCGGCGTAGCTCGGTCGGTTAAGGCGCTTGCCTGCCGATCCGGAGTTGCGCTCGGGCGCGGGTTCGATTCCCGATGGGGCTGATTATCTGGTTGGGTTTTTTTCCGAGGTTTATCCAAACCGTAAGGCAAATGTCAGGTAATCTATGGCGAATCCTCAGCCTCATCTCGCCAAATATATCACTATCACCAACTCCATCGACGCTAAATAACCTCGTAGTTGGTACAGCGTCGTTAAATAACCAAGTAAAAAATAAAGGGTACTAATGGACAAAATATGTAGACAAAATATTAAAGGAAATAAACATTATCTTATATTAATAATGGGGATTTGTGGCCAAAATTAAATGAAAAAACCTAAAAAAATGTCCGAATAACACAAAAGATGCTCTTATGAGTTGAAATAGGCAAAAAATGCAAAAAAAATTCCCTAACAAATATGTCTTAAAACACTCAGTTTATCACATAACATATAAATACATATTGCTTACTAGAAAAAAAGATGCAATTTCATCAAAATCCTAGCCCTAATTATCACATATCTCAAACGGTTTATTATATCACAATAAAAATATGTAAGCCATTCAATATTATTTGCAGATGACATAAGTATAGTAATTACAGCCAATAACTCCAACACATTTCAATCTTCAACAAAAGTAATTCTCCTCAGAACATGTGATTGGTTCTCAGCCAATAAACTAATATCAAATTGTAAAACAATATCATCGAATTTAAATCCTGCCCAAATTCAGCCTCCCAAATTTCATGTGCAATATTGTAATTCCTATTACAAAAAGAGTAATTATAATAACAGCAGAGTCTAGTATATACAGTCACGAAGCTTGAGTGGTTGAGGGTACTAGGAACAAGAGACTGTGCCGGTACTATTTCGCATTGTCTGTAATGAGGCGATAGTAGCGATCCTAGTGGTTAGCAACTATCTATGGATGCATATTTACTACGTATTGAGCTTCGTGACTGTATATACGTACTAGACTGTGATAATAGTAGGTCCCAAATTTAGGGAATCGTGTAGGGCGATTTTAAAAAAAACTACAAATAATGTCCAAGGCTTGTTGGTATATTTTTTCATTAATAAACTTCCTCGTATGTAATCGTGAAAACTTTGTAACTAATTCAACAGTTCATAGCATAAATAAGCGTCAAAAATGACTTTCATACTCCATCGGCAAGTCTATCGTGCTATCAAAAAGGAGTGCGTTTGGCAGTAAAAAATTTGTACAGTCTCTCTATGGATATATAAAAAGCAAACTCAAAACATAAGATTATTTAGGGCCAAATTAAAGAAGTGTCTAATTTCTCACTCCTTCTATTCTGTGGATGAATCCATATTAATACTAAATCTGTAGCCGAAATTTTTCTGGTAATTTTCGATTTTCCAAAAAAATTGATCCTAACATATATAATTAACCACCCTGAAACCGAAAATCGCTTTTTTTTTTTAATTTTTGTTTGTATGTCTGTCTGTCTGTCTGTATGTTTGTTACCTTTTCACGCGATAATGGATGAACGGATTTCGATGAAAATTGGAATATAAATTATGTTCATTGTAACTTAGATTTTAGGCTATATGGCATTCAAAGTACATTATTTAAAAGGGGGGTTATAAGGGGGCCTGAATTAAATAAATCGAAATATCTCGCTTATTATTCATTTTTGTGAAAAATTTTACATAACAAAAGTTTCTTTAAAAATAATTTGCGATAAGTTTTATTCCTTGAACAATTTTAATAGGACTGATATTTAATGAGATAAATGAGTTTTAAAATTAAAATAACTGCCATCTAACGCCGTGTAATGAATTAAAAAACAAATGATTTCGTCTATAAGGGGCCTTGGACAGCAACAATCGAAAGCTATGAAAGATAGCCTACAGAGAATGTTTCTGTGTTTGTATGAAGTAATATCGGAAGCTAAATTAACCGATTTGTATAATTAATTATTACTTTACCATTGGAAAGTGTAGTTTCTCTAGATGGACATAATGCTATAATGTTATTACAGTAACTTCTGATATAATATAATGTAATGTAATATAACATAATATAATATAATATAATATAATATAATATAATATATGTAATGTAATATTATATAATACAATTTAAGTTATTTGAAGGGTTCAGAACCATAGTGGGCCAAACGCCATTTACTGAATACGTAGAAAACAAGGGTTAAAATTAAGTTATTACCATAATTCAATGGAAACCTATAACAAGTAAAATAAAATATATACATTAAATCTAAATGATGTCAATGTTCATTAAACTATGGTTGCATGTAATAAAAATTAGAAACATGTTAAAGGAATTGTCATTGCACTAATCAGTGGTCTCTGGACCAAAATGATCGCATTTTAATTATTTGGATGCAATTTAAATGAAGTAACATATTAAACGATTTATCCTTCTATAAAACACGAATGTTCCCTGGATCAAATGTCCTATTTTAATTATGAAATTACTTTATATTTATTTCTAACGGGTGCAGCGGAGCGCACGGGTACGGCTAGTTTATAATATTCAACAACGCTACATGAATATTTATGTCTTGTATTAAGTATCGATATATGAATATCATGGAATGCAAATAAATATAATACAATACAAGATAAAACATTTTCATTTCTAAAGTTTCCTAAACTGTTCAATTTATGTATTATGCTATTTTCTTTTGATACTATCTATTGTTTTCATTGTTGAGATTGTTGCACAAAATTCAACCTAAACAGACTGTATTTGTTCTGGAAATTTCTCACTGGATAGACAATGAATGTGTTTCTACACTATTGGCATTTTGGACTGTCTGAATGTATGCTTCAACTAAAATGACCATTTTCTTCAACTTCACATTCTATATGTTGGTACTATAAATATAACGTAAGTATGTTAATGACTACATTATAATTAACAGTACGTGTAACTTCCATAATGGTTATTAAACATTAAAATTAGGTTGTTATATGACACGTCTATTACCTATAAGGCTATTTAAAACATATTGAAAGCCTAAGGGAGTACAATTTACAGAAGATATTGAGAAACACTGGTTTGTAATATCACTAATAGATTTGTCATAGTGGTAACATGTCGGTTGGGTCTCGCATATTCTCCAATTCTGACGTCACATTAATCGAATCATGGCTAACGAATCGAATCGCTTGAGTAAATCTCATTAACATCAATAAAAATCCTATTCAAATAAAGAGGTAAAAAGTAATTGAATTATTACGTAATCCTATATATATCTTGTTTCTATGTTCATTATTATTGTACGTTTGTTAAGTAATTGGATATTAACAATTTGATTGCAGTGTAAGTTCTGATGCGTGTTACAAGGAAATCATGCCTATTCCTGACGAATATTATTTAACTATAATATCGGCGTGTTAAAACTACAGTTCCTTGTAATTTAATTTCACGTGAGAGCAACATAATAAGCGTGAAATTCGATGTAACGATAGCAGATACAAACGATTCATCGTGAGAAGAATTACTCGCAAGAAATGACCTACACTTCAACAATAAGAAAAGATATCACTTCAGCACCAGAGAGCTTACAACATCGCGGAATCGTGCCTGACTTCTGCGCCATCTTTGGATGAGCTAGTTCGGGATATCGACACATCTTGCGTAAACAGACGTTTAATCTAGTAAGAGTGGAAAGTGTTATAATTACGTGGTGTGAAGAGGAATGCCAGCCAGGAACTGATAGAAAGGGAGGCTGGGAAATGCACGCACGCGTGTGCTAATTGTGTTGCATCACGTGTGACCTCAGACACGGTTCAGCGGGCATCAGACACAACCTTCCCGCGAATCACGCATGCGCAAGTGACACTTGCACATTGCTCTGTCTCCCAAAATGGCAAGAGCCTCAGTTATCTACAGGGTGTACGATAATTCTTCTATTAAATACCAGAGTTTACAAAAAAAATTACCCGGACTGAGAGCAAAGTATGTAACTAAAATTTACTAAAGATGGAACGTCCGCTTTAAGGGAAGCAGATAGTGACAAGGGGTCAAAAATCCGATTTTTTTTTTTTTTTGTGTGTTTAAAATTAAAAGTACGAAACTTGCTCTTTAAAACGATATAAATATTGTGGAGGGCAGTTCTGCAGATAAGCCCTTTAAATAGCCTCTTGAAATTTGACGGTGCATGTAATTCATACATCCTACTTTTTTTAAATGCAGTATTCCACAAGTTGACATTTTTCAAACTTAAGTGCATTTTTCTCTTAAACTACTCTGAAATGTGTCTCAGTGAAACGTACAGCAGAGTCCGTATACGTCAGTTTGTGTCAGATGCGTTTCCAATTCACTGTGGGATAAAGCAAAGAGATGCACTATCACCTTTACTTTTTAACTTTGCTCTAGTGTATGCCATTAGGAAAGTCCAGGATAACAGAGAGGGTTTGGAATTGAACGGGTTACATCAGCTGCTTGTCTATGCGGATGACGTGAATATGTTAGGAGAAAATCCACAAACGATTAGGGAAAACACGGGAATTTTACTGGAAGCAAGTAAAGAGATACGTTTGGAAGTAAATTCCGAAAAGACAAAGTATATGATTATGTCTCGTGACCAGAATATTATTCGAAATGGAAATATAAAAATTGGAAATTTATCTTTTGAAGAGGTGGAGAAGTTCAAATATCTGGGAACAACAGTAACAAATATAAATGATACTCGGGAGGAAATTAAACACAGAATAAATATGGGAAATGCCTGTTATTATTTGGTTGAGAAACTTTTATCATCCAATCTGCTGTCAAAAAATCTGAAAGTTAGAATTTATAAAACAGTTATATTACTGGTTGTTCTGTATAGTTGTGAGACTTGGACTCTCACTTTGAGAGAGGAACAAAGATTAAGGGTGTTTGAGAATAAGGTGCTTAGGAAAATATTTGGGGCTAAGAGGGATGAAGTTACAGGAGAATAGGGAAAGTTACACAACACAGAACTGCACGCATTGTATTCTTCACCTGACATAATTAGGAACATTAAATCCAGACGTTTGAGATGGGCAGGGCATGTAGCACGTATGGGCGAATCCAGAAATGCATATAGAGTGTTAGTTGGGAGGCCGGAGGGAAAAAGACCTTTAGGGATGCCGAGACGTAGATGGGAAGATGATATTAAAATGGATTTGAGGGAGATGGTATATGATGATAGAGACTGGATTAATCTTTCTCAGAATAGGGACCGATGGCGGGCTTATGTGAGGGCGGCAATGAACCTCCGGGTTCTTTAAAGGCCAGTAAGTAAGTACCACTCAATCAATTTACATAACATTTTTACAGTGTTTTCTGCAGCCTGTGTCCTACATAGTAGACCTACGGGTCTAAGAATATCACACACACATAATACGAGGAAAAAATATATATGCATTGAAAAAAATTGCAAAAAATGTTAAACGACGTTCAACATTTTTCTGTTTCACTAGGGGTTCAATATTGAATTAAATTTTGCTTTAGAAGTTACAGTACTCATTACTAGATAATTAAAAAAAATACAAGGCACATGAGTGAAGATTGTAGCAAGTAATGTGAACCTGAAGAATGATGTACACTTAGCAAAGTGGGAAAACAGGTTATCAGTTAGGGCCTTTCTTTTGCACTTGGATACGAAACTAATTAGTTGTCTTTTACACCATTGAATTCAGAACGATTGATTGTATAAACATGGAAATTGTTATTCTAATCTGACCACTGAAAGCCTAGAAATAATGAAGTAAACTTTTGTACCCCCTGAGTACCATAGTCATCCCATATGTAAAAGGCACCTCCGAAAAATTCAAGAAAATCTCCAAGAAATATAACATCAGAGCGGTCTTCAAATCAGAGAGTACACTCAGCCGAATCCTGTCCAACAACAAACCCAAACCTAATTACATGGATACCAGAGACTGCATTTATAACATTCCGTGTGAATGCGGTCGCGTGTATATAGGTGAAACGAGCAGACCTCTGTCCACAAGAATTAAGGAGCACAAATACAACTTCAAACAATGCATAATAGATAAATCAAGAATAGTACAACACAGCTTTGAATCCGGACAGAAAATAAAGTGGGAAAATACTTCAGTCCTACAAACTGAGCGTTCTCTGACTCAGAGGAAATACAAGGAAGCCGCACATATGAGTTTTTCGGACAATGCCATTAGTCAACCTAGTCTAATTCTTCCGGATATTTGGTTACCCATAGTTGAACAAGACATCAGAAATATTCAATACAAGGGGAAGAATGCTGTCACCAACACCACGTAGACCATCTGGGGTCATCTCCACCATTAGACAACGCAACCTAGTGTTGCAGCTTAGTAATTAGTAGTAGTGTCTGCTACCGCTAGGTGGAAGTAGTAGTTTTTATCATGTCCTTTGTCACTAGTTTTTTTCCTTTTTTTATCTTTCTTTTATTTTCTATCGCGGTATCATAACATTTGTTCCTTCTTTTTTTTTAGTTCCCCACCCTCTCCTTTTGTGTGTCTTTCATCAATTTTTAGTCACTTCACGCCCATCTTCTTCATTCCGTTTGGTTTTAGTGCCAACATACTGCTAATGACTTCGGGTCTTTCTTAATTATAATCTCCACCGAAGCCAGGAATCAACGATCAGTCATACAGAATAGCTGTACATAACGATCCCAACAGTAGGTTTTTTTCTCTTCTCTCCTTCCTTCCACCTGAAGACGAAGGGAGAACCACCCTTCGAAACGCTGTGTCTTAATTTTTGATTGTGACAACCAGCAATGGAAAAAGTCCAAACCCCTCACCTAAACATTAATGATCCACCATTTCTTTCCAACCCCTCATTTAGATAAACTTTTGTACTGAAATTTTTTAATCGCACAGGCAGCACAACCCAGTTCCCTTAATGCGACAGGCTCATGCTACTAGATTTAGTGGCATGTAAAAGAACTCCTGCGGGACAAAATTCCGGTTAATAAAACCTCGGCAGTTGCGAGCGTCGTTAAATAAACCATAATTTAATTCTTTTTTTGATTTCCGTGCAGGAATTCTGCATTATTATTAAGATGAAGGATGGGTGGAGCGAAGAAAAATTCTCTCCCCTCCACCCATCCTTCATCAAATTATATTGTGCTTGATAAATGCCTCAGTTAAACAAGGTTTGCAAGAGTGTGCTGACTATGAAAAATAGAAATCCTTGCATTTACTATCACTGGCCGGAGAAATGTCATAACAGACTCGAAGGCCGGGTGAAGGGGCACACCGGAAATGTCAAATCGTGAGAGATCTTTGCAGTAATCGTTAAGAATACACAACGAAGTAATAAAGAAACAAAACACACGCTTGGCGAAAAAAAATTATCTTGTTTCGATATAAATCTCTCTTAAAATAAATATGTTCAACATGCTATCCATTTTTATTCAGTAGATCGTACAGAGACCTGCAGTTGACTTGAAGCCATTTCTTTGCAACAATGTGGAGATTTATCTCCATTTGAATTGGGACTGAAGACAGACTCCAGACTTTTGTACGTCTTCTAATATCTCAAGACGTGACAGAGTCAGCTCATCAGAAGACTGCCGTTAATTCTGAACTTACAGCTTACTTCAAAATTGCTATACATCAGAGTAGGAAGCTCATACCGAAACTGTTAAGTTATGTGAACTTGAACTATATATCTACCGAATAAGCAGTAGAACGTAGCTCAAGAAACCAGCAAAACAAACATGTAGGGGAAACTCGGCTAATTCCGCAGTACGGGTAATTCCGCAGTAATGCATATATGATTTTACTGCGGCTTTACAATAGCATGAACGTAAGTTTTGAGAGGCTGTCAACAGGAGGCATGTCCTCTGCAGTGATATAGAAAAAAATCAAAGATATTGGTCGACACCTCTGTCGCCAATACAGTGTAACATCGAAAGTTGGCTGTTTTTCGTGTTTTGCTACACAGCTGTGAAGAAAGTGAGCATTGTTACATATAAATTGTTCTTTTTATGTTACTTTCATAATGTATTTCATAATTAATTACTACTGCGGAATTAGCCAAGTCCTATTGCGGATTTATCCGCACTGTTGCGGAATTACCCGAGTTGTTCTTTTTCAACTGTAATGTATGTACAACTAAATATATTTGCATTTTAATAAGTCTCTTTATCTCATTTGGTAATGAAAGGTCTCGTCCACGTCTACATATCTTGATAATATTTTTCAATAAACATTTTGATAAAAATATGACAGATTTACTTCTTAATATTGCGGAATTAGCCGAGTCTTCCCTATGTGAACTTGGACTAATCTACCGAATGAGCAGCAGTAACGTAGCCCTCAACGTCAAGAAACCATTAAAACAAACATGTACAGGCAGGTGGTAACCAAACTTGTCTTTGTGACAATGGTCCATGACCTAAGAAATTAAAATGAAAAAAAAATATATATATATATAGTATAAAAAAGAGAATAATTGGCAATTAAAATCTTCGTAATTTTCAATATAAAATAGTTCAGCTATAAATAACAATAACAAACAAAATGTTTATTTAACACTTAAATTGACAAAGTATCCTATAGGATACAACAGGTTAATAGGCTATAAGCTATAATTTTAATAGAATAGAAAAAAAAATTGGTAGGAAAATTAAAATTTCACAATACTATAATATTGTACAACATATTATAAAATATGGACATTGCGATAGTTGTTTTCTTTACGGTCCGACAAGGTTTAATAAACTAGTGTGAGAAATGAAGCTTTGCCAATTTGAAGGTTAATGTATGGCAGTAGTCAAGGAATATGGAGAGTACTGAGCAGTAGCGAAGCTCTTAAAAGGCTTTTGGGACTTAGCCTATCTAAAACATTTTGAGTTATTATACCTAGTAATAGTAGGCCTATAAGTTCGTAATACCGATGTTTCGTAACACTTGCTTTAACTCCGATCCTTCCACATATTAAGTTCACTGTTGGCAGTTATTCCGGGATCCGAGAGTTCAGTGCAAGGCGTGGTTCGTGGCATGGCTATGACCTTGACTCGTAAGCTTGATCGAATCGCTACATCTCCTTGCTAAACGAGGCTAGCCTTGTAGCCTACCCTCACCAAAATATGTCGCGCTATATTGGTGTTCTACGAATGGGCTGTGTTGTCGAGTGTTAGTTTAATCATAAGTGTGTCTGTGTTACGTATTAATTTTGTGTAAAATGGCGCATACTGAGAGAATATTGAGGCCATTATTATTTATTTATAGAATTGAAAGAGAAACCGTTTTAGTTGGTCGCATGAAACAGAATGTGCTTACAAAGATAGGAAATCGACTGTACATTTACATATATTACAACAGCGGATGGAACAAGAGAAAACATAAAATTTGCCATGTTGAATCTGTCGTACCCTATTTTTAACACTTGAATATAAATAATTGATTAAATGGCGATCTTACTCGTGTTAATTATGTAAGCATGTGCGGCTTACAGCTGTTTCGGTGCTACTTAACACCATCCTTAGAGCCTACTAGATCTCGGCGCTATCTCAACTTCGCTGCCTGTTGTGTGGGTGCATTCATGTGATGAAGAGTTGTGTCAAATAGTGTATGTGTTCTGAAATTGATCTGGTTCAGGTTTCTTTCTGGGGTTTTCCCTCAACCCAATATGAGCAAATGCTGGGTAACTATCGGTGCTGGACCCAGGACTCATTTCACCGACATTATCGCATTCATCCCATTGAGACGCTAAATGACCTAAGATGTTGATAAAGTGTCGTAAAATATCCTACTAAAAAAACATTATTTTCGTCTTGTTGGCATTTATCTTCATTCCATGCTGCTCACAGCTGTCATTTAGCTCCAGTAGCACATACCTTAGCAGGCCTATTATCTCCTCTTCTGCTAACAACGCCGTAAAATCAGCAAATCTTATGCATTTTATTCTTCTTCCTCCTATTATCACTCTTCCCATGTTCTGAAAACAGTTCTTCACTAAATCCTTCAAGTAGATGTTGAACAGTGTAGGTGATAAAGAGCATATTTGTCGTACTCCTCTCCATATTTCACTTCCTTCTGACATTTCTTCTCCTATTCTGACTTTGGCTCGTTGTTTCATATAAAGGTTACTGAACAGCCTCCTCCCTTTCCAATCCACACCTATTTTCTTTAGGATCTCAATCAGCTTATTCCAATCGACTCTGTCAAACACCTTTTCTAGATCCACAAATACACTGATGTATAGTAAGTTTTTACTGTATACTAGCCATACCCGTGCGCTCCGCTGCACCCGTTAGAAATAAATATAAAGTAATTACATAATTAAAATAGGACATTTGATCCAGGGAACATTCGTGTTTGATATAAGGATAAATCGTTTATTATGTTACTTAATTTAAATTGTATTTGCATAATTAAAATGCGATCATTTTGATCCATTTTAGGAAATACAGAAAACGAATGTACAAGTTTTCTGTGCATAAGAAGCTATTTTAATCTTACCTGTCCTCGATTCACTCAGAAGTTACTGTAATAACATTATAGCATTATGTCCATCTAGAGAAACTACACTTTCCAATGGTGAATTAATAATTAATTATACAAATCGGTTAATTTAGCTTCCGATATTACTTCATACAAACACAGAAACATTCTCTGTAGGCTATCTTTCATAGCTTTCGATTGTTGCTGTCCAAGGCCCCTTATAGACGAAGTCATTTGTTTTTTAATTCATTACACGGCCTTAGATGGCAGTTATTTTAATTTTAAAACTCATTTATCTCATTAAATATCAGTCCTATCAAAATGTTTCAAAGAATAAAACTTATCGGAAATTATTTTTAAAGAAACTTTTGTTATGTAACATTTTTCACAAAAATCAATAATAAGCGAGATATTTCGATTTATTTAATTCAAGCCCCTTTATAACCCCCCTTTTAAATAATGTATTTTGAATGTCATGTAGCCTAAAATCTAAGTTACAACAAACTTAATTTATATTCCAATTTTCATCGAAGTCCGTTCAGCCATTATCGCGTGAAAAGGTAACAAACATACAGACAGACAGACAGACAGACATACAAACAACATTTCAAAAAAACGATTTTCGGTTTCAGGGTGGTTAATTATATGTGTTAGGACCAATTATTTTTGGAAAATCGAAAATTACCAGAAAAATTTCGGCTACAGATTTATTATTAATATAGATTACATGTTTACATTTATGATGTAAATTACGCAATTTACGCGTATTTTACACGTCGTGTAAAATTCAATTTTTTACGTGTAACTTTCCAACCCTGATTGCAGAGAACGTGAAACAAAAAATTATTTGTTTTGTTTTAGAAACCTCTATCTTCAGGAAGTTCTATCCGCTACGAGGCGGAGATACAGGCTATGTAATTCTATCTTACATTGCACTCTATAATTAAATTCAGACCACAATTAAGTGCTCTTGTTAGACAAATGATCTACTTCCTGTGTGGGAGGTAGCTAATTCTTCCCGTAGTCTTTCTGCTTTATGGGTTCACTTTCTTATCGAAATCAGTGGCGTATCCAAGTATCATCATTATAAGGAAAGCAGCGTACGACGACAAAGTTTTTGTTTCATTAGAGAGACCAAGGAAGACTCAGTCGCATGTAAATAATGTTTGATTATCTTCATTTGAAATTTATGAAAGTATATGGGCTATAATAAATATTGCATAGGCCTATTTAACTACAGAAATTTATATTTTCAGTGTTCAAAATAGACCTACATTTAGCTTTGCTTATAAATTCCATGCCTGCATGCAAACATAAAAATCGAACGCAGTGATGGATTCAAGGAATGACCCTCATTTCTCTCCCCCCCCCCACCACCCGAAGCACAAAATCTTCTCGTTCCCCCGTGTATTTCTAGAGCAATTAAACATTTTTCATTTAATTTATAACTACTTTTGAAATTAATGGATTAAATATCAAGTCCATTATTTTCAGTAATTTATAAACGGTCTTAAACAACAGTGTATGGTCCATACCTGTGGAGTAACGGATAGCGCGTCTGGCCGCGAAAACAGATGACCCGGGTTCGATTCCCAGTCGGGGCAAGTTACCTGGTTGAGGTTTTTTCCGGAGTTTTCCCTCAGCCCAAAATGAGCAAATGCTGGGTAACTATCGGTGCTGGACACCGGACTCATTTCGCCGGTATCATCACCTTCATTTCATTCAGACGCTAAATAACCTGAGATGTTGATACAGCGTCGTAAAATAACCTACTAAAAACAGTGTCTGTCTCCCGTGATGATGTACTTTAAAATGTTGTATTAACGAACGTTATGCATATTCGATTTATTATTTGAAGCTTAATAATAATAATAATAATAATAATAATAATAATAATAATAATAATAATAATAATAATAATAATTACTTACTTACAAATGGCTTTTAAGGAACCTGGAGGTTCGTTGCCGCTCTCACATAAGCCCACCATCGGTCCTTATCCTGTGCAAGATTAATCCAGTCTCTACCATCATGTCTCACCTCCCTCAAATCCATTTTAATATTATCCTCCCATCTACGCCTCGGCCTCCCCAAGGATCTAATAATAATAATAATAATAATAATAATAATAATTACTTACTTACTGGCTTTTAAGGAACCCGGAGGTTCTTTGTCGTCCTCGCATAAGCCCGCCATCGGTCCCTAGCCTGAGCAAAATTAATCCAGTCTCTACCATCATATCCCACCTCCCTCAAATCCATTTTAATATTATCTTCCCATCTACGCCTCGGCCTCCCCAAGGGTCTAATAATAATAATAATAATAATAATAATAATAATAATAATAATAATAATTACTTATAAATGGCTTTTAAGGAACCCGGAGGTTCATTGCCGTCTTCACGTAAGTCCGCAATCGGTCCCTATCCTGTGCAAGATTAATCCAATCTCTACCATCAAATCCCACCTCCCTCAAATCCATTTTAATATTATCCTCCCATCTACGCCTCGGCCTCCCCAAGGGTCTAACAATAATAATAATAATAATAATAATAATAATAATAATAATAATAATAATAATAATTACTTACAAATGGCTTTTAAGGAACCCGGAGGTTCATTGCCGCTCTCACATAAGCCCGCCATTGGTCCCTATCCTGTGCAAGATTAATCCAATCTCTATCATTATATCCCACCTCCCTCAAATCCATTTTGATATTATCCTCCCATCTACGCCTCGGCCTCCCTAAAGGTCTAATAATAATAATAATAATAATAATAATAATAATAATAATAATAATAATAATAATAATAATAGTAGTAGTAGTACAGAAGTTAGGCCAATATTGCTGCTGCAGCAGCAGCAGCTGATGATGATGATGATGATGATGATGATGATGATGATGATGATGTTTACAGAACGTTCCATGCGTTCTTTTTCTTTGATTTCTCTCTTCAATAAAGTAGAATTATACGCCCCCTGTACTCCGACCTGAGCACTCGTTAATTGAAACCCCTGTAATGAGCGGAGTGAATCAGAAGAGGAAGAAGTGCTCTCATTACGCATTCGTCGTGCCGCTGGAAGACGGAGCGAGACCAATTAGCTATTATTCATGTAAAGCATGTGTACGCGTTGCTACACGAGCACCTGGCTTCACCCCAATTAAGAGCGCTTAATACTTCCTGCAGTAATCTTGAATATTGCATAACACCGTCTGTCAGAAGTGTCGACACCTGAAGTGAAGTCAAATTCCTTACCGCTATGTCTCCAAATTTTCAATTTCACTATTGTTACGGTAAGTACATATAGCAAGGAACATCATGAATACTGTCTCTACTTTCCTCTATGTATAGTTAGGGTCTATATTTAATTCTTTTTTGGCTGAAACTACTTTCCATTTTCCCGTTTTTCGATAAAGAGATGAAAACATATGTTATAATATAATTATGCTGTTCAATTTGAGTCATATTTTACATAATTATATCTTAAGATTAAAGTTATGTCTATTGTGTATGTATATATATTTTTTATGCTCGACCATGCAGAAATGTAGTAATTATACACCTGGTAGCAGTCCTTTAATGCATTTCATTAAAGTATACCTACTCATTAGAGTACAGGTGTTTTCAGCCAATGACAACTCAGCTTACAGGTGTTCAGCCAATAACAAGTCAGCTTTGTTCCATTATAAAATCGCAAGTATCGATTATTCTCGAATATGCAATCGAAAGAGGATTAGCGAAAAGTCACGGAGGTGGAAATCCAATACTGTCGCATAAAGTTATGTTCTGTTACTATAATAATTAGAGTTAATTGTAAATAATATTCAAATAAATTCAATTTGTCATCTCATTTTTCAATGTCGAATTCAATAATCAAGGTTATACCAAGTTTAACGGGATTACACAAGGTCAATGACATTACTGTTCCTCGGAAAAAATCAATACTTTCGCGTCTGCGCACATCTCACAATTCACGACCTAGAACAAGGTCACTTCCGATCTTGTCAGATACAAATAAAATGTATACATCAGAATAATTTCAAGTTAGAAATATGGTCGAGCATAAAAAGTCGTATGAAACTCGCCTATAATGGTAATTAAGAAGCTTGTATGAAAATTATGAAACTCGCTTGCGCTCGTTTCATAAACATCCATACTCGCTTCTTAATTACTATCATTATAGGCTCGTTGCATAATGTACTATTATTGTATTTATTTGTTTATTCACTTATCTAGCTGTATATATATATATATATATTTGTCCCGCGCCGTGGCGTCGCGGTCTAAGGCATCCTGCCTAGGGCTCGCGCTACGGAATGCGCGCTGGTTCGAGTCATCATGGGGGAAGAAATTTTCTCATGAAATTTCGGCCAGTGTATGGGACCGGTGCCCACCCAGGATCGTGATGCACTTGGGGAGCTACGTTAGGTAGCGAAATCCGGTTGCGAATACCAGCTATAACGGCTGGGGGGATCATCGTGCTAACCACACGATACCTCCATTCTGGTTGGATGATCGTCCACCTCTGCTTCGGCATGTGGGCGTGATGCTAGCAGCCGGCTGGTCGGTCTAGGCCTTTCATGGGCTGTAGCGCCACGAATTATTATTATTATTATTATTATTATTATTATTATTATTATTATTATTATTATTATTATTATTATTATTATTATTATTATGTATATATATTTATTTATTTACACAGGTAGAAGTAACGTTACTGAACTCATTAGTATTATGTATTCAGGATTAAAATAGGGTTTTGGAAGGACTTCTAATGACAAATCAGTGAAATGTTGTGTAACAAATTATTTTATTTAACTTTCGTTTAAATTATAAAAGTAGGTGAAAATTACGAAACAAAACAGAAATAAGCATACATCAGAATTGAAACAAGGTTTTCGAAGGACTGGTGATCACGAATATGATGACTACGTCATGACCTTAATTATTATAACTAATATAAAAACGAATAAGTGTAAACAGAAGAATATGGATATACATGGAAGATAAAATGAATGAATAAATAAAAATTAATATAATAAAAGACGAAATTGTTAAAGGAAAGAAAAATTATTAAATGAGAGAGGAACTTGTTAAATGAAATAAGAAACTGTGAAATTATTGTTAAATTAATGAAGAAATTGTTAAATGAAAGAGAAAATTCTTAAATTAATGGGGAAATTGTTAAGTAAAACAGAAAATTGATACATGAAAGTGTAAAATGTTGAGTGAAACAGGAAATTGTTGAGTAAAATAGGAAATTTATACGTGAAAGAAGGAAATTGTTAAAAGAAAGAAGTTGTTACACGGAAGAAAAAACAGTTATATGAAACAGAATATTTTAAACAACAGAAGAAATTGTTAAATATAGGAGCAAATTGATAAATAGAAGAAAAAGTTGATCAATTAATTGGGAATTTGATAAAATGAATATATATATATATATATATATATTGTTAAATGGAAGAAGAAATTTTTAAATGAAACAGGCAATTGTTAAATGAACGAGTAAATTTTTAATGCAAGAAGAAATTGTTAAATGAAAGAAGAAATTGATAAAATGAAAGAATAAATTGCTAAATGAAAGAGGAAGTTGTTAAAAGAAGAAATTGATAAAATGAAAGAAAAAAATAGTTAAAGGAAAGAGGAAATTGTTAAATGAAAGAAAAAATTGTTAAATGAAATAGGTAATTGTTAATCAAAAAGGAAATTGTTAAATGAAAGAAGAAATTGTTAAATGAAAGAATAACTTATTTTATGCTCGACCATGCCGAAATGTAGTAATTATACACCTGGTAGCAGTCCTTTAATGCATATCACTGAAGTACACCTATTCATTAAAGTTCAGGTTTTCGATTATTCTCGGATATGCAATCGAAAGACAACGAGGGAAACGTCACGGAGGTTCGTATGAAAATTATGAAACTCGCTTGCGCTCGTTTCATAAACAAACATACTCGCGTCTTAATTACTATCATTATAGGCTCGTTGCGTAATGTACTAAAATGAAAGAATAAATTGTAAAATAAAATATGAAACTGTCACGGGACAGAGAAAGTTGTTAAATGAGAGAGAAAACTGTTATGTGGAATAGAAAATTAAGTGATGGAGAAAATAAAGAAGAAATCGTCAAGTGAAAGAAGAAGTTGTTATATGAAAGAACGAATTAATGTACACAAGAACATATGAAAAAAATATGGAAAACACGAATGCAAAGAAAATCAGTAATATATCTTATTACTAATTAAATATCCCTTAATGAACAAAGGAACGAAGAGAGAACGAGTAGAAAACAAATAATGAGTAAAAGATTAAGTAAACTGAATTATACGTAAATGCATTATGATCGAAGTAAGAAAAGTTCTGAGCTCCTCTGGTCGGGTCGTGAAGGAAGAACCAAAGGGAGGTGAGCTCACAACAAGCAAACTTTTTCCTCTCGGAAGGAATGTAGGCTGCAACGCTATCAATGATTGTGTAATGTGTGTTGTTCCCACACTTCGATGGTTCGAGCCTTGAAATCGAACACCGTGGGAGTTAACGCAGAAATTGACGGCTTTTAATTGAAATAATGATAGATTCGGGCCTCCACCTGGATGTCTGCTGAAAATGAGAATTCGTGGAAGAATACAGTACATGAATAGAGTTCTTCCCTAGTGAAAGGGAGGAATACAACGTAAATCACACTCTTTAAATGTTTCGTACTTCGTGCACTATTAAACTGTAATCCAATGTACAGGGCTTTCCTAAGAGATCGTCGGAATTAGCAAAGAAACAAAATTTATATTTTGATTGACTTTCTTTCTTTTTTGTTATTATTGTGTTGTGCTTTTGTAATATATTTTATCTTCATTATAAAGGGTGAACCATAAGTAATATCATCAATTTCAGAGGATTATTCCTTGACATATTTCAAACGAAAAACTTAAATACACTTTTGGTCACTTTTGCTTCCTTTTCGAGATAAAAATTATTTTACATAAATATTTCATAGCGTGTTTTGGGAATGCCATTGACTTAATTCCCAATATGTTCAGTCAATTTAAGAGAGCAGTGTATTATAATTTGATAAATAACTGAAAGAATTCTAGTTTTGTCCTTTAAATGTGCAGAAATTTGATTCGACAAATGTAACTTTTTGTTCTGCAAAGGAATTTTACAATGTTACATTTGTTCGGATCAAATAGCTACATAGCCCTATAAAATTGTTAAATGAAAGAATAAATTGTTAAATGAAAGAGAAAATTGTTAAACAAAAAGGATATTGTTAAATGAAAGAACAAATTGTTAAATGAAAGAGAAAATTGTTAAACAAAAAGGATATTGTTAAATGAAAGAAGAAATTGTTAAATGAAAGAGAAAATTGTTAAACAAAAAGGAAATTGTTAAATTAAAGAATAAATTGTTAAATGAAAGAGAAAATTGTTAAACAAAAAGGATATTGTTAAATGAAAGAAGAAATTGTTAAATGAAAGAAGAAATTGTTAAACAAAAAGGATATTGTTAAATGAAAGAAGAAATTGTTAAATGAAAGAGAAAATTGTTAAACAAAAAGGATATTGTTAAATGAAAGAAGAAATTGTTAAATGAAAGAGAAAATTGTTAAATGTAAAAAGAAGTTATTAAATGAAAGAGGAAATTGTTAAATCAAAGAGGTAATTCTTAAACAAAGCGGAAATTGTTAAATGAAAGAAGAAAATTGTTAAATGAAAGAGTAATTTGTGAAATGAAAGAAGAAATTGTTAAATAAAAGAGAAAATTGATCAACAAAAAGGAAATTATTAAATGGAAGAAGAAATTGTTAAATGAAAAAGAAAATATTTAAACAAAACGGAAATTGTTAAATGAAAGAAGAAATTGTTAAATGAAAGAGTAAATTGTTAAATGAAAGAAGAAATTGTTAAAAGAAAGAGAAAATTGTTAAACAAAAAGGATATTGTTAAATGAAAGAATAAATTGTTAAATGAAAGAGAAAATTGTTAAACAAAAAGGATATTGTTAAATGAAAGAAGAAATTGTTAAATGAAGGAGAAAATTGTTAAATGAAAGAAGAAATTGTTAAATGAAATAAGAAATTGTTAAATGAAAGAAGAAATTGTTAAATGAAAGAAGAAACTGTTAAATGAAAGAAGAAATTGTTAAATGAAAGAGAAAATTGTTACATGAAAGAAGAAATTGTTAAATGAAAGAAGAAATTGTTAAATGAAAGAAGAAATTGTTAAATGAAAGAGAAAATTGTTAAACAAAAAGGATATTGTTAAATGAAAGACTAAATTGTTAAATGAAGGAGAAAATTGTTAAACAAAAAGGACATTCTTAAATGAAAGAAGAAATTGTTAAATGAAAGAAGAAATTGTTAAATGAAAGAAGAAATTGTTAAATGAAAGTGAAAATTGTTAAACAAAAAGGATATTGTTAAATGAAAGAATAAATTATTAAATGAAGGAGAAAATTGTTAAACAAAAAGGATATTGTTAAATGAAAGAAGAAATTGTTAAATGAAAGAAGAAATTGTTAAATGAAAGAGAAAATTGTTAAACAAAAAGGATATTGTTAAATGAAAGAATAAATTGTTAAATGAAGGAGAAAATTGTTAAACAAAAAGGATATTGTTAAATGAAAGAAGAAATTGTTAAATGAAAGAAGAAATTGTTAAATGAAAGAGAAAATTGTTAAACAAAAAGGATATTATTAAATGAAAGAATAAATTGTTAAATGAAGGAGAAAATTGTTAAATAAAAAGGATATTGTTAAATGAAAGAAGAAATTGTTAAATGAAAGAGAAAATTGTTAAATGAAAGCAGAAATTGTTAAATGAAAGAGAAAATTGTTAAACAAAAAGGATATTGTTAAATGAAAGAATAAATTGTTAAATGAAGGAGAAAATTGTTAAACAAAAAGGATATTGTTAAATGAAAGAAGAAATTGTTAAATGAAAGAGAAAATTGTTAAATGAAAACAGAAATTGTTAAATGAATGAGAAAATTGTTAAATGAAAGAAGAAATTGTTAAATGAAAGAAGAAATTGTTAAATGAAAGAAGAAATTGTTAAATGAAAGAAGAAATTGTTAAATGAAAGAGAAAATTGTTAAATGAAAGAAGAAATTGTTAAATGGAAGAAGAAATGTTAAATGAAAGAAGAAATTGTTAAATCAAAGAGAAAATTGTTAAATGAAAGAAGAAATTGTTAAATGAAAGAAGAAATGTTAAATGAAAGAAGAAATTGTTAAATCAAAGAGAAAATTGTTAAATGAAAGAAGAAATTGTTAAATGAATGAGAAAATTGTTAAATGAAAGAAGAAATTGTTAAATGAAAGAAGAAATTGTTAAATGAAAGAAGAAACTGTTAAATGAAAGAAGAAATTGTTAAATGAAAGAAGAAATTGTTAAATGAAAGAAAAAATTGTTAAATGAATCAGAAAATTATTAAATGAAAAAAGAAATTGTTAAATGAAAGAAGAAACTGTTAAATGAAAGAAGAAATTGTTGAATGAAAGAGAAAATTGTTAGACAAAACGGAAATTGTTAAATGAAAGAGCAAAAAAGGAAATTGTAAATGAAAGAAGAAATTGTTAAACAAAAAGAAAATTGTTAAAAGGAATAAGAAAATTTTGACAATTTTTAATAGGACTTTGCATTAATGATTCTCTTGTCACCTTTCAGTTACTTTTTAAAATTAATCCTTCTTGTAATAAATGCTCCAAAATCCATTCTCATGTAATAGTGTAAACAGAGTCATAAAATTCTGAATACTTAGCATATCTTAAATTAGTAAACGAAATGCGTATAATAACGAAATATGCAAGTAGGTTTATTGTAGCTGAGCAAGTGCCAGATTCGGACACACTAAGAAGTGAACGAGTGACGCAACAAGAAGAATGAAACAACGGTAGTAGCGAAGAAGAGGAAAAGCTCACGGAAGAGAGACTAGCAATTTGGGCAGAAGCATTATGACGTCAAAATGACGCATAAAAGAAAGAGAAAACAATACCCAGAAATTACCGCTGCATGCAGAACTGGTTTCCTGAATCCAATTTATCAAAATTAGCACGTTTCAGACTGGTTCGTGGTAGATTTATATGAGAACTCACATCTCTTCAGACTAACGTAATAAAACAGAAATTAACGCAATCCGCATCTCTAACTTGTTTACAAGATTTCGCCACGAAACGTTCGGTTTTTATAAGGATATGTATTACTGAATTTCTCCTAATACGCCTTATTTAACTGCGGATGTCACGAGAGGTTTTGATTTTACTATTACACTTTTACTACGTCATACTACTTTTGACCAATAAAACGGTACGCAAGGACGTCCTTCAACCAATCATGGCTGCTTATCGCACAATTTTATCGCTGCCCTAGCATTTGTTTAATTTTATCACTATCCTAGCATTTGTTTCTTTGTTTGCCAACATTTCAAACTGAAAATACTTTACGGCACTATAAAACATGCTTTGCGATCGTCATTTGTTTAAAGCATAGACAGTCAACTGAAAATGGGGGCTCCGTTCAAACGTTTTGGTGAAGCTAACACTAGTGAAATAGAATTTCAGTAAGTCAATTAATATTTTATTGTATCAGAATACTTTATTTCTTCTAATCTTTATATACTTTCTTCTAATCGTGTAATAGTCAATTAAATTCAACTCCAGTTTTGATTTTCTCTAGATAAATCAAAACCTCTAGTGAGATTAGCCTACTGTTAATAAATTGCGATCAACTTTAATTACGATCTAATTTATTTAGGGAATTAAAAACATCAAATGGTAGGCCTACCTATTAGGCCTTGGACAGTATACTTACTTACTCGCTTTTAAGGAACCCGGAGGTTCATTGCCGCCCTCACATAAGCTCGCCATTGGTCCCTATCCTAAGCAAGATTAATCCATTCTCTATCATCATATCCCACCTCCCTCAAATTCATTTTAATATTATCTTCCCATCTACGTCTCGGCCTCCCTACAGGTCTTTTTCCCTCAGGCCTCCCAACTAACACTCTATATGCATTTCTGGATTCGCCCATACGTGCTACATGCCCTGCCCATCTCAAACGTCTGGATTTAATGTTCCTAATTATGTCAGGTTAAGAATACAATGCGTGCAGTTCTGTGTTGTGTAACTTTCTCCATTCTCCTGTAACTTCATCCCTCCTAGCCCCAAATATTTTCCTAAACACCTTATCCTCAAACACCCTTAATCTCTGTTCCTCTCTCAAAGTGAGAGTCCAAGTTTCACAACCATAAAGAACAACCGGTAATATAACTGTTTTATAAATTCTAACTTTCAGATTTTTTGACAGCAGACTGGATAATACTTGGACAGTATAATAAGCAATTTTATTAGGCTAATAAAAATAACACAATTCATTCTTAGTGTTCTGTCCAAGGGCAGATCTTTCACTGCAAACCCAGCATTCTCCACTCTTCCCTATTTCCGCAATCCTCTCAGTCACTGCACATGATCCATATATTCCACTGTCGTCTATCGTCTCATATCTTATTCTGCCCCCAATTTTTTTACCCGTTTACCATTTCTTTCAGTACACCCTTCAGTAGGCAATTTCTTTCTAGCCAAATTTATTGTTCTGTTCCTGATCAGTCTCAACATTATTCTTTCTTCACCCACTCTTGGTTTCTTATTTTATCTGCCCATTTCACACGCTCCATTCTTCTCCATAGTCATGTTTCAAATGCTTCTAGTCGTTTCTCTTCACTTCGTCGTGTAATTCACTAGTCTCTTTTCAATTCTTTCTCCAGAGGTCCGCAGAAGATGCTCTTTTTTCTATTAAAAGTTTCCCTGGCCATGCTATCCTCCTTTTGACTTCCTGGCAGCAGCTCATGTTACTGCTTATAGTACACATCAAGTATTTGAAGCTGTTCATTTGCTCTATTACTTCATTTAGAATCCGCAAGTTTACCTTCTTTATTTTTCTTCCCATTACCATGGTCTTCGTCTTATTTGCATTTATCTTCCTCCCATACTGCTCACAGTTGCCATTTAGCTCCAGTAATATATCCCTTACTATCAGCTCCTCTTCTGCTAACAACACCATATCATCAGCAAATCTTACGCGCTTTATTCTTCTCCTACTAATATCACCCCTCCCATGTTCTGAAAACAGTTCTTCACTAAATCCTCCAAGTAGATGTTCAACAGAGCAAGTGATAAAGGACAGCTTTGTCGTACTACTCTCCCTATTTAACTTCCTTCTATCACTTCTTCTCCTATCCCGATTTTGACTGTTGTTTCGTATAAAGTCTACTGAACAGACTCCTTTTTTCCGATTCACACCAATTTTCTCCAGAATCCCCATCAGTTTATTCCAGTCTACTCTGTCAAATGTCTTTTCTAGATACACAAATACATTATTAAGTTAACATTATTATTATTATTATTATTATTATTATTATTATTATTATTATTATTATATTATTATTATTATTTTCACAGCCACCGGCGTGGCTCAGTCGGTTAAGGAACTTGCCTGCCGGTCTGAAGTTGTGTTCGGGCGCGGGTTCGATCCCCGCTTGGGCTGATCACCTGGTTGGGTTTTTTCCGAGGTTTTCCCCAACCGTAATGTGAATGCAAGGTAATCTATGGCGAATCCTCGGCCTCATCTCGCCAAATATCATCTCGCTTTCACCAATGTCATCGACGCTAAATAACCTAGTAGTTCATTCAGCATCGTTAAATAACCAACTAAAATAATAAAAAATTATTTTCAGAAAATTGTAGCGTTAACTAATACTTTGTCCTCCAGAAGAAGAACTTTTAAAGCAGAAACATATAACTTATAAAAAGTGTGTTTATTTTGAGAAAAATTAATTTTAAAACAGTTTTTAATTTATCTGCAAATTTTCAGATACGAGGTATCATATTTTCTTACCCATCTATACTAATAATAAATCTGTAGCCAAAAATTTTCTGGTAATTTTCTATTTTCCAAAAATAATTGGTGTTAACATGGATAATTAATCATCCTGAAACCGAAAATCGCTTTTTTGACATTTTTGTTTGTATGTCTGCCTGCCTGTCTGTCTGATGTTTGTTACCTTTTCACGCGATAATGGCTGAACCGATTTATATGAAAATTGGAATATAAATTAAGTTCGTTGTAACTTAGATTTTAGGCTATATGGCATTCAAAATACTTTATTTAAAAGGGGGGTTATAAGGGGTCCTGAATTAAATAAATCGAAATATCTCCCTTATTATTGATGTTTGTGAAAAATGTTGCATAACAAAACTTTCTTTAAAAATGATTTCCGACACGTTTCATTCCAAGCAGAATTTTGGTGGAACCAAATTGCACCAAAAACGGATGTTCTCTGAACCAAATGATCATATTTGAATTATTTGCATGTAATAACAATTAAGAAATATGTTAAAGGAATTATCATTGCACTAAATGAGTGGTCTCTGGACCAAAATGATGGCATTTTAATTATTTAAATACAACTTAAATTAAGTGACATATTAAACGATTTATCCTTCTATCAAACACGAATTTCCCTGGACCAGATGTCCTATTTTAATTATGTAATTACTTTATATTTATTTCTAACAAGTCCAGCGGAGCGCACGGGTACAGCTAGTTCATAATATGTATTCTGAATATGTGAAATACAAATAGGCCTATATTTTGGTGAAATTTTAAAAGTATTTTGTATTTGTATTTCAAATGCTACTCTTTGAAGTATTTTTTATCGGTATTCGTATTTAATACACTGATAAGTCAGTATTTCTCCCATCCACGTGTACAAGGGCTACATTTTTCGATAGATAATAGTACATTATGCAACGAGCCTATAATGAAGGTAATTAAGAAGTGAGTATGGATATTTATGAAACGAGCGCAAGCGAGTTTCATAATTTTCATACGAGCTTCTTAATTACCATTATAGGCGAGTTTCATACGACTTTTTATGCTCGACCATATTTCTAACTTGATATTATTATTTTTTAGCAATGTCCCGTATGTTGTGAGATGTGCGCAGATGCGAAAGTATTGATTTTTTCCGAGGAACAGATGTCCACATTGACCTTGCTAGGCCATAAGAACCTAAAGAGATAACATTGAAATTAAATTAGACATTGAAAAACGAGATGACAAATTGAATTTATTTGAATATTATTTACAATTAACGCTAATTATTATAGTAACAGAAGATAACCTTCTGCGACAATATTGGATTTCCAGCCTCCGTGAGTTTTCGCTAATTCTCTTTCGATTGCATATCCGAGAATAATCGATACTTGCGGTTTTATAACGGTAGAAAGCTGACCTGTCATTGGCTGAACAGTTGTAACCTGAGTCGTCATTGGCTGAAAGATCTGACCTTTAATGAGTAGGTGAACTTTAATGACATACATTAAAGGTCTGCTACCAGGTGTATAATTACTACATTTCGGCATGGTCGAGCATAAAAGCATTTTTCCTCTTAGCAACGAAGAGATTTCGTAGCTTAACGAAAGTAAATTAAACTTACGAATCTGCAGACGCCCTGCAGCAATATACAGTATCACTAAATTATGCAGACATATCACGCGAGGAGAAGTGAAAACAACCCTGGAACAGATTCTGTGCACCTTCCCATCGCCCTGTGATGCAGCACTGAATACCGCCCAATTTCAAGAAGGCATTCATCTCAAGAGGATGAGTCAGATCACAAAGTTTCCAGCCTCTCGGAACTGAAGCCAGAGAGCGTGAGATCTCCGCCCTGCACCGTTAAGGGGCATGATTGATGAAATGAATTTCGTATAATTTCCTTTCTTTATTACACTCATTTAGAATTGAGACACCGCATGAAATCGAGTGTTCCACATCTGCTTATTTATGAGCTCTTTGTCAGGTAAACGCTCATCCTTGTTTCGAGGTCGCCGCGGCGTTTTAGCTCCTAAGATGCAATTTTAGACTACGCCCACCGGCATGCAGCAAGCCGTGCGAAAATAGACAGGACGGCCTCGATTTCAGGTTCGTGCATTTAACGGTACCATCTCGTCTCGACCCCTCCTGTACCGCTTTGTTTACATAAGGATGCAGCTGCGTGGAAACGAGCGGAACTTGCTTTCCCTGCGGTTCGAACTCTGGACTGCCATCTGCCAGGGACTTATGAGTAGGGAACGGATTTCTAGTTCCGTACCTACGTTATTAAAACAGAGGTCTCCAAAAAGCGTATCGTCATTCGTGCTCTCGATGCTGCCCGCCGAACACAGTGTGCACTAAGGCTAGAGAAGGGGGAGAGACTCGTATCTCAACAGATGGGAGCGATCAGTGGGGGATCACGGCAACGGTGTGCTTATGTTTACAAATAACAACATCAAAAGAACAAGAAATATCATACGTTTGTATATTATTTTGACATACTATGAAGCTGGAGCCCCGTCTGTTGCTATAGACACAAGCCATTGCAAATTCAACCTCTTCTGTTCAATGGTGCCTTTCAGTGCCTGGAAAAGATCTTCTCCAGTTGTATTTTGTAATTACATCTAGAAGACATTCAGACACAGTAAAATGTTCATTAACTCCTCGGATGAAAATGGCTAGGTGAGCTTTGTCATTTCTATCTGTGCTTTCGTCCAATGCAAGTGAGTAAGCTACAAGCTGGTTAATTGTGGTTTCGACTTCAGATTCAATTACATTTCCAATCTTAAAATTCCTTCTCTGAACTGTAATTGGGAACAATTTAATTTTCTTAAACTTTGACTTTGTTCTGGACACAGTATTTTAGTAACGTCCTGTATGCACGATTTTACAAATAATGCTTCTGTAAAGGGCTTCATTGATTTTCCAATATTCCAAGCTATTGTATTGTATTTATTAACATTCCATGGTATTCATACATGCTTACAGCTAGAATATGGAACAAGTCAAAAAACTTAATACTATTATAAAATCTTAATTTATAGTCACAGTCTAGATGAAATATATACAGAAGAGGTTTACAATATAGTCTACTAGTACAACACAAAGTTTTAGTATCAATTTCATGAAATGTTATTGAATGTCATGAATTCACCTACAGAATAGAAGGCGTGAGAAATTGGGTACTTCTTTAATTTGGCCCAAAAATAATTTTATGTTTTGAGTTTCATTTTTTATATCGATATGGAGGCTATTAAAAATTTTTACTGCCATATAACGCACTCCTTTTTGATAGCACGATAGACTTGCCGATGGAGTATGAAAGTCATTTTTTGACGTGTATTTATGCTATGAACTGTTGAATTAGTTACAAAGTTTTCACAATTACATACGAGGAAGACTATTAATGAAAAGATATACTGACAAGCCATGGGCATTATTTGTAGTTTTTTGAAAATAGTCCTACACGACTCCCTAGATTTCGCACCTACTATTATTCTAAGTACTCTTTTTTGTAATAGAAATATATTGTTACTATCTGTGGAATTTCCCCAGAATATTATTCCAAAACTCATTACCGAGTGGAAGTATGCAAAGTATATTGTTTTTAAGGTATTGATATTTACTATCTTTTGCATAGATCAAGTAGCAAAACAAGCTGAATTTAGTTTGGGGGTAATTTCTTTAATATGATTTTTCCAATTTAACACATTATCGATTTTTAAGCCAAGAAATTTGGTTGTTGTTGTTTCTAATAGGGATGTATTGTTAATTATTGCGCTAGAAATTTGCGACGTTGAATTTGGACAGGATTTAAATTGAATTATGTTAGTTTTGTTACAATTTAATACTAATTTATTGACTGAGAACCAGTCACATATTTTGAAGAGAATTTCCTCTGTTGAAGATTGGAATGTGTTGGAGTTATTGGCTGTAATTACTATACTTGTGTCATCTGCAAATAATATGGGATGACCTACATCTAACATAGTTAGCAAGAAGCTTTTATTGTTTAAGACTGAGGATACGTGTGTGATCTGTGTTTGTATTTTCTTCTTTTATATTTATCAAAATATTTGTAGGCCTATGCATTTCACCTAAAATTAAACGAAAAACTATATGTTTATCATGCTGAACTGAGTGTAAAAGTATTGTAATATACTGATTATTATGTATAACCTACAGTTATACAGACGCCCCAAAATAAATTATTTTCACATGTCCAACATGCCTGTAATTGTATGATATTCTTCGTGAAGAGTCGAGTATTGTCGTCGCATGTTGAATTTTAACACACCTTAAGAATTTTCAAACAAATTAGCCTAAGCATTTTACATTCTCCCCACTAACACAAAAATATTTCTCTTCCTATTCATCGTTGAATGTACTACGTCCACAATCAGAAGACATTGTGAAACGGTGGAACGCTCCGACCAACATAATGATAAATGGCAGTCCGCCACTGCTCTTCGTTTGCGCATAAACATTGAGTACAGTACATGTAGGGATGGGTGAGACGGAGCGCGCTCATTACGTACTGGCTTCGGTTCCGTTCAGGGGCTTACTCGCGAGTACGGTTTTGGAGACGTCTGTTATTAAGATATCTATGTTTCATGTACACAGGATCCCCCTGTGAAAATTCTATAGGACCCAAAACGCCTAAATGAACCATAAATGCCTAAAACCTATGTTTGTGCCTGAAAGAGCGACTTTTAGTACCAGCATTTTGAGTATATTTAAAACAAAAATATCAGTATCAAAAATGCAAAAATGGCCAACAAGTATTAAAATAATCTTTTACAGACAGACAATGGTTTGACAAGTTCGTCCATATTGGTCTTAAACCTAATTTTCTGGAACCGAAGTTCGTTTGGAAAATCCCATCTCATCCTAGCATAAAAGGGGTAGTAGGTTGTTCAGGTTAAGCGAGAGCTTACAAATTAGTTTTCACGTCAACGCACTCCATCAACAATCAATAAAAAAAAAGGTAAAGGTATCCCCGTAACATGCCATGAAGGCACTTCGGGGGCATGGAGGTAGAGCCCCATGCTTTCCATGACCTCGGCACTAGAATGAGGTGGTGTGGTCGGCACCACACTCTGACCGCCTTATACTCCCGGGAAAGACCCGGTACTCAATTTTATAGGAGGCTGAGTGAACCTCGGGGCCGTTCTGAAAGTTTGGCAACGAGAAAAAATCCTGTCACCACCTGGGATCGAACCCCGGACCTTTCAGTCCGTAGCCAGCTGCTCTACCAACTGAGCTACCCGGTCAGTATATTTTCGAACTGCATTTGGATTTAATTGTACCGTTAAACATAAATGCGCATGACACTGAAGATCATTGCTTCCATGCCTGTTGAGTCAGTCTATCAAAAGCGTCAGATTGTCTTTAAGAACTGAGTTTCTACACATGATTTTGTGCAAACATTTCAAAGACCTACTACGATTTTTCCTGGAATCTCTCTATATACGCCTTATGACTAGTCTTCTTCTCTGCCTTTCAAGTGATGCATTTAGCATGGATTTTCTTGCTTCTAGATAACTTCTTCGTTTCCTGTGTCCTGTGTGTTGCCTACACTCAGGACAGTCCGGAAACTTATTGACTTCCCCTTATATATATATATATATATATATATATATATATATATATATATATATACTAGTGGCTTGTGCAGCAAATGCTGCAAACTAAGCAAACTAAGTTCATTAGACGTTCAAATAAACATTTTTCAGATTTATTTTCAATGAAGAATACCAGACATTCTGAAAGTTATTTGCTTCCATAATAATGAAAGATACTCTCTCGAGCCAATACTGAAGAGAACCACGCATATAAATATCTACACCACACCACCATTAAATATATGAAAAAGACCCAACCCCACTTGATTAATAACTATAAAAATATTTGATTTTTAATAATATTATTATCTTACGTAAGTTTTATAGCTTTCAGTAACATATAATATATAGCTGCCACTTAGTAAAATATAAAAGTCAAGATCTAATTTAAGTTATTCTCTACATCTACTTATATAATCCCAAAACGTTTCACTTTCATATCATCAATATAGCATTCATATGTAAAATTAATTAAAAATAGTCACATCATGGCATTAACTACAGTAATATTTCATTTCTAATGGTAATAATGTCATCAAACCACCTCAAGTTTTGTAGTTTTTAATATCCAATACACAGCTGTACCCAGAAAATTACACACCACAGAAATGAACCTGTAAATTATTTTTAGTAAGTTGAGTTTTTAATAACCAATTTAATTTGAGCTCTAAATATGTCAGCATTCGTGCAGATCATGGCCTTCGTGTAATATTGTTTACTGTAGTGTGTGTTTTGTTTTATTCTGAAATGCAACACGGCCGACTTGATGCTCGCTTCGCTTCTCCTGAATGCAATTAGCTAGTTCTCAAAACTGACAACAGATGGATTTTGGAAAATAGGAAAATTATGTAGGAAAATTGACATTTCACTGAAAACTACTATTTTTTCCGAAAAACTTTGGGTTCCAAGCTTCAAAATGAGGGACCATTTATTAAAATCTGTTCAGCCGTTTTCTCGTAATTTCCATTACCAGTTCAAATTATATATATAGATATACAGAGTGGCCCACATGAAGGTTACAAGTTACTCCAGAAATCTATAAATAAACTAAATGCCGATTTGTTTTCAAATCTCATTAGAGGAGGGGGACTTTCAGATTTTTTAAATACATTCTGGTCCTTCTCAACAAATCGGGGAACTTTTTTTTCATTCAGCCCAGAGCAAGAGTTCCGCTCGCTAATTCCGATGGCTCAATATCGATGACTAAGGCTTTTCTTTCTGACTGGTTATGTTGTATAGCAATGTCTGGATTGTTTACTGGAATATTTGTTCTGTACACGTTGCAGAGCCGTGTGAGGGCCAGCAGAGGAGGGCCCGTGTGAGCACCAGTGGAGCAGCCGGGCAGCAGGCTGTGGAGTTCGACTGCCCTGAAGAGTTCGGCTACTACCCGCACCCCAACGACTGCACTCAGTACTACGTTTGTGTGTTCGGCGGAGCCCTGCTGGAGTCTTGCACTGGGGGACTCATGTACAGGTCAGCACTTCTCTTCATTTAACAATGATAACTAGTGTTGTAAAGCTGCAGTATAATACCAGATTCGATTCCCGCTTGGGTTTTTTCCGAGGTTTTCCCCAACAATAAGGCGAATGTCAGGTAATCTATGGCGAATCCACGGCCTCATCTCGCGAAACACCAACTCGCTATCACCAATTCCATCAACGCTAAATAACCTAGTAGTTGTACAGCGTCGTTAAATAACCAACTCAAAAAATACCATAGAATACAGCAGCATTCGTAGAAATATAATGCGACTTTACATACACCAAAATTCTGCTACTTGCATATACAACAGGCGATGTTATCTATCAATGCCAGAGGTCTCCAAAAAGCGTATAGACATTCATGATCCCGATGCTGCCCGCCGAACACAGTGTAAGGCTAGAGAAGGGGGAGAGACTAGTACCTCAACAAATGGGAGCAGTCAGTGAGGGATTGCGGCAACGATTTCCTTATGTTTACGAATAATGACATCAAAAGGGTAAGAAATATCATACGTTTGTATATTATTTTGACAAACTATGAAGCTTCTACTTTTGATTGGGGAATATTCAATAACGGAATAATTCATTTCGCATTACATCTAGAAGATATTTTGTATACACGATTTTACAAATGCTCATTCTGTAAAGGGCTTCATTAATTTTCCAATATTCCAAGATAGAACATAGCTAGCAAGAAGTTTTTTTTTGTTTAAGACTGAGGATACTTGTGTGATTTGTGTTTGTATTTTCTTCTTTCAAATTTATCAAAATATTTGTATGTATTTCACCTAAAATGAAACGAAAAACTATAAGTATATCATGCGAAGCTGAGTGTAAAAGTATTGTAATATAGTGATTATTATGTATAACCAACAGTTATACAGACGTCCCAAAATAAATTATTTTCACATGTCCAGCATACATGAAATTGTATGATATTTTTGTGAAGAGTCGAGTAGTATCGTCACATGTTGAATTTTAACACACCCTTAAGAGGTTTCGAACAAATTAAACATTTCGTATTTTCCCCACTAACACGAAAAAATATTTATCTTCCCTTTCATCCTTGAATGTACTACGTCCATGATTAGAAGACATTGTGAAACGGTGGAACACTCCGACCAACACAATGATAATGACAGTCCGCCACTGCTCTTCGTTTGCGCATAAACATTGAGTACAGTACAGGTGGGGATGGGTGAGGCGGAGCGCGCTCATTACGTACTGGCTTCGGTTCCGTTCAGGGGCTTACTCGCGAGTACGCTTTTGGAGACGTCTGATCAATGCTATTAAAACTGACGATACGGCTTCCTGGTCTGTCAGCATTCTTGACTATAAATTCTGACATCCCGAGTTCGATTCTTGTCGTGAGCATGGAAATTAGTCCTTAAAGAATACTTTCACTGGAAGAAGATTTTTCTGGAGTACAATGTTCCTGGAACTCAAGTTAACTGAGTGATGCACTTATGCATATGAAGTGTTTCTGTAGGAAATGGTATATTACGATACAAGGTTGAGAAGTTCTTTTTACAAAATCGAGGAGAAGTTTGAAAAACGAGCAGATCGAGTTTTTCAATTTCCGAGATTTTGTAATGCATATCACAAACGTGTATTGAAGCCTACAACATTTTTTGCGCGATCGTATTTTTAAAATTGCAAATATAATATATTTTGCACTGAAAATTTAGAGCAATATTATTCCAAAGCCTTCGCAAAACTGCACTGTAATGGTAACTAAGTAACAATAAGTGCTCTGTAATGGGTCTATTTCAGTATAGTTTCATGTTATGAAGAATGGTTTCCCTAGCAACAAGTTTCTATGTGGGAATTCTAACTTTCAAGGCCTTATTGCTTTCTTTACATTTAAATAATGCCCCATGAAGTTTTTATCTTCATCTTATATCCACTGAAGTAGCTACTAAGAAAATGTAATTTTCACTTTCATCCAACTTACATAGTCTCTAAGAAAATATGATCTTATCTTTAATCTAATTTAAATGCAAGTAGTCTCAAAAAATATATATAATATAATCGCTTTCTTATAATTAAGAAATTTTTAAGAAAATATAATCGTCGCTTTCTTCCCACTGAAATAACTTCTAAGAAAATGCAATCTTATCTTTCATTCAACTTAAATACAAATAGTCTCTAAGAAAATATAATCTTCGCTTTCTTCTAACTTAAGACATTTGTAAGAAAATACAATCTTATCTTTCATCCAACTTAAGTACAAATACTCTCTAAGAAAATATAATCTTCGCTTTCTTCCCACTGAAATAACCTCTAAGAAAATACAACCTGATCTTTCATCCGACTTAAATACAAATAGTCTCCAAGAAAATATAATCTTCGCTTTCTTCTAACTGAAGACATTTGTAAGAAAATACAATCTTATCTTTCATCCAACTTAAATACAAATACTCTCTAAGAAAATATAATCTTCGCTTTCTTCCCACTGAAATAACCTCTAAGAAAATACAACCTGATCTTTCATCCGACTTAAATACAAATAGTCTCCAAGAAAATATAATCTTCGCTTTCTTCTAACTTAAGACATTTGTAAGAAAATACAATCTTATCTTTCATCCAACTTAAATACAAATACTCTCTAAGAAAATATAATCTTCGCTTTCTTCCCACTGAAATAACCTCTAAGAAAATACAACCTGATCTTTCATCCGACTTAAATACAAATAGTCTCCAAGAAAATATAATCTTCGCTTTCTTCTAACTTAAGACATTTGTAAGAAAATACAATCTTATCTTTCATCCAACTTAAATACAAATACTCTCTAAGAAAATATAATCTTCGCTTTCTTCCCACTGAAATAACCTCTAAGAAAATACAATCTGATCTTTCATCCAACTTAAATACAAATAGTCTCCAAGAAAATATAATCTTCGCTTTCTTCTAACTTAAGACATTTCTAAGAAAATACAATCTTATCTTTCATCCAACTTAAATACAAATACTCTCTAAGAAAATATAATCTTCGCTTTCTTCCCACTGAAATAACCTCTAAGAAAATACAATCTTCGTTTTCATTCAACACAAATAATCTCTAAGAAAATACAATCTTATTTTTCATCCAACTTATATAGAAGTAGTTTCTAAGAAAATACAAGCTTCGCTTTCTTCCAAATTAAGTAGGCTAATCTCTAAGAAAATATCTTATCTTTCATCAAACATAAATCGCCCTCGATCAATACCCTCTTACCACATCGAGATTTCATTTCTCTCATAGACAGTAAATGTAAAGAATCGTGGACTAAACATTGGACTTTCAATCCTTCCAGAAAACGTTTCGAGAACAAATCAAAGTGCTCTATTAATATATCTATTCACAAGCTTAATAGAAAAGATCAGCTTTTATTATCAACATTAAGAATTGGACTTAAAAAATTAACCCATTCCTGCCTCATATCAAGAGATGAATCACCAACCTGTGAAACCTGCCATTGCTTCCTCACCGTCAAACACATCACCATAGAATGCCAAAGATACCACATCTCAAGGATATAGTACAGTATACCAAGCGATATATCTACAGCACTCAAAGATGCAAATGTTCTTCCACAAATAATCAAATTCTTTAAAGAAATGTCTTTGTACAATATGATTTAATTGCAAACTTTTATTGTCCATTATCTTTTTCGTTTACTTTTTTTTTTTTTACATTCAGATACATTGCAACATATTTTGTATTTTGATTGTAATCTTCATTGGCTGTATTGTGTTTTTCTATATATGAATAATGTGATCGCAAAAAGACCCAGCAGTTATGCGACCTGAAACAAATCGTAAAAAGAAAAAAATAGAAGTAGTTTCTAAGAAAATATAATCTTCGTTTTCTTCCCACTGAAATAATCTCTAAGAAAATAAAATCTTCGCTTTCTTCCAAATTAAGTAATGTCTAAGAAAATACAACCTTATCTTTCGTCCAACTTAAATACAAGTAAGAAAATGTAATCTTCGCTTTCTTCCAACTTAAATAATTTCCAAGAAAACACAATCTTATCTTCCATCTAGCTTAAATACAAGTAATCTCTAAGAAAATATAGTAATTTCTAAAAAAAAAAAAAAAAAAAAAAAAAAAAAATATATACAATCTCATCTTCCATCCAACTTTAATACAAGTAGTCTCTAAGAAACTGTAAACTTCGTTTTCTTCCCACTGAAATAACCTCTAAGGAAATACAATCTTCGCTTTCATTCAACATAAACAATCTCTAAGGAAAAAAATCTTCTCTTTCTTCTCACTTAAACAGCCTCTAATGAAATACGATCTACCTTTCCATCCAACTTAAGTAATCTCTAAGAAAATATAATCTTCACTTTCTTCCCATTAAAACAGCCTCTAACAAAACATAATCTTCGCTTTCTTCCCACTGAAATAATCTCTAAGAAAATAAAATCTTCGCTTTCTTCCAAATTAAGTAATCTCTAAGAAAATACAACCTTATCTTTCGTCCAACTTAAATACAAGTAAGAAAATGTAAACTTCGCTTTCTTCCAACGTAAATAATTTCTAAGAAAACACAATCTTATCTTCCATCTAACTTAAATACAAGTAATAGCTAAGAAAATATAGTCTTTTCTTTCTTCTAACTTCAGTAATTTCTAAGAAAATACAATCTTCGCTTTCATTCAACATAAACAACATCTAAGAAAAAAATCTTCTCTTTCTTCTCACTTAAACAGCCTCTAATGAAATACAATCTTCCTTTTCATCCAAATTAAGTAATCTCTAAGAAAATATAATCTTCACTTTCTTCCCATTACAACAGCGTCTAACAAAACATAATCTTCGCTTTCTTCCACTGAAATAATCTCTAAGAAAATAAAATCTTCGCTTTCTTCCAAATTAAGTAATCTCTACGAAAATACAACCTTATCTTTCGTCCAACTTAAATACAAGAAGAAAATGTAATCTTCGCTTTCTTCCAACTTAAATAATTTCTAAGAAAACACAATCTTATCTTCCATCTAACTTAAATACAAGTAATCTCTAAGAAAATATAGTCTTTTCTTTCTTCTAACTTAAGTAATTTCTAAGAAAATACAATCTCATCTTCCATCCAACTTTAATACAAGTAGTCTCTAAGAAAATATAAACTTCGCTTTCTTCCCACTGAAATAACCTCTAAGATAATACAATCTTCGCTTTTAGTCAACATAAACAATCTCTAAGGAAAAAATCTTCTCTTTCTTCTCATTTAAACAGCCTCTAATGAAATACGATCTTCCTTTTCATCCAACTTAAGTAATCTCTAAGAAAATATAATCTTCACTTTCCTCCCAATAAAACAGCCTCTACGAAAATATAATCTTCACTTTCTTCCCATTAAAACAGCCTCTAACAAAATATAATCTTCGCTTTCTTCCAATTGAAATAATCTCTAAGAAAATAAAATCTTCGCTTTCTTCCAAATTAAGTAATCTCTAAGAAAATACAACCTTATCTTTCGTCCAACTTAAATACGAGAAGAAAATGTAATCTTCGCTTTCTTCCAACTTAAATAATTTCTAAGAAAACACAATCTTATCTTCCATCTAACTTAAATACAAGTAGTCTCTAAGAAAATATAGTCTTTTCTTTCTTGTAACTTAAGTAATTTCTAAGAAAATACAATCTCATCTTCCATCCAACTTTAATAGAAATAGTCTCTAAGAAAATATAAACTTCGCTTTCTTCCCACTGAAATAATCTCTAAGAAAATACAATCTTCGCTTTCATTCAACATAAACAATATCCAAGAAAAAAATCTTCTCCTTCCTCTCACTTAAACAGCCTCTAATGAAATACAATCTTCCTTTTCAACCAACTTAAGTGATCTCTAAGAAAATATAATCTTCACTTTCTTCCCACTAAAACATCCTCTAAGAAAATACAATCTTCCTTTTCATTCAATTTAAATAGTCTCTAAGAAGCAAAGTCTTTGCGTTCCGTCTATTTAAATAGTATCTGACAAAAAACAGTCTTTGTTTTCTTCTCACTTAAACAGTGTCAAAGAAAATACGATCTTCACTTTTTTTCACCACTTAAATGGTCTCTAAGAAAATACAACTTTCGTTTTCTTCTTGCTGATCTATAAGAAAAATGCTCAGGTACTAGAAGCAAGTTATGGTTTGGCGAACTCAAATTGATTATGTTTTTCGCAGCCATGAATTGCAGACGTGTGACTGGCCGCGTAATGTGGGCTGCGGTGCAGAAGGGGAAAGCGCAACCATCAGCACGGTGAGGGTTACGGATCCCAGGACCAGACACACCACTCCTACAGGCTCGCCGTCAAGGTAAGCAAGCATCTGCGTCCAGTCGAGATTTATTAGCACAACGAAAATACCTCCAGTCATTGCTACCGCGACAGTGGCGCCAGTCTGTGTCACTGTGAACACGACTATTTTAAACTTGATGTTAGTCTGTGGATTTCAATTACATGGCGACCAGATGACCACTACATGGAGACGACTAAATGTTAGATATGTAGGAGAAGAGTGGACAACCAGATCATTACTAGAAAATTAGACGACAACTAGCTGACGACTAGCGAACTAGTTGACAACTAGGTGCCGAGTACACAACCAGACAACTAGGCAGCGACTGGACAAAGCAGGTGAAGGCTGCATAACCAGACATTCACTAAGAAATTAGACGACGACTGGACAACCACATGACTAGATCATGAATAAACATTACACAAGTAGGCGATGACTAGAAAGTCAAAGTTGGCGAAATCTGGACACCTAGACAATTTTTAGTAAACTGTGTGACGACTAAGCATTTAGGCAATGAATAAACAACCAAGTGACAAGTCGATAACCAGACAAGTAGGTGACAAGACAACTAGACAAACAGATGACGAGTAGACAATCTACTAGACGATTACTAGCAATAATATACAAATAGGCAACTAGATAAAGCAAGTAGATGATTACTAAGCAACAGTTAGGTGACAATAGACGACAGCCGAACACATACGCGACTAGACAACTAGGTGTTGACTATACAAAGACTAGATGTTAACTAGGAATCTGCAAACAGCTAGGATATGATTAGATAACTGGACAATTTCTATGACACCTGGCGACAACTAAACGATGAGAAGATAACTAGACGACTAGACAGCTAGATGACAACTAGATAATGGATAGATATCAGACAAGTATGTGATAACTAGGCGACGACTAATCAGAAAAAGTAGTCGAAAATTGAACAACTAGATAATTTAGAGAACTATGTGACGACTAGACAACATAACAATCAGACGAGTAGATAACCAGACAACTAGGCAACATATATACAACTAGAAAAGTGACGAATAAACAATCAGACAACTAGATGACGACTAGACACCTAGGTGAACATTAGACAATTAAGCGACGATATACAATTGAACAACCTAACAGCTGCGCGATGATTAGACAACTAGAAGGTTACTAGGCGACAGCTAGGTCACAACTAGATAACTGCACAACTACGCGATTAGATGTGTACTAGCCGATTACTAGACAACTAGACGACGATTGGACAACCCGGCAGTTGCGATATCTAGGTGATAACTATAAAACTAAACGATAACCAGACAACTAGGCAACATTTAGACGGCTAGGTGGCATTACGTAACAGATACCACTCAAGTACGCGGTAACTAGACAACTAGGCGACGACTGGACAATCAGACAAGTAGGCGAACAGCTAGACAATCTCTAAAAAAAGTGTGACGAGCAGGCAACGAAGAGGCAACCAGACAAATAGGCAACGACTAGACAGCAACTAGGTGATCATTAAACAACTAAGCAATGATATACAAACAGACAAACTGACAACTAGGTGACTTAAAAAACTAGACGATTACAAAGTGACAACTAGACACCGATGATACAACTAGATGTATTGGCGACTACTAGACAACTAGATGACAATTTAGACAATTACTAGACAACAGCTGGGCAACTAGACAGCTAGGCGGCGATTGGAATAGATGACTACTAGGCGAAGATTAAAATACACAACTGCTAAATGACGAGATGAAGAGATGACAAAATATAAAATAAAAATGAGAAGACAAGGTTGCTAATTCTGTACCTCTAAACTAATATAAATAAGTTATATTATATGCTATTCTATTTTTCAGAACTGTACCAGTCTCCAGAGGACAACAGCAACAAAGGGAACAACAGCAACGACAGCAGCAAGAAGAAATTGCAAAGGTGGGTTTGTACAAATGACACAAATGTTACTATTACAGAACATGTAGTGCCAATCTCATTTCTCTTCCCATTATTCTCCCTCGACTTCACAATGATGTTACACTCCTACTAGAATTGTTTCTTGCAGAGAACTCTACTACTGAGGTAGTATAACTATAATGATATATACCGCATACATTTTATCTTTCCACGCTCGTGGATATAGAGCGGACGCAGCAGTGCAGAGTGCAGCTGAACACATACGAGCGAGGAAAGATAAAATGTATGTACTATATACACACATCACACACAAACTTATTCCTTTTAAAATTATATTTTACAAAGTCGCTATTTACAACTTCTATAAAATTAAAAAGCAAAGAAATATCAATAATTAATATCCATAGGTACTGTGTTTTCGTATGCTATACAAATTATACTGCAATATTTTCTAGTATTATCACAAAAGATCAAAAGATGTAACTCAAAAATAATGCCTTACAGCAATTACCTCAATTATTGTAATCGCAAAATAATATGAATACAAATATTTAATCACATCAGCAGAATCAAAACTGAAAATGAATTTTATTCCAAAAAAGTAAAATGAATAAAATGTATTTTCACTTACAGCACCAGTTGTATGCCGATGATCTGGGTCCTGCAGAAGAAGTGGAGAATGACAGACAACAACGTGTGTACAGAGGTCAGCCTTCAACTGTTGGCCAGGTTGCAAGGGATAGAGATGGTCTCAGGCACCAAGTCACCAATGCAATTCCAGTAAGTATTGTCAATGCCTGTAGACACACAATAGATGTAACAGGAATTAGAAAAAGGAAAAAAACTCTATACTGTACCTCTACTAATTTACTATTTCAGCAGAAAATGTATATGTACTCATTACTGTGAGATACTCCTATACATGTCGCTGAAAAACATGTTTCTAGACGAACATTCCTAAAAGTAGATCTTTAAACACTAGGCAAGCTTGTTAAAAATTGACTGTTGTATGGCAGTATTTTTAACACTAGTGCGAAAAGTATTTTTAATTCTGACTTCCAATTGTTTACACCGAATGTCAATTGTTTCCCACCAGATCTGCCACAACATCAATCGTAACCTATCAATATAGCAGATCAAACGATGTCAGGCATACTTTTAAAAATGAGTGGTTTTTGTTAAAAACTTACACAAATTAAATAAATTGTTTCACCAACTATTTTATTGATACCGGTAACTATATGAAACTATTAAGAACTAAATGTAATTATAAAAAAATTAGAGGACACCTGGGTTTGAAACAGAGACCTCTCGATTTGCAGTCAAATGCTCTATCACTGAACTACATCATTGCTTGGCTTTAAGGAGAGTTTGTACTTCCATATCTTATAATGTTAAATCCCTCAATTTTGGGTGCACTTTTCTCAGAAGTTATAAAAGACACAAATGTAGAAAAAATAGGGCACATGTAACATACCTTTATGTATACAACCGGCTAAATAAATTTACAATTGCACTGAGCAGTTGGCAAAAAAAATCCTTTGATAACATTTTCTGCATTAACAATTCCTACAAATTATTTTTTTATTTTTGCTGAAGATATGGCTAAAAGCTGACAATTAGAATAAATAAAATAATATTACCATTTTACACACATTAAACTACCGAAAACGATAAAAACCAAAATTTCATATTTTGTCAAAATTCGGTGTACAGACTCCTCTTAATGCGATAAAGTTTCACTATTGCAATGAGGAGGAATACAGCAATGGAGAAGTTGGGGAATTTGCCCTATCCCAGCATGGACAACTGTCTAAAAACAATGTACGACATACATGTTAAAAAGATTTTATTTTGTTCATAGGATTGTTACACTCGGCCTTCAGCTCTATTTCGCAAACAACTCTACTCACAAAAAAATGTCATTTTTTAATAATTATCGTATCGTAAATAATTATTAAATTATTATTTGAGATTTTATCGAATGCATATCGATGGCTAAGAAGTGATACTTTGTATCTATAAAAACAGTCATTTAGTTTAACTAAATTATTATTCAATCATTCATAGTTCTCTGCTCAAGGGCAGGTCTTTCACTGCAAATCCAGCGTTCTCCAATCTTTTCTATTTTCTGTCTTCCTCTTAGCCTCTACATATGATCCATGTACCTTAATGTTGTCTATCATCTGATATCTTCTTCTGACTTTATTATTGTGTTCACAAAATTGGACGGTTAATTAATATTTTGTCCTCGACTAGAAGATCTTCCAAAGCAGAAACATATATAAAAAGTTTGTCTATTTTGAGAGAAATTATTTTTTAAAACAGTCCTTTTATTCACCTGCAAATTTACAGATACGAGGTATCACTTCGTAGACACAGATAAGTTTTAACCATGTTCTGAACCTATACAAATCACGTTTTAAACAAGTCCAAAAATCATGTGAAAAATTTTATTCACAAATCAGCAATCGAATATAAACATAAAGGGCCGTATTCATAGACATTCTTAGTGTGGGCTTCCGGTGGATGATCAGCGAACTAACGTTTTCCATATTCATAAACCAATGTTAGCGAAATGATATGATATGAATCCCGTACAAGTAATCAGTTGATAGCCGGGGCTAGTTTAGCACGCTCGTAGTGCAGGCTAGCGAAATGTCTATGCATAGCACCCTAAATGTATTAGGCTTGCAGCATGTGCAACAGTTAGCTTGCTTTCACATGTCTTCTAATTAGCTTTTGTTACGTCTATATTATGTAAGTAATTAATGTAAAGTTAGCTTGTAGGTATTCTTGTGTACAGCAAGTATTACAAAGAATGTAAATATATATGTTTATGAATTAACAAAAATTAAACAAATATAGCTCTACAATGTCATATGAAGCAATCTATGCAATGAATTAGACAATAACTCAAAACAAATGGTTGCAGGCACCCCCTGGTAGAGTGGCAAGTGGAGAAAAGATTGGGGTGATCTCATTTGGAACTCAACATCAACAACAACAACAGCAACAGCAGCAATACAGGTCTGTCTACACTAACTTTATTATGGTTTTCATCTTTCTTTATATGCTTCCTAATCAAGTTTCAAATGTGGCATTTTTTTCAAGAGTTACTCGCAATTTGAAATACAAAGTATTGTTTTCAACTTGAAAGTTACAAAATAGCATGGTGAACATGAAGACACACCAAATATCAAATACTTTAACTCCAGAAAAGATTATCATCTTCGAGAGAGAATGTAAGTTTCCAAGAAGGAATTTACTTACATGACGTACAAAATTACACATCGTAATAGCGATTCCATAATGTGATAATTACATCATTTCCTATAATTAAATAGAAATGATAAAAAAAAGCTTCATTAAAATCAGCAAAATCTGATATAAATTCTACTACCAAATCTATACAGATTATGCTGTCCTAAAAGTTTTCTTCAATGAAGTACTAATTCTCACTTTTTAACTGATATTTCGCAGCTTTCCAAAAAATATGACTTAAATATCTAAAATACAGCCGAGAAAGTTATAAGTTATTCATATACTGATTTTAAATAATGTCTGGTCTCCTAAAGCTCAATTCACTATTATTCTTCACAAATCCAAGCCATGAAACAAACCAATTTTATTCAATTAAGTTACAATTTTTTTTTTCATTAAAATTATGTGACTAGACATAAGGAATTATTCTGCATATGTATAATAACAATAAAGTTTGTTATTCCTGTTGTAATTATGGAATAAGCTTTGTTATTATTCTTGAGATCTTGTCATGTATACAGTTACCAAAAATTAAATAGTGAGTTATTTTGAAAAAATGCTACATTAGAGATTTGATATTGTCCTAATGGTCTGCCATGAAAGCTTATCACAATTCAACACTACAAATAAAAATAAAACAAAAGAAGTATGATCTGAGTTAAAATGACAAACTCTTGCTGTAAGATGGATAGATTTTAATTTTCTCCTAATAAATACTTATTCAATGCAAAATATTAGAAAAATAAGTATACAGTGTTCATTTTGTTATGTGTAAATTAATATTAACTACTGAATTTCAGAAATATAATCATGACGTATCCTACAGTATGTTATTCAAACTTCGTGGAGCTTGACATACTTTTAATGTTATTCTAGGTTTCAATCAGCATTTGGATTGTTTTTAAGAATGTTATCAAATCAAAGATAAACAAACATGCACTTACATAAAACCATCCACATTTCAAAGGTGTTGAATAAAATTATCAGAGTGAAATTTGGAAGGAAAATTCATCAGTTTCTCTGTATGATAAAGTAATTTAATTAAATTCAGTGTATGTTTGGAAATAAAAAGATATCATTTCCATTCTCTTTCAACACTATCTTGGTTTTAAAAATACATTATATACTAATTTTTAGTTTTAAAATTATTATCTACAAACATATCTGTAACTTTTAACAGTTTTTCTCATACAACAGTTTGTAAAAGATTTACAAGGTAATATTTATTTTTACATAATCGATCTGAAACGTTATTTTATTTCATTTTTTTTTTTTTCCTCGCTGTTATTTATACTCGCTTTAACATCTCTGGTCATATCGCGAGTTATTCTTTGGTTGAAATCCGAAGGCCTGTGTACTATTGTTGAGACTGGTTCTATTGTTGTGAACTAGATGGCGACTGTATATGTATTACTGATTTGTTATGAATATGATTTCGGTGATGAATGAGGCCGGTGATTTTCAGGGATATTGTGGCCCGAATTTCCTGGCATTTGCCTTACGGTTGAGGAAAAACCCTGAAAAACCTCAACCAGGAAATTCAACTCAACCGGGAATCGAACCCGGGCCCTCTGCGTAAGAGACCAGCATGCTGACCCCTACACCACAGAGGTGGCCGTTATTTTATTGTTCTGCTATTAAGAATTAAAATAAATAACTACACGCCACATTACAACTACAGTATAATGATTCGTAAATCAGTGCACGTTTAGAGCAAAAAATAGACAATAGAATATTAATCAACTGAAGATAATGTATAATATTTTTTTGTTTGACAACTGACACCTTACAAGGTGATAAGACTATGGCAAAACCAATGGATAATTTCCTAGATTAGAAATCTAGCATGCATTAAAGAAATATGGCTTATGTTGGGAAGCGTGCTAGTTAGCATGGGCTAGTGCGACATGTCACTGATGGATAAAATGCTCATTTTTGTCACATTGTGTGCCGCATATATGAAATGTAATCATGTCACTTTTGTTTTCAGAATAAACTGTCGTTCAGTACTCAGTTCATTGAAACTTTGATAGAGCTTTTTTCATTCTGACAAAGGATGGAGTAGTTGTGATTTATGATTACTCCAAATAAATTATACAATCCACAGAGTTCCTAACATCACTGAAATCATAATACTAATATTAATACAAAGACATTTCTGTTGAAAACGACCCAGTTGTGATCAGGTATGAAAAATTTTCCAGGAAGCAACATAAGAACATCAGCATTCTTTTCTATTGTTATTGTTATTGCTGTAAACAAAATAACATCATCCTTTCTGTTATTGTTTTTTTTTTATATTATACAGGCATTTCATCTAAAGAATAAAAGTTTATTTTTAAAACTATTTTCATTAAAAACATGAGGTAATCGCCATTATTATTCTGATTTTATTTAGTTTAATTTCTGCTACACTTATGAATGTTGTTCCATTAAGAAATAAAACTTTCTACGGTACTGAAAATACACCTTTTATGATTAATATTCTTCCTCTATAGGCTAGATTAGTGAGGTTTATAAGCCCTTAAACCCAGAGATAACAGCTCGTCGATATCAGTAATAGTATAGAAGATATTTAAGGTTAGTTAATGTACTTTAGAACTACATAACAAGCAGTAAACTGATAAAGATTTTAGTGCTGTGGGTGATGAAATTAGAGATGAAGTTTGCAAATTTTATACATAAAAATTTAATAGAGCGTATAGGAAAACACTAATTTTCTTAGTTTTTTCACACATTTACAGTGATGTTAGAACTTGTAGAAACTTTGATCAACAGTTATCTTGAAGTTTATCTATCGTAAATGTTGATTCATAATTCCCTTCCTCACAGACATGTATTACAAATGCCCATGCTAGTATTCAATCACCAACATAAGCTCCATCATTAAATCCTAATAATGAAATTCAGCTCATAGGAGAGTTGAGACAATAGTGATGGTGATTATTATCTGTTTCGAAGATGGTTTGAGTAAGAAATGTGATTAAATTTGCTGTTGTAAAGCAGTACATAACTAATATTATTGTAATTTTCAACTAGTAGTAGTGAATTAACATTAACTACACATTTATTTTCAATGAAGTAATTTAAGTTCATTCCATTGCATGTTCATGTTTTTACTCTTCAATTATACAAGATAAGAAGATAAATTATTATTATTAAACTTTAGACGCAGTAAATGTGAAATAACGAATTGAGAAAAAAACAAATGGAAGAAATTAATAAATATCTTCTTATACTGGAAATTATTATATAAAGTGAACTGTAAGTAATTTCAGGGGGTTATTCTTTCAGATATTTCAAACAAAAAAGTTCAATATAATTTTGCTCGTTTTTGCTTCCTTTTCGAAATAAAAATTATTTTATATGAAACATTTCATAGAGTGCTTTAGGAAAGCTACTGAATTAATTCCCAATATGCTCAGTCGATTTAAGAGAGCAGTGTATTACGATAGTAAAAGATTGAAAGAATTTTAGTTTTGTCTTTTAAATGTGCAGAAATTTGATCCAAATAAATGTAACTTTTCGTTTTGCAAAGGAATTTTACAAAGTTACATTTGTTCAGATCAAATTTCTGCACATTTAAATGACAAAACTAAAATTCTTTCAATCATTTATTATCATGATAGTGCTCTCTTAAACTGACTTAGCATAGTGGTAATTAAATTAATGGCTTTCCCGAAACACGCTAAGAAATGTTTCATGTAAAACAATTTTTATCTCGAAAAGGAAGCAAAACCGAGTAAGATTTTATTGAACTTTTTTGTTGGAAATTTCTCAAATAATAAGATTAATGACATTAATGACATTACTTACGGTTCATCCTGGATATTACAAAAAAATAATTAAAAAGTCAGAATCAAATTGCAAAACATTTTCATTAAATTTGATACTAATATGCAAGTCACTGTATTAATTACAAATAGATTGGAAAAAAAAAATTTAATTGTAAAGCCCTTTTTCACAATTTCATCACATTCTTATCAACATCTGAGACTTCAAAACAGATGATAAACGCTTAATTGTGTATTCAAGCCTAATGATCAAGCAATACCATGTAAGAGATATAACTTATGCTTTATTATATACTACATAGTTTACTTTTAAATAAGAAATGCTATTTATATAACGCATAAAACATTTCTTACAAATTATAAATATATCAATGCTTTATAAAACTACTTAATTTAATATCAGAAAATGACATGGAATTGAGATTTTGGAAAACCTACGTCTTCATGTAACAGTATACACCAATGTATTTGCAGAGGAATTGCTGATATTTACGGTCATCATGCACTCAGCTGTGCGAGGAGCAAGGGTCGCATTCCCACGTATACATCACTCAATGATATCATTAAAAGATCTCTGACTTCTTGTGGCATCCCGTCTCTTTTGGAACCACCAGGTATTAGTCGCGCAGATGATAAACGACCCGATGGTCTCACCTTAATTCCATGGTCTAGAGGAAAATCTTTAATTTGGGACTCCACTTGCGTTGACACTCTAGCTCCATCTCACTTGCCGAATACCTCCAGACGCGCAGCATCTGCTGCTGAATTAGCCGTAAAAAATAAAGTCAATAAATATGCTCATCTATTAAACAATTATATCTTTGTCCCCTTTGCTGTGGAGACCTTCGGTCCTTGGAGTCATGACGCTAAAGTTTTGGTATCTCAAATAGGCCAAATTTTGATCTCCATCACTGGTGATCATTATTGCACTACTTATTTGCGTCAACGTTTAAGGGTATATGTACGTGAACGACCACAAATATTATCACAAAATGAAGGCTCTAATTTTCTAAAATTTTATAAGGAAATGAACTCACAATTGGACAAAAATTACAAGGTACCACAACAAGACTTATTAGAACTTAAATATCTGATAAAAGTCTAAAAAGGTTACTAATATTTTTTTAGAATTCACTTTTTACTTTAAATAAAATTTTTAAAAATTTGAAAATTTTCACAGGTATTATTTCCAGAACTCCACAACCATTAGAGATAGAATTCTGAAATTTTGTACACTGATTTTACATGCATTTATGCAAAAAATAGACTACAATAATGCCCATTTCTTTGAAAATATAAAAATTAGGTCACAAAAGAGTATGTAAATTTTAATATTTTTATATAGGACAAATAAAAAATTAATTATATTAAAATAAACAACTCTACATGTCTGAGAGTAGTCTACTTTTCAGAAATGAATGTTTATTACATGCAAGAAAAATATTAAAGATGTCAGAGAGACCATAACAATGTTATGGTTACCAAATTATGTAACTGCAGAATTTTTTTATTCTTTTTTTTTTTTTCATACTTTGATAAAACTCGATTGAAAAATATTAGTAGTAACCTTTTTATATTTTTATCAGATATTTAAGTTCTAATAAGTCTTGTTGTGGTACCTTGTAATTTTTGTCCAGTTGTGAGTTCATTTTCTTATAAAATTTTAGAAATTTAGAGCCTGCATTTTCTGATAATATTTGTGATCGTTCACGTACATATACCCTTAAGTATTGCAATTCAACACGGAGCGTTTTGGGTACTCTTCCCGAGTCCAGCCCTTTGGATGAACTCTTTCTCTTGTAAAATTTATTTAGTATTCCATACGTAAATATTTGTATAGTATATCTTTTAATTGCTAAAGTAAGAGTAGATACTTCTTGAGGTTTTAATACTGGTAACAATTTGTTATGACATATATTCATGAAACAGCAATCATGAACATAATCATAAATCATAAAAGCTGTTCAAAATTTCAAAATATTCTACTTGTAAAACATGTATCAATTACATTATATTCAACAAGTAAATGCATAATGTTTATCTAACTCTACACGGTATTGCTTGATAGTTACCATTTATGTTTAAAGCCAGACAATGTTGGACATGACTAGGGATTTTAAAGTAGCCTACCCCAAAAGATGGACGAATTCATGTAGTTCTACATTTAGTTTACATTTATATACAACAAATATTCATTTTACATCAGGGTTGTTACATTCTTAACGTTACTTGCTGATAAATTCAGCATTATCTAATGTACGAGTATTAAAGTATATTTTCAAGATTTTTGTTTCACAAAAAATAATGATTCCCCAGAAAAAAAATATATATTGATAACATTTTATTGCAATATGTCCGCAGGTTTCAATATTTTTAATAAAGCAGAAATATTAGTTTTTAATTCGCGTGCTTTTGGATGAAAAGAGATGGTGATTGGTAGAATGGTGCTAATTTTGACAAATGACAACAAATGTAACAAGATATAGCCCTACAAAATATACAAACTTTTATTTTGTTTCATCTGACACTGTCTATGAAGCCAAATGCTGTTTGAAATCAACAGTATATTGTTTCACATAAATGTAATATTTGTTTCAAGAAATTTGAGGTAAGAAATTTGATGTGTGTTATCTCCATACAACGCTTCTTCTAATGAGGTTTGTTAGTTTCTGTTTTTAATTCAATAACTGAGTATAAACTAATTAAACAATCTGTGTACAGCTAACTACAAATGGAAATTTTGTGTAATCCTGTAAACAAGACAAAACCTCCAAACAACAAGAAAAGAATGTAAAACTCTACATTCCAATTTCTAATCTGAATATTAATTCAAATGATGCACTTTATTATATAGAGTGAACCGTAAGTAATGTCATCAATTTCAGGGGGTTATTCTTTGAGATATTCCAAACAAAAAAAGTTTAATACAATTTTCCTCGTTTTTGCTTCCTTCTAGAGACAAAAATTGTTTTACCTATATGAAATATTTCATAGCGTGTTTTGGGAAAGTCATTGATTTAATTCCCAATATGCTCAGTCAATTAAAAAGAGCACTATTATGATAATAAATAATTGAAAGAATTTTAGTTTTATCGTTTAGATGTACAGAAGTTTTATCCATACAAATGCAACTTTTTATTTTGCAAAGGTATTTTAAAATGTTACATTTTTCCAAAACAAAATTCTGCATATTTGAAGAACAAAACTAAAATTCTTTCAATCATTTATTATCATAATACACTGCCCTCTTAAATTCACTGAGCATATTGGGAATTAAATCAATGGCTTTCACAAAACACGCTATGAAATGTTTCATATAAAACAATTTTTATCTGGTAAAAGAAGTAAAAACGAGTAAAATTGTATCAGACTTTTTGTTTTAAATATCTCAAGGAATAACCTCCTGAAATGAATACATTATTTACAGTTCACCCTGTATTAAGAAACCTATTAAAATTAAGAACAGTTGAGATCAGATTATCATAATCTCAACACACTTTAAGATAAATGAGGGACATTCACTGTCATTTTTATTTTCCTAATTGCGAAAATATAGTACGCTAAAAAATAGTGGATGAAATTTTTTTCTTATTTTAAGACAGAACTGAGCTTGAATTAATAAATATATGGAAAATTTTACTGAATCATTAAAATGATTTCAATTAGTGGCTTACATAATGCCACCATCAATACAATACTGGATGAGCAAAACTTTGCTATACCACCAAGTGGCAACATTGCTGAGAAGTAGTGAGATCATTACAGCAGGAGCTGTTACAACCAAAATACATGACAGCAGGTGTGCGGAGTGAACAAAGTACAGATGCAGTTACATGTTTGTGTTGGTGCATTCAGCAATAAAAAACTGTCATTTAGCGAAGTTTTGTTTATCAAATATTTAGTAAGGCAAGGCTGTTTGCAAATTATGTGAAGAATGAATTCATAGTTTTGAAGTTATTTTGCTAACAAATAAAAAAAATTATACTTGTTTTTTTTTTAAAGATGAATTATGACAGGAGCGTTGTGATCAGAAAAACAACTGAATGCCACATAGCATGGTAGGCCTGTTGCTATGGTAACAACGGTTGAGTTGCCAAACTTACAGTTCCCACGTGGCCAGTGCTTAATAGCTCTCTTGGCGACATTTATTGTGCACACAATGTTAGCATTGGTACATTTCGTCTTTGATTCTCTGTCGATTTTTGTATTGTTTTCTTACCTTCACATCAATTGTCAATGAATGTTTTAACGTCAGCCATCTTAACGACAATTGCTAGCTTCCATCAGTTGGCAGCGTGGTACCGGTAGTCCATATTGGCAACATGGCACTGTAGTTCCAAGCTCGGCCGCTTAACTGTCATGTCCCATCTTTCAAAAAAACAAGTATAGGGCCTATTTAATTTTTGTAAAAACTGAATTACAAAGTATTTCAAATTAACATGGAGGTTTTGTCTGCAGTTCTAAAAAATGAATTATGTTACTACTGTGTACTAAATCAACTCATGTTCCTGTTTACCTCAAAATCTGTAAACTCTCCCAGGAAAGAAAGAGAATCCATTGTACATAAAAATGTGTTACTTCCTTTAAAACTTGATTGTGGTGGTTAATTGGTGGTTTTCTGAACCAATTACTGCTTAGTTTTGACGAGCTGACTCTGGACAACAACTTGCTCACGACCAATGAGACACGTCATGGCGGAAGAGAGAAGCGGCAAGTGAGATACAGGTAAACGCTCTGTTCATAGCCCTGACACTAAGGACTCTTCACTCTCAACTCTCCTAGATATCCTCATAGTCGGCCTGTCGTATTCTAACCTCACTTAATCCGGAAACCAGAGGAAAACCAATTTTTTCAGAACTGTAAACATCTATGAATGTATCCCATTTGTACATCTGCAGCCCCATCCATTTCTGTCTGCACATTGAAGACAAATGCTTCCTGCTATGGACCCCACTAATGACACCACGCAATCCTTACAGTATCCTCCGCCATCTTTTTTTTTTTTTTCTGATATTAATAATGTTATTTCAAAAAGGCATATGACTCGGTTAAGAGAGAAGTTTTATATGATATTCTTATTGATTTTGGTATTCCCAAGAAACTAGTTCGATTAATTAAAATGTGTCTCAGTGAAATGTACAGCAGAGTTCGTATAGGTCAGTTTCTGTCAGATGCGTTTCCAATTCACTGTGGGCTAAAGCAAGGAGATGCACTATCACCTTTACTTTTTAACTTTGCTCTAGAATATGCCATTAGGAAAGTCCAGGATAACAGAGAGGGTTTGGAATTGAACAGGTTACATCAGCTGCTTGTCTATGCGGATGACGTGAATATTTTAGGAGAAAATACACAAACGATTAGGGAAAACACGGAAATTTTACTGGAAGCAAGTAAAGAGATAGGTTTGGAAGTAAATCCCGAAAAGACTAAGTACAATAAGAATATTGTACGAAATGGAAATATGAAAATTGGAAATTTATCCTTTGAAGAGGTAGAAAAATTCTAATACCTGGGAGCAACAGTAACAAATATAAATGATACTCGGGAGGAAATTAAACACAGAATAAATATGGGAAATGCCTGTTATTATTCGGTTGAGAAGCTTTTATCATCCAGTCTGCTGTCAAAAAATCTGAAAGTTAGAATTTATAAAACAGTTATATTACCGGTTGTTCTTTATGGTTGTGAAACTTGGACTCTCACTTTGAGAGAGGAACATAGGTTAAGAATGTTCGAGAATAAGGTGCTTAGGAAAATATTTGGGGCGAAGAGGGATGAAGTTACAGGAGAATGGAGAAAGTTACAGAACACAGAACTGCACGCATTGTATTCTTCACCCGACATAATTAGGAATATTAAATCCAGACGTTTGAGATGGGCAGGGCATGTAGCACGTATGGGCGAATCCAGAAATGCATATAGAGTGTTAGTTGGGAGGCCTGAGGAAAAAAGACCTTTAGGGAGGCCGAGGCGTAGATGGGAAGATAATATTAAAATGGATTTGAGGGAGGTGGGATATGATGATAGAGAATGGATTAATCTCGCTCAGGATAGGGACCAATGGCAGGCTTATGTGAGGGTGGCAATGAATCTCCAGGTTCCTTAAAAGCCAGTAAGTAAGTAAATAAGTATTAATAATGTTATATCAAACTGCGCGGTTACTCTAGTACCGTATCAATTGAGTTGCTGATAGTGACACATAGCATTTGACAAGATTAGGTCGAGAACATGTATTAGGATTACCTGATGTTCGCTTTACAGCTGTGGAAAATTCAGAAAAAAACTATGTAAATAGCCTGTCGGGTTCCCAACCGTTAACCCACCAGGGATCGCACATTTTTTTCGATCAGGCAGTATACATTTTGGTGAATTACACGATCTTTCTCTTTTAGTTGTTTTTGCAGTCTTCAGTACCTTTCTCCTACTTTTCTTAGAGTGTGGAACAATAAAAATAAGCAATATTATTGATCTGGGTTCGGTGTAAACTCTTGTTGAATAAGAGCATGTTTTAAATTTGATTATACTTTCTTTTCCATTATTGTGGCACGTTCTCTTTAAGGTAGGATGACCAGATGTTCCGTTTTTAACGGGATTGTCCCTTTTTTCAGCCTCTTGTTGCCTGTCAGTACAGTAACTCTTAATTTGCTTTTTACTAATTCCAATAATTAAATAAGTGAATACCGGTAAATTACTTTGACTTAAATGTGATTAGGATATACACTCTATAATAATAATCAACTTACTGAATTAAAATGATCATACCAATTAATTGTCATGATCTGTGCTTTAATTTAAAATTGTCGTTAATTTTGCGAATCTAGCTTTCAGATAAAGCTCCCTGTGAAGCAGACTTGAATAATTTCAAGAGAAAAATTGTTCCGGGGCCGGGTATGATGAATAGACTGTCGGAAAGAGAAGACTTTAAAGATGAGCAACACTTTTTATTATGTTTTTTTGAGCCTCAATTAAAATCTTATGGAGGTCAGTACACAATGATGCAAAAAATATGGTTTTTGAAGACAATTTATTACTTCAGAATGCAGAAACTGAATGTTTGTAAAATTAATAATAATTAATGATCTTTCAAATAATCAAAATTAAAAATGATGCTCTATGTGACCACCATTTGCCCACACAACCATTTGTAGAAATCTTCTCCATTGTCCAATAGCACTGGATATCTGTCTTTGATCAAACCGGTCCCAACATTCAAGAAAGCGTTGTCTTAAATGTTCAATATTACGAATTCTTGTTTTGTAGTAAACTGCTTGTAGTTGACTCCGTACAAAATTCTCCATAGGATTAAGATCTCGTTTGAAACTCCAGCGGAAACCATCAGAGCATCTGAGAAAAGCGATCTTTCACGCAATAATCTCTCAGGACGGATATCATGTCCGTATCTTGCTAATCAATCGTTGTACACTTGAAACAGACCATTCTCGCTGAACGTACTTCTTCACAATTTGACGGGCAGATAAATTATCATATCGGCAGGGGCGATTTCTCAGGGCATGCTATGCTTGCTGCACAAGCCCAATATTTTCGTAGAATGTGTATTTCTCAAAATGGGATTACGTAAAATTTATTTTGATTTTTGAAATATTGTATAGGCGTAATACCATCCCCAGGTTGTACACCGCAAGTATCGCAACGCTTGCTCGTTTCTCGGAGCTACAGGAAAGACGTAGAAACAGCGAGAATATGATGCCCGCGCAAGTGCCTTCCTCCTTAGTCCGTCCTAGGCGCACATTCTTCTGTTATGTGTTGTTTGAAGCTCTGGTCCGAGAGCTACACCAACGACTATTTAACATTACACAGAGCAGTATTGACAGCGGGAATGTGCTGTGATTTGCGAGTGCAGTGTAATTGTGTTAGCTGTTGCATGTATTATTAATTCTTAAACATTAATTTGAAGTATTGCAATGAGTTCGGAATTGTGTGTAATTGAAACCTTATTATTAAATCCATTTTCCCGAAGGACTATTCAAGAGAAGACAGACATTATAGAGAATAGGTGCGCTCGTTCAGTGCAGCTCAATACAACAATGTGCATTGGTTGGCAGAGTCGAAAAAACTAAATACACTGTTTTGTTAGCCATGTTTGTTATATTATATCGAACTTCTACATCTGATAAGCAAATATGATCCATTACTCATAATGATTTCATAATTATAAAATAAATTATTTATGTGGGTCTGATTATTTTTATTAATTATGAATTATTACATCCTCCCATCTTCCCCTATGAATAAAAGAGCAAGCCTAACTTTCGTGACTAGCATTCGCCCCTGCATATCGGTGCAAATTTTTAATGAAAATCTTGTCTTCGTTCGTTAATCGACCCATTATTCATAACATGAGAACTCAAAATGGAAGAAAACAAATGATGATAGCACAACAAACGGCTTGGCCTGCTGAACTCGTAAGACCATAATGTTTAGTTCGGCATAAACGGTCGATTTTACACTACCTTACGAAAAATAAAAAATGATGTTTAATAAAAGGTAAAAAAATTAATATTACAGTACTTCCAGGTCTACAAGGACTGTGAAATTTGCCTGTGAAATAAACTTTTAAGTGAAATCATTAGCTACTGGAATATAACCATTTAAATTTTGTGCCTTAATATATTAACGGAAAATTTAACAATAGTTAGTGCTATATTCTTAAGAATGGAATCTAGAATGATGTGAGATATTTTACAAAATGCACTACAAATTTTTGTTATATACTTCATGCACCAAAAAAATAAACCCACAATTTCCACAGGCGGGACGAATACAACCTATCCAATAATTAGATAATAGATCGAGACGGACTGCATAGAAAACCACGAGGCACGAAGTTCATTTTACAGTTCTGTTTCCATGGCACCGTCAGAGTAAACCTTTCTTGTCAAAATGTAACAATTTTTCTGCCTTGTAGGTCGAAAATAGACATTTCACGTCAAAACGAAATTGAAACGAATTATTGCAAAGATGGTGTCGGATATTGCAAGGACTGGATCTCTCTCATACATCCCATGATCCATTAAACCATATGACCGTAATTAGAGACGCATGAATTTCTAATAAGCTGTTACCTGGCCTGGCAACTGACTCTAACTGGCATTTTAATTCTGATAAACTGTGTTCTCTTCACCTACGTATTTCTTGACCAGCTACCGTGTATTTCTACTGTACAGAACAATGTTAATAGCTTTCCATAATACATGTATCATCTCTAAATCTATCTCTAAAATCTCCTCTTGGATTGCATTAAAGTTTAAATGTGCTTATGCTATAAATAAATTGAAAAAAGTAGCTGTTTAAATTTCTAATAAGTTTGTACATAAACAAAGACTCTGTTCTTCCCTTCTCTAAATATCTGTTTGCTTTTCAACTGTTTATTGTCAGTAGCAACCTCAGTAAATAAATCTTTCTTCCATTACTCAGACTTTACTGGATAAGATACTGTACAGATAAAAAAATATTTTATTTTTAATGTAAAGATATTATATTGTTTTCAATTGTTTCTACAACAGAGATTGTTTTAATATGGACTTTCTTCCTTTAGATTCCTTATATTTTCAGTACCATTATCTCGTCAAAAATTATGGTAATACTTTTTTTTTTTTTTTTTTTTGCTTACTGCAAAAAAACTCTTATGGGTGGTGCCACTTACTAAAGTTTCATATATTCATTTATAGTATTACCTATTGTTCTTGGGGTATTTATAAATAATGAAAAATGAAAACAACTTACTAGTTAAAGAAAATGTCAAGAATGCATAATGAAATTTGTATTAATATTTTACGAATTGACTTTAGAGGACTGGTCGTGTTCCAAAATTCATTCATATTAAATTAAACTCATTTCTTTACAATTATTACATAATGTACTCACTTACTAACTAAATTAATGCAAAATTGTGCATTCCAACTTCAAACACGACGAACCTTTAATGATCCCTGACACAAATAATTTCACTTTCTCATGTAAGTGTTATTCTATTCGTTGATAAGTTTATCAACGTCCAATGTTATCATCTTTAACATTAATAGTCTTTCCTCAATTGTAGGAAAATTTTGTTAGACCATGAAGCTTACAGTAAATAACTAAACAGATACAAACATATCTTCATTGGTAGTTTAATTCGTATTTTGCCTCCATTTTATTTACTATTAATTAGAGAAATAAAAACAGAATAAAGATGTCCACGTCCATGCAATCCAGTTTCTGATGTGTATTTCATATAATATTACGATTCAAATAAACCTGAGGCATTTTAATTTCCTATGGAAGAATATTAAGCATTTAGTTAATTTAGGTATAACTGAAACATTATGTTTAAAAATGTAAACTTAAAAAATTGATGTCATTTGTAACAATAAGCATTTTTTAAGAATTTACATCTTATTCTATTTTGAAAATGAAGTTCACAAGTTCCTAGAAAATATAAAATTAGATTCTCTCTGCACTAAAGCAAAACGTTCGATTGCATAAACTCGTGAATGTGCATCCAAAGTCTAGCTTGCCAAATTGATAACTGTTTAGATAGAAATAAAGTTCATAATATTAATACATTTATTACCGGTACTGATAGACTACATAGAAGATCTACCGTGCAAAATATTCAAACAGGAAAGAGATTTTATCAGTAAAGTCTGAGACTATTACATTTAAGGTATATCATAAAACTCAAATAAGTCCGAGAAATTGCTCTAACATTGTTACTGCTGTTTTTAACCAAATATTCTATTTGGTTAATAATTTGTTGTTAAATACTGGATATTTTTTACAGTACTTTCAATCATGCTGTCATAAATATTTTTAAATACAGATATACGTAACTTTCAATATTAAAAAAAACACTGAAGAAATACACAGATTTTCTTTAACCAGTGTAACCAATATATTTCTCTTGGCACTATACTAATCAGCTATTAATTTCCTATAGCACAAACTATTTCTATTTCATAATAAGCTAGATAGTGAACCCACAAAATGGTACGATAAATAGGAACAGCATTACAAATATAAAGTTAATGTAAATCCACTGTTTTATACATAACCATCGCTAATTTTATCTTATATTGCCGTGTCATGACCTTGAATATAATATAGTTACATAATTACTATATTATACATATAAACATACAAGCGGAATATCTTCTGTCCAATATATAAAGACATGAGAATGTAGCAACTATTGGCAAACCTCTTATCACAAAGAAAGAGATGAACGGATCTCTAACCCTAATATGGATGCAAAAAGCAATATATAAAATAATATTTAAACACCTCAAAATTTAAAAAGAGCTATAATCTGCACTGAATTAAATTTATATGTTGTTCCTAATCTGAAATGCCCATTTTCATTCGAATTATGGAAATAAACAATGATTTATTTCTTTGCTGTCCTGAAGTCAACAATTTCTATGCAGCCAATAAGTTAAGCAGCACTAAAGGCTGGTTCACAATAAACTGGGAATGGAAACGAGAACGAGAACGGAAATAATGTTAAAATAAATGTATTTAAATGTGAGCATTCACATTAATTAATGACATTAATTACGGTTCATCGTGTATACGAACTTTTCGTAATCAAAACAAACGAACTTTCATATAATTTCGATAAATTTATTATAAATAATAATGTCTGCTTTAATTTTATTATCATTCCCCCAAATGTTAAATTCATTACTACTTCTATATTATAAAAGTTCCATTTATTAACACATGATATGGATTATAAAGTAATTACTCAGATTACAACAGTAGCTGTCACTCTAGAACTAATTTTCATAGCAGAAAAGTTAAAGTGAAAAATGTAAACATGAATTTTTAACATTTCCCTTTTTCTTTTCAAATTAAATTATTTTAATCATATAAAATGTTCTGGTATTTAGCAGTAGGGGAGAGTCAGGTAATATCGGACATCGGGTAATATCGGACAGTGAGTTTCTTTATCTACCACACGATGATAGTACCTGATTGACATGGTTACGTTTCTGTGATGTCGCATAGAGAAACGTAACCATGTCATTCAGGTACTACCATATGGTGGTAGATGAAAGAAATGCACTGTCCGTTATTACCTGATGTCCGATACTACCCGACTCTCCCCTATATCTATTCAATTGTAAATAACAGCATAGCAATTTTAACGAAACAGATTTATTATAAATATCAATATAATTGCAGACGGAAAACAACACAAGTAACACAAAATTATTTTCTAAATGTGTCAATTTTTTTTCCCATAAAACCACTTGAATTTGATGTCTCTTGCCCAATAATTTGATTACACTCCGACTACATGCGTTTCAAAGCACTTTATCTTCTTAGAACACATTTATACTCAGAATATCATGCATAGAACAGACTAATTTTTCATTATACTGGCTTAATGTTTTATCATACCATTCTGTGGGCACTTTTAATAAAAAAAGCCTATCATAACATAAACCTAATGTAGAAACTTTTCCATCTGGTAAGGGAATACTTCCATCCTCACTTGCATAGCTATAAATAATCAAATAAACTCATTGTAACATTCCATGAGTGTAAACTAGCACAACTGTAAATACTAAACTACTATTCTATACTAATAATGGATCTGCAAAGAGCTCGTTAGCAACAGAAGACAACGAGACTTTGGTCATAAGAGGTAGGCTGCTACACTTCTATTTTGATAAAATGTTTATTAGTTACTTGGATTTCTACAAATGCTATAAAATTATCTATAATGCATGAGAATGGTTTAATATCAGATAGAGAGATTTTTCATAATAAATTATATTAAATTTAAATAAGGTTCTAATTATTTTAGTTTAATTTGGGGGGAGATTTAGTAAGCATTTGTAGACCATTATTAAAAACCAAAATCTAATTAATCCATTTTGAATCTTGCGTACACTATTTTTAACACTTGAATATAATTAATTGATTAACTAGTGGACTTACTCGTGTTAATTATGTAAGATTTGTGCAGCTTACAGCTGTTTCAGTGCTTCACGCACCATCCTCAGAGCCTACTAGATCACGGCGTCATCTCGAACTTCTCTGCCTGTTATGTGGGTGTGTTTGATTGTTGAAAAGTGTTGAAGAGTGGAGTCAGTGTGTGTGTGTACTGAAATTGATCTGTGTGTTGAGAATTTGATCGGTGTGTGTTTTAGTATGTCTGTATATTTCATATTGTTCTAGTGTGTTGAGTTTTTGGTTCTTGGGTTGTATGTGTAGGATTTCTATGTCCGTATTTATGTTATTGTATGTATGGTTCTCGAACTTCTCTGCCTGTTATCTGGGTGTGTTTGATTGTCGATCACATAACCAATGCTAATAATACATACAATAACATAAATACGGACATGGAAATCCTACACATACAACCCAAGAGCCAAAAACTCAACACACTAGAACAATACGAAATATACAAACACACTAAAACACACACCGATCAAATTCTCAACACACAGATCAATTTCAGTACACACACACACTGACTCCACTCTTCAACACCTTTCAACAATCAAACACACCCACATAACAGGCAGAGAAGTTCGAGATGACGCCGTGATCTAGTAGGCTCTGAGGATGGTAAGTGAAGCACTGAAACAGCTACAAGCCGCACAAATCTTACATAATTAACATGAGTAAGTCCACTAGTTAATCAATTAATTAAAATCTAATTCTTATAATTGTTCAAAAATTTAAAGAGATTAAATTTAACCTCTTTCTCCCCATAATAATATTACCTTACACATAAAAATTTTAAAGTTCGTGTATTAATAATGAATAGTTTCAATAAATACGTTATAATGATAGAAATTTAAATAGTAATACAAAAATAATCGAACTTAACTGCAATAAAATTTAATATTTTAATTATAGTACTGCCTGAACATCAGTTTTATTTAATATATGCTTACTAAATCTTCCTTCACTGCATAAGCTTTACCAAAACTGCTATATTTACATTCTATATTGAAATTGCATATTGTTATTCAATATATTGGTGCTTAAACATCTTATAAAACTAACATTAATAATCAACTATTAAATTATCATATGTCTGCAATTGCTTAAAGCAAATACATTTCTATGGAATAACATTACAATAAGAAATAATGGGAACTGATAGAGTTTTATTATTTTTCTCTCGTTTCCGGTTGAAACATCAGTAGGTTCCCGGGCCAGGGTGGTCCAGTGTTGCCAATAGCCCGACCGGGACAGAACACATTTTCCTCGCTAAACGTGCCGGTGCCCAGCAATGGAGCCAACTACAATAGTTATCAAACTTTCGGGTCTCCTAGCAACAACCCAGCCCCGGTTCCTCTCCCACCCCCTGCGCCGAGACCTTCTAATCCCGCACCTCCTCCGTCATCAGACAATGACTACAGGCCGATCCTGAACGCCAACATTCCAAACACTGATATCAGGCACTTTCGAAGTCCAGAGAACTATCTAACATCGGGGCAGAGACCTCCGCCTAACATACCGTTCACACAAACAAATAATAATTTCAAACCGAGACCACCGCAGACACCAAACCCTGTGGGCTCGGTCTATAACCTGAGGCAGTATCTAGCTCAGCCATCCCCTGCCCCTAGCATCGAACTGCGACCGCAGCAACCGTCGCCTATCCCACTTGGCCTAGACCTGCGACAACAGCAACAACCTCCACCTTTACCTAACCTAAATATTCAGCAACAAAACGTTAACAATATTCTCCACAATTTGAATCAGAATGGTCAATATCTGAATCCTGCGTTTTCTATAAGCGAGCTCGATCCTACTTCCTTCACAAATTTCCAACAGAATTCAGAAATTTACGCTAATCCTTCAGCCACTCCAGGATTCATAAGCCTTCCTAATCATCAACAACAGCAAAGTCAAAACCAGATCATATCCAGAGACCCAGCAACCCCTGGGATAATTTACCAAAATCCAAACGCGCCCCAAGAAGAAAATTACTCATATCTTCTTTTTGATCGCCCAAACACAGCAGCACCCCCGATCCAGTACACCCCTTCCAGTACAGTGTCCCCTCCGCCAGCACAACAAGTCCCATTTCAAAACTATGCAACAACTCTAAGAACTCTCCCAGCTGGCCAGAACTCACTGGGCTTTCCACACGACACGCTATCATTCGATGAGATACACAAACATGAACAAAGAGAGACTAGCCACCATCTTGTACCTCCGCCTCCTCCACTGCCTCAACAGACAGAAGCACCACATTTTAACTCAAAACAACACGAAATTAAACACAGTTGGCAGAAACTACTAAGAGAACAACAGCAACAACAAGATGAAGACTGGTCACCTCTCCCGCATTCCACTGAACCGGTCCCACCGGCCTATAATGAACATCGGCAACGAACTCATGCACAGTCACAAAAACATGAGGACCAAGCTGTAAGACCACAGGTGACACCACAAACACAGACTGAAGGTCCTTTCAGGCCCAACACAAATCCTTATGGGGACGATGGAGGATTTGTAGGTGTTTTGTACAAGGATAACGAGAGAGGAGTCTCAGACAGGCCAAGGTTAAACCCTGACTTGTATACCAAGTTGCCATCCACAGTTGCACCAACCTACAGTAGCCAACAACATAGGCACCAAAACAATGAATATCTGAGACCTCTTTCCACAAGTCAAAATATAAGACAACCGAACATTCCAAACGAGAATCTCACTGAAAAACCACACAGGAATGTGCAGAGACCTCAAAATCAGGCGCCTGCACACACTACGTCAAACACCCGGAATGTCTTCCCTGCTCAAAATGATGGCAGTCAAGCATTTGCACACACTACGTCAAACACCCGGAATATCTTCCCTGCTCAAAACGATGGCAGGCAAGCGTTTGCACACACTACGTCAAACACCCGGAATGTCTTCCCTGCTCAAAATGATGGAAGTCAAGCGTTTGCACACACTACGTCAAACACTAGAAATGTTTCCCCTGCTCAAAATGATGGCAGTCAAACTTTTGCAGTGCAAAATCATGATGTGGTCCTTCATAGTGACACAACTTCCACCCCATATCAAGAATATGAGAGTGTGAAGTTGCCAGTGCAGAGTAGTGGACAAAGTTACAAACCCGGTAAACCGCAGACAAATGACTACCAGGAAGAGGTATATGACGACAGGAGACCACAAAATTATGATGATAAATCGTATTATGATGACGAGGTTTTGGAAGAGGAACGTCAGCGATTTGAAAGGCCAGAGACGGTGAGAAGGCCAGAAACGAATTCAGGGTCTCAGAACTACAATCGAGGTAATACACAAGTTGAAACGAGGTATAAAGATGAGAGACAGCCATATTATAAAGCAAGCCAAAACGAAAAACCACCTCAAAGCTATAACAGGGAGCCTCAAAGACAATCATCTTCTGAGGAAGCTTATGAAGGAAATCATGACAGTCAAAAGTTACCACACAGAGAACAATCAACATCCCAAAAAGAGTCTTCGTCAAATGAGAAGAGGCCAACAAATCAAGATAAAGACGCACATGTTGAAACAGTAACAGAAGACAGATTTCCATCTCCACCGCCGGAATTTTTTGAAGATCTCAATAAATACAAAAATTTTGAAAATCCTTTTGCAAATCTGGATTTTGATTTTGATGAGTATTTAGACAAATTAAGAGGGAAGCAAAGTTCATCTAGTCAAGAAAACCCTTCTACTGTTAGAGGGAATAATAATGAACATTCAGAAGTGAATTACTATCAGACTGAAAATGACAGTATTAAATCAACTACACAACAAAATCCAGTTACAACAGATGAGGTAACGACAACAAGGAGACCAAGGATAAGGCAACGACCAAGAACTACTCAGTCTACTAGGCTCAAACCAAGGAAGAGACCAACTCAGACGCATACAACTGAATACATTAAAGAATATTATCCTCCTCAGAACTCAGAAAATGCTTACAATCAGGATGCATCTGAAGGAAAAGAAACTCACAGGGAAGAGCTTGAAGATCAGAGGAAAAACAATCAAGGAAAACCAGACAGTACAAACGTTGAAATTGCACAGGATGTTTTTGAGAAAGACCAATCAACCAGCACAACACGAACACCATATTCTGGAGTAGCTACTGCAGTTCATCCTGCCAATCCAAATCCACTAACAGTGCCATTTTACTCTGGAGAAGATGGTAATTTCTATGCTAATCCTGTCCATATACATTCTCAAAGGCCGGTAGAAAATCAAGCAGAAGGCCTGAAGGTCCATGACACTGCCACTTTGTCACCAGAAGATGCGTATTATAAATACTCTCTAGAAGAAGAAAACGCAGCTCTTTATACATCAGAAAGAAACCCTCTCATAGTTAGTACAACCCAGCCTCATGCTCAAAGAGTCAACAATCAAGAGTCATACGAGTCAATAGCTGCCCCAGGAATCAATAACAACGCTCATTCACTACACCCGATCTTAGAAGTTGTTACAGTTCCCGCCCAAACTTCGAAACCTCCACGAAGAGGTCCTCTAAGAAGACCAGAAGAAAATGTAGAAAGATTTCCGCAGAATTTTGACCATGATTACACCACAAAATCTGCTGTTGATGTCAAAGTTCCAAAGAATTCTTATTATGAAGACAGTCTGTATCATCAACAAGAAGTAACGACACAATCTCATACCAGAGAGAAAGTAAATGCACCGACTGCTACTCCATTACCATCTTCAATACGGGAACAACCACACCCCTTCACAGCAACTACAGCAAGTAGTAACATTTATAAGTACCACGATTCTTTTAACCCTTCAACCGAACTAACACCCCCCAAACCACTTGTAGAGCCAGTGGTGTTCTCAACCAAACCAAAGAAAATAGGTCAGTTACATAATCAAGGATTGGTTGAAGAAAATGATACTATCAAGCCACTTAGGAATGAGAGAATACCAGAAAATCATAGGCCAATAACCACAACTACCTACACTCCAACAATTCCCTCAACAACAACGATGACATCAACAACAACCGAGTATCTTACCACAAGTAGTACAATACAATACGACAGTTGGGACAGTCTTAACAACTGGCAGAGCACAACTCCATATCAAAAGGGAAATATAGATGTTGAGCTTACAACTCCAACACAACCCAATTATAAAATATCAGATAAACCCACAGGGCAAAGGTTTAACTCAGATGTAGAACTCACCACATCAGCGTTGCCAGATTATACTACTGTAAAACTACCCACTACACATGTCAATCATAAAACAACTACACCTATTATATATGCCGCAATACAGACGAGTACCCGACCGTCAAATGAGCTTTTAGATTCAATTTATGATATAGCGAAAACAATGTTCCATCCACAATCTGATGTCGCGATTCCACCACATCAGGCAGGAGAAAACGTATATTTTGAACCTAGTTCTGAACATGCAAATCAAAATCCGGTCACAGAGTTTGTCCTTGTCCATCATGCAAACGGCACTACCACTACAATCCCAACCACCACTCGATTAAAACCAAGGCGTCGAAGGCCAATAAACAAAACACCCAGACCCTTTTCAAACCCTAATGCCGAATATACGACATCTAATATTGATCTGAGTGACCATACCACACCTGAAACCTATACGATACGCCGTAGGCCATCCAAAGATCATCCCAGTTCGCACACAAGACATAGAGTTCGCCGACCACAAACAACTCCTCTGCCAAGTACTTCCGTCACCCCCTCTCTACCTTCTAATGACGTAGACGTCACATTCAGTACTACGGTGAAATCTCCTTCATACACACGGAGCAAACCACCGGTGACGTCACGACGTCAGAGACGTCCGACCAAGACAAGGATCAACCTGACTTCAACCGAGGCACAAGCAGACAATGACAAGAGCGAATCGTTCGATAGACCACTACAAGATAATGCCAACAGACTGAACAGGAAACCACTGCCTGAAAAGGATAGCATCGCACCCACTTCACCACACAGGTACAGTAGATGTAAGCTGCAACAACTGTGAGATAGTCTCCACTTTGTCTACAGAATTTCTGGGTATAGAAATGGAAATGCTGTCTGTTTTATCAGGTTTTCTAAGTCGTTTAAAATATTATCAGTGTGTCCAGGGGTGGGCAAAATACTGACATCCCAGTATTTTAAATACAAATACAAAATACTTTTATCTTAATTGCTTTATTTTATGACACTTCATCAATTGTAGTGGTTATCTAGTATCTGAGTGAGATTAAGATGATAATCGATTATAGCGAAGAAGGTGAAGGGTTGCATGTAATCCGGTAGACAGTCTGAACATTATAGGATTATCTTTTCAGGATCACACATATCAAGCTGTCTTGCTTATAGCAAGAAGCCCTTGCCCTTCAAGGGATTTTTTGGGCTAATATTATTATTATAAATTTATTTTAAAGTTTCTCAATCATATGATTTATCATTTTTGCAAATTATTATTTGCTAATACATCTTACAGAAGAAAATTTATGATCCATGTTGAATCTTTCGTACACTACTTTTAACACTTGAATATAAATAATTGATTAAATGGCGATCTTACTCGTGTTGTGTAAAGCTACGGTTTGGCTACAGCGATCTTCGCCGACGATCATCACTGGCGATCTTCGCCGACGATCATCACTGGCGATCTTCGCTGGGATTCTGTCCCGTTGATTTGAATGTGCATGGTTTCTTTACAGCGATGAACGTCAACGAACGTCGCTGGGCTCGACGAACATCGTCGGCATTTGCCTTGGAGGCAAAAACCTGGCGAACATCGCCGAGAAACCAATTGTAAAATTACAGTAGGTTATGAATTAAATCATTTAATAACATGTGATTTATACATCATATATACCATAATGGCGGTAAAACAGAAATCTTTCTGCAACTTCTCCACTAATGAAGATGAGATATTAATTGATTAAACACAAATCCCCGTTCGACATGAGCCAATAACAAATCTATATTTTGCAAACTGTTAATACAATTGAGTAAAGTGATTCATAATTGAAGGATACACACACGATGCGGCAGATTTAGCTACTGAAGCAAAAGTTAGAGTGTGAAATAGTAAGTGAAGTGGAATTCCGAGCAAAGGAGAGAAGTGCAACAACCTCCTCACATTATTTCTTTTATTTGTAACATTATTTCCTAAATAAATGCTCCTAAATGAAAAAATAACATTGTAAAAAGTAAAAATAAAGTGTTTATATAATTAGTTTTTACCTTAAAGTTATGCTTATCTTTCAGTTGGGCTTATTGTTTGTGAATAAATTTTGTGGATAATCTTACAATATCATTTTCAATTGAACTTAAGACAAAATGAAATTGTTCGGAAGAAAGTCTGAAATATTCCTTAAAATTGGTGGGTTAATTTTCAAAATGTCTTTATCAGTGAATTAATAAACCCCTCTGTATATCTATTTCTAAACACGACATTAACTGCCGGTACTTTAAAGATCCGTACTTGTTTTTCAAGGCAAAACTTATATTAGAACGTTATCATATTGTCATCCACATATATTATCAGCTGATCAGACATGGTCAACTATATAAAACAATTTACTATCGATCTACGGAGTTCGCCTGTAAAGAAACCACTCTCTGACGATGACCGCTGGCGATTTCAATCGTCAGCGATGTTCGTTCGACGAAGATCGTCGTAGCCAAACCGTAGCTTAAGCATGTGCAGCTTACACCTGTTTCGGTGCTTCTTCACACTATCCTCAGACCCTACTAGATCTCGGCGTCATCTTGAACTTCACTGCCGAACATAACTAATACTAACCACACATACAATAACATAAATACAGACATGGAAATCCTACACATACAACCCAAAAACCAAAAACTCAACACACTAGAACAATATGAAATATACAGACACACTAAAAAACACCCTAATCAAATTCTCAACACACAGATCAATTTCAGAACACACACACTATTTGACACCACATCTCTACACTTTTCAACAATCGAATGCACCCACACAACAGGCAGCGAAGTTCGAGATGACGCCGAGATCTAGTAGGCTCTGAGGATGGTGTGAAGAAGCACCGAAACAGCTGTAAGCCGCACATGCTTACACAATTAACACGCATAAGATCGCCATTTAATCAATTATTTAAAACTGATTAACATTTTCGCCTATACGGCACCATCAGATATTCAAAATGTTACAACGAAATCTAAATGTAAGTCAATAACGTAATTACAGTAATAAGCATAACAATGATTTAAATAATTGATTATGAATTATATGTAATAAAATCTGATATTGGTGTGAGAAATGCTCAATTTGACTGATTTGTGTAGTTTTGCCGACTTGCTGGAATGAATGAATGCCGCACCCATTCCACACACACACAACAAGTCAAGAACCTGGTGAACAATCATAACACGGCATATCAAAAATCCGGTAACACTTTCAATATTTTATTACACAAAAAACTACTAATGATAGCACTTTCAAACACACGTCAGTTTAAAGTCAAACTCTCAAAGTTATTCAGCCGCTTAATTTTCAGCGACGAAGCGACATTCCATACGAGTGGGGAAAAGTAACAAGCACAACTGTCGTGTTTGGGGTACACAGAAACCTCACAGAATCATTGAACATGAGCGTGATTCACCAAAGGTGAATGTTTTCTGCGCATTGTCACAACGAAAACTGTACAGACCTTTCTTCTTCATTGAGGCTACTGTGACTGGACATTCATATCTGGACATATTGGAGCAATGGTTGGTGCCTCAACTTAGACAAGATCTCGATGACGATTTCATCTTTCAGCAAGATGGAGCTCCACCACATTTCCACAATGCAGTTCGTGCTTACCTGAATACGGAGATGTCTGATCGTTGGATAAGACGTGCTGGAGTAAGGGACAGATGTTTCATGACATGGCCACCAAGTCACCCGATATGACTGTATGTGACTTTTTTCTATGGGGGTATCTAAAGGACCGTGTGTTTGTACCGCCTTTGCCACGTGATTTAGAGGAACTAAAAACCAGAATTCGAGAAGCTGCCACCACGGTCACAGAGGATATGTTGAAAAGGGTATGGGAAGAGTTTGATTATCGTTTGGGCATCTGCCGAGTCACTCGTGGTTCACACATTGAATCTCTGTAAAGTGTAAACAGAACTTTGAGAGTTTGACTTTAAACTCACGTGTGTTTGAAAGTGCTATCATTAGTAGTTTTTGTGTAATAAAATACTGAAAGTGTTACCGGACTTTTGATATACCCTGTATATAGAAGATTTCAACAAATGTGTTGCATATAAGACATACACTATTACAACATTTTAATAGTAACATCAGAAATAATTGCATAATATCATGTAGAATCTGTCTCGCACAGACAATAAGTACAAATATTTCAAATATTTTACATTTTATCAATTTTAACAATTTTTATATACATATAATAGCGACATTCAACAATATGTAACATGAGTTCTATGTAATTTACATTCAAATTTATATTTCATATTTTTACTTTTCGGCAAGTCGGCAAAACTACACAAATCAGTCAAATTGAGCATTTCTCACACAAATATCAGATTTTATTACATGTAACTCATGATCAATTATTTAAATCATTGTTATGCTTATTACTGTGAATACCTTATTGACTTACGTTTAGATTTCGTTGTAACATTTTGAATATCTGATGATGCCGTATAGGCGAAAACGTTAATAAATTTTCTTCTGTAAGATGTATTAGCAAATAATAATTTGCAAAAATGATAAATCATATGACTGAAAAACTTTAAAATAAATTTATAATCTTGAACCGATTTATCTGAAAAAATAAAAAATGAATTGTACGATACTAATATTATTATGTTTGTCAGTCGATTTTGCATTCCAATTGATACGAGTTTCCTGGGTTCAAACTCATCCTAGGGCGATGGATTTTTAAGGATCCCAAATTCCTCAGCGTAATATTCATGGAAAGAAAAGTTGGAAAAAACTCTTCCTCTAAATGAGAGGGTTGCAGGTAAAAATTTACTGACCATTTTTCGCTCTCACAGAAATTTGGAGGCAGCAGAATGGACACAATATATGAGTGTCCAAAATGCGCGCGTCTTTACCTGTCCTCTACTTGTAAGTCATATAGTATCATCCATGGAAACGACATGTATTCCAAAACAGATTTAGAAGAAATATCAAAAAATATACCACGAAATCAGGAAATTAAAAGAAAAATGTTACAAAAACTGTTTTTTCTATTACCATTTACATTTTCAAAACCCTTTAATTCTGTAGACAAGCAATAACGTATTTTGGAGAACTGAATGTTTATTAGAATATGACTTGAGTGATGATAATGTTGAGTCTTAAGTCATAAATACATAATGATTTTGGAATTATGAGATTATTAACAATAAATTTATTCACAGGGTGGAACCTAGTGTGGCCCCGGTAACATATGTCCAGCAGCAACCAGCAGTTCAGGCACCAGCAAGCCAAAACGTGTATAATAATTCCCAGCGCTACGACCCCACCAACTATGATCCCTACTACAACCTGTATGACGAAGATGTGGAGCTGTACAGAGATGTCGGTAAGTCAAAATGTCTAGAAACTACTCAAATTATTCCTTCAATTAGTTCCTTTTCCCTTGGAGATATGTAACTCTCCAATAGTTATTTATGATACAAGTTCGTGAAGGTTCTCTTTTTGGCACGAGTGTAATGTTTGTAAAACTCGGCCTCCCCTCGTTTCGCAAACACACAAGGGCCAAAAAGATAACTTTACGAATGTGTATCATACAATGTTTTTTCTAAGATTTACATTAAATAAATTTTTCAAGTTGGAGAGGTTATAAGATCACAATGTCATGACTGTCTAATCAGAACCATAAGAAGTAAGTATTCATGGAATGACAACCTGTTTTATTTATGATCACGATTTCATGGCCGTCTAAACTATCACGATTTCATGGCCGTCTAAACCGGCCATAATCAACAAAGCGGTTAGAAAAAGTTGAATGCTATATCTTGCTGCAATGACTATTACATATTACGGGCTAAAATATAAATATAAATTTGTTACTTATTTGTGTTATGTGTAATATTTACATCATGAAAGATCGAAGTAATGCATTAATTTCTTACTGAATTAAATTTGTACAGTGAATATTACACTACATTTTCTTTGGCAGGGCGTAAAATAAATAGTAGTACATAAAGTGATTAGTACTTACTATTTTTTACACGTTAGTATTTTAAAGGCTCACAGCAGTGGGTAAAATACAACTTAACGCACTATTGTAGAAAAATTATTTTCTGGTTAATGTCGGATGTGGGAATCATTTATTCTTAATTTTTCATTTTCATCAATCAGAATTAGGCATTAGTGCGCATACTTCTTCAACACCCAGTACCGTCCACTTGACATGTAAATTTTTGTTTTGTAATTTATTACTATTTCAGACATTTTGTTGTTGATATTTAAAATATTTTTTGACAGCCAGTCCTAAAAGTAGAGCTCTTAAATGTTCAGCAAGCATATTAAAAATAAACTGCTATATGGTATAATATCTGTCTAATAACTTCATTTATGATTTTGACCCTTCTTGTTTTCTTTTCTATGTTTCTTAAAAACTTTCATTTCTCTTGCCTACTCCATGTCTTTCTTTGTCATGGTCCAGGTCTCAGCACCATACATAACTACAGGCATGTAATAACATTTATACACCATACTTCTGATTTCTTTTCACACATCCCAGTTCCACAAAACATGTTTTACTGTGTTATAAAATTTAGCACCCATCCAGTCCTATTAGTGATTCTTGTTGAATTTTTCCTGTGTATGAAATCCTGCTTACTAAATAATCTACTTCAACTTCTTTTATTTTATACTGAAAGTTAAACTGAAAATGTTTAACTCTATCTAATATTTTCATTTCCATTACTTAATCTATATCATTTGCTGATCTTAATAATTTCATATCTGTAATGTAAACAAAGGGTTCCTGTTCTAAAGAAATTCTAATACATCTCTCATTTCTAAACTATGTTGTCATATACAGCAGACTACAGTCAATACAACGGCAACCAGGGAAGTAGGCAGACCAACGCCAATAGCAACAACCAGCAACCAGCGTACAGAGGACAGAGTCCTTACAAGCAGGCCCCTCAGGCACCGCCCCAAGAACCACAGAGGAACGCGGCGTATGCCCAGCCCAGCTACAACAACCAGCAGGATGTGTACGTGCAGAACATCGACCCACAAGAGTACAACGAGAACTACAACACAGCTGTGAGTAGTACACAACATATTTCAAGCCACTGACTTGTACAACGTAGCTTCAACAGTCTATATTATACAGTGTGTTTCAGTGACTACGTTACAAACTTTAAGGGGCAGCAGAGGTGATTAATATGAACAATTTCCATTTAGGAACTGAGGGCCGACCTTGGGAGTTGTGGGGCCCAATTGGAAACATTATTTGGCCAGAATCTATCCCATTAAATAACATTTATTATAGACATAGGCCTATCTCTACTATACAATGAAAATCAATCAAGAAATATTTTATTTCGTGTAGAGCTGTAGACAGTTTTTCGCATCCTTCAGTTTTGTTGCTAATTTCTAGTTTGTCCCTTACTCAATTGTTTAATTTAATCAACCAAAATATTTATTAGGAAATACATGTGATTTAAAGAAAATTAAGTGTACAAATAATATGTTGATTATCTTTAGATAGTCTAGATAGTTAGAAAATCGCCTGGTTTAAGGTCTGGAAAATGGCTTAATGAAAATATTACATTTATTGTTAATCCATGCTGAATCTTTCGTACACTACTTTTAACACTTGAATATAAATAATTGATTAAATGGCGATCTTACTCGTGTAAGCGAAGTTGAGATGACGCCGAGATACAGAAGGCTCTGAGGATGGTGTCAAGTAGCACTGAAACAGCTGTAAGCCGCACATGCTTACATAATTAACAGGAGTAAGATCGCCATTTAATCAATTACTTATTTATTTTTAATCGAAATAGAAAAATTAAGAACAGAAGTATTAGGAAATAATTTATATTTTTATTTATATTAATTCTGAATGGCGGCCGGGTAGCTCAGTTGGTAGAGCAGCTGGCTACGGACTGGAAGGTCCGGGGTTCGATCCCGGGTGGTGACAGGATTTTTTCTCATTGCCAAACTTTCAGAACGGCCCCGAGGTTCACTCAGCCTTCTATAAAATTGAGTACCGGGTCTTTCCCGGGGGTAAAAGGCGGTCAGAGCGTGGTGCCGACCACACCACCTCATTCTAGTGCCAGGTCATGGAAAGCATGGGGCTCTACCTCCATGCCCCCCAAGTGCCTTCATGGCATGTTACGGGGATACATTTACCTTTTTTTATTAATTCTGAATATCACTTAACATGAATAGATAATAAAATAGCATATTATTATCACTGCTTTTAATGTGAGAAATTATCTTCTTCTGGAAAGTCTTTTTTCAGGATTTTTTCTAAGTTTAAATTCATGCTAATTTCACATTCAATCGACATAATTACCACATAATGCAAATGCTTTTGCTACACTGATCAGTTTAAGAATGGAAAAACTCCTTTCCCCCAATGCCAGAGTTGCTGGGAGTGTGACGAAAATCCGAAGGACAATAAATAAATTTGGAAATGCAATAGATCTATTGTTGCAAGCAAGAAACTGAGGCATTTTTCTGGGGTTTTTAATCTCAGATGGCAGAACTGATTTCTGTGTCAGTTTCTTCACGAAGCATGTAGCCATCTGTATCAGCCACTTTTATGTTATTCACTTACTTTCCTGTTCTAGCTCGTCAGTGCCACTTTCCAGGTCAACTGCGCATTTTCTTATAGTAGGCTACTTTTAGGTATGGGGCCTGATTGGGATAAATCAGTCCAATCGGCTTAAAGTCGGCCCTGTAGGAACCCATGTCTAGAAACATTCCGTTTGTTAGTTACAAGCCTTGATATGTGTAGTTTAGCATCAAACTCAAGGCATCTTTCTGAAATTTTATTATAGACTCCTTGCAAGAATTGAATGTTTTCCTCTCCTGTAAAATTTAGAACTTATATGTTGAAATATTTTTGCTCGGTTTAAGCCTGTGTGCTTCTTTATTGCATTTTTAGCATCATCTTTGAGTTGTTGTTGTTTTCTAATGCCAGGTGTTTGACAATAAAGTCATTTGACCTCTTGCACTCCAATATTTTTCAAAGATATTATCATGGTGAGCCACTGAAGCACAGATTTTGAGGATCATTGGAGTGAAAATGGCAAGTTGTAGCCAATTTAAGTGAACACCATATTTTAACGTTTTGGTGGCTACTTCATTCACACACAACCCACAGAATATCTGGAGGATCACACCTGCTTTGGTCGACAGGTCCATTGGACCTAGCTGGGAGATCTTGTTGATCACCAGCTTTCCCTCCTTAAGCCACTGGAGGACGATTTTAGTGCCATAGCAGGTCAGCACTAGGAACAGAAAAGTAGAAAGAGGAGGAAGGAAAGGGAACTGAACCCCTAGGCCTCGAATGCTCTAATGCCGTCGGGGTCGGAGAAAGTAAGAGTTCAGTCAGAGGACTGGATAGGAAAGGGTAAAGAGGGAATTAGGTATTGAATAGAGGAAAATTATACCAAATTCAGTCATTAACTCATCAAGCTGACCAGTGCTAATTGATGAGTAGCCCCTCCCTGTAGTTCAGCTCGTAAAATTATGCTTACTAACAGCTGCACCACGGGAAGGTAGGGATGGGACATTGGGTATTTGTCCAGGTTGGTTCCTTAAAGCCTTCAATGGGAAGGATTAATGGCTCCCCCCCCACCCCTGTATCTGACAGATACCCTTTTGCAGCCATCATCTTTGAGTTTATTCAGACATCGGATGGTTTCCATGCTCTCCTCTAGCATCTTCTAGAATTTCTAGAGCTTTATCGTATTTAACCTTTTCTTGGAGTTTTTGCAAACGTCTGGGAATAATTTTATATTATTTAAACTGACAGATCATATTTGGTTCAAAATATCGTCGGATTCACCTATAGTTCTACAGTTCTACTTATTTCATCTGATATACACTGTGTCCGGGACAAAATTTACCAATAAGAAAGTTTAATAACTCGCATAATAATGGAGATAGGAAAATGAAATTTGCGGCAAATGAAAGAGGGACATTTTAAGTTTTATGTGTGATGCTGGCAACATTTGGTCATTGCTGTTGACATAGCTGTAATTAAAATGGCGTTCACAGTGCAACAAAAAGTTCAATGCTGCTATTGGCTTGCCGAATTCAAGTATCCGAAGATAGTGGAGTGAAGATTTAGACAACAGTGGCCTGAGAAGCAACCACCAGATAGGCACACAATAACAAATTGGCATAGAAAGCTTCTTGAGAGAAAACACCACGCGGGAAGAAAGTGACAGAAGCGCAAGTCGACAGAATTCAGCAAGCTTTCCAACGGAGCCCGTGTAAGTCTGTTCGCCGTGCCAGCAGGGAACTTGCAATTCCAAAGTCAACTATCCACGATGTTCTGCACAAGAGGTTACGTCTGCATGCATACAAGATTCAATTGGTTCAAAAGTTGAAACCAAACGACTTGCCTGCACGATATGATTTCGCTAGTGACATGCTGTTGAAAATTGATATTGAAAATGGATATCTGCAGAAGGTCGTGTTTAGTGATGAGTCCACCTTCCACGTTTGTGGGATCGTCAACAGGCATAATTGTCGCATCTGGGGATCAGAAAATCCGCATGTAGTGAGGGAATTGGAAAGAGACAGCCCTAAGATTAATGTTTGGTGCAGACTTACACATGAAACTGTGATTGGACCGTTCTTTTTTGTGGAAAACACTATCAATGGAAATGTGTATCTTGATATGCTGCAAAATTACGCCATTCCTCAAATTCCACAGGGTGGACCTACAGCATGGCCTCCCAGATCCTCAGACCTAACACCACTGGACTTCTTTTTTTGGGGATACATAAAAGACATTGTGTACGAGACTGTAGTGGCAGATTTGGAGGATCTGCGTCGGAGAATTGTCGCTGCTTGTGCAACTGTCACTCCAGAGATGTTACGAAACACATGGCAAGAACTTGAATATCGCCTGGACATCTGTCGTGCTACAAGAGGTGCACACATAGAAGTTTATTAGTGGTCATTGGAAACTTTGGAAGTCCCTTTGTCAATTCCCGCAAACAGCATTTTCATCCATCAATTATTTGGTGCGTTATTAAACTTTCTTATTGGTGAATTTTGTCCCGGACACCCTGTATTAGCAAGATTGTCAATTCTGTTAGCAATATCCATTTGAAAATTTAAACTCAAAGAAGGTACAGGGACTTAACTCTATGTTAAATGAATGTTTCAAAATATATTCTTTTTTTTTTAATGACAGACTGACGATCAAGCACAATATAATCAACAAGCTGCAGCTAGACAGCCCAATAAGTCGCCAACTCGGTGAGTGATAGAACTTCAACACCTTTTAAAATTTATATGCATGTCAAACTGAGGCCATGGGTGATGTTGTACATGTGTTTTGTGGTTTTATATTGGAAGGGTGCGAAGATTCATAATTAAGGTGACAACATGAAACTTATATGCTAAATAAAGAGAATTTTCCACTATGTACAACTTAATTATACAGTGAGCTGATTCTTAATTAACAATATCTAGCTTAAGTTACTTCAGTAAAGAATACCGGTATTTAATGTTAATGAAGTTACTATGTAGTGTTACAATTAATTTAATATTCAAATACCGGTACCACATGCAGAAGTTATTATATTTATGGTTAAAAAAATTGAAGAGAAAACCACATTAATTGTAAATCTTCAAGCATGTATGTTTTTGTTTACATTGTATTAATTTAATTAATTTTGAGTGCAGCAATGATGTTGGATTGGTATGGGGTTAATGATAATGAATAATGGTATGGTATAATTATTTCAACATTTATTTCACAGGAGCTGAGGTCTACGGAGTATAAATGTACTATCACTTTAATATTGTATGCCAACTTCAAAAGCCCTTCAAGATATGTTGAAAGATATTGCTTCTTCAAAAACTGATTCATGCATTTATATAAACTGTAAATAATATTCATTTACACATATTTACACATATCTACACTTACTATAATTTTGTTCCTGGTTGGGGCAAGTTACCCGGTTGAGGTTTTTTCGGGGTTTTCCCTCAATCCAATATGAGCAAATGCTCGGTAACTTTCAGTGCATGGACCCCGGACTCATTTCACCGGCATTATCACCATCTCATTCAGACGCTAAATAACCTGAGCTGTTGATAAAGCGTCGTAAAATAACTTATTGCAATAAAAATAATTTTGTTACAGTAGAAGTCAAACATCACACTAAAGTGAATAAATATCCCGAACTAAAAGAGTCCCAATCATTGCCTTCGTAATGATATAATTTACCATTACGAAGATCTTTATAGTAGACAGTGACTGCATTTCATTCAAAACCACAAGTGCATAAATGTAATCAATCAATCTGTCGACCTGGTTGGCGAGTTGGTATAGCGCTGGCCTTCTATGCCCAAGGTTGCGGGTTCGATCCCGAGCCAGGTCGATAGCATTTAAGTGTGCTTAAATGCGACAGGCTCGTGTCAGTAGATTTACTGGCATGTAAAAGAACTCCAGGACAAAATTCTGGCACATCCAACGATGCTGATATAACCTCTGCAGTTGCGAGCGTCGTTAAATAAAACATAACATTCATTAACATTCATTCAATCAATCTTCTTAACGTATCCAGCTGTTTGCTGACAACATAAAGTCCACTATAGTCCACTGTAGTCTATTCAGTTGTTGTTTTTCACGAGAAATGAGGGGTATTTTGATCGGTGTTCATTATAGATGCCTGTTGCCAGTACCCAGAGTTGGGGTGTAGTGCATAAATGTAATAATAAAACAGATGTTATTTTACCTCTGAACTCTGTGATCACAGAAAAGTCATTTAGTTAGAGATCAGCAAACTTAGAGCTTTGATTCTTGATAAAATGATACTGGTGATGACAATTCTTCTGGAAAAACTAATATCCATTACCAATTAATTTAAGTAGGCCTACTTGTATACTTAATAAAAATAAATGTGGAATTAAAATAAGTGCTGCTATGCAATTTTTAAGCATTTAATGCTGACACGTACTCTGATTTAAAGTAATTTGGCAATATGGAACTTCCGAAACGTATTTTGTTGATCTTTTACGGCCATTTTTTTAGTAAAGATATTTAACTTGCGTAATCTGTGATATAAAGCAATGTTAAAATTTATTTTGAAAACATTTTTCCTCAAAGCTCCCTTTTTTGCCTATAATACAAGTGTAAATTTCGTAAAAACGTAAATTGTTTCAGGCATTAATTACGAAACATTACGTAGGCCTATTAATAATACAATCTGTTTAAGTCATTCCACAGTAGTGGAATAAGCGAAAACCCGCTGGATACGAGGAATGTAATGGTAACCCTAGTTTTGTGTTAGCATTAGTGTACCTAAACAACCATTCACGAAAGATTACAAATTCCTCTTGATGTAGGGACAGTGACGGACTAGTTGGAGTGAATTTAGAGGAATCAATAGAAAGAGAGAAACCCAAATAATAATAATAATAATAATAATAATAATAATAATAATAATAATAATAATAATAATAATAAATGATAGAAGACATTAAGATATATGGGTCATATGAAGAGACAAAGAGGAAAGCAGAAAATAGGAAAGACTGGAGAATGCTGGGTTTGCAGTGAAAGACCTGGGCAGAACACTATGAATGAATGAATTAAATAATAATAATAATAATAATAATAATAATAATAATAATAATAATAATCTTTTAATTGGTTATTTAACGACACTGTATCAACTACTGCTGTAGGTTATTTAGTGTTGATGGTATTTGATGATAGCGAGATGGTATTTGGCGAAATGAGGCCGAGGATTCGCCGTAGATTATCTGACATTTGGCTTACGGCTGGGAACAACGTCGGAAAAAACCCAACCTAGTAATTAGTCCAAGTGGTAATCGAACCCACACCCGAGTACAACTCTGGATCGCAGGCAAGCATCTTAGCTAACTGAGCTATGCCAGTGGCCAATAATAATAATAATAATAATAATAATAATAATAATAATAATAATAATAATAATAATAATAATAATAATAAGTGAACTTACCCTTTCAAATAAGATGCTGAACTGTCTCTCATTCTATCCAAGGTGTAGATCCACATGTTTTATTTTATTATAGGACACTTTAATTAAAGTTTATTTGTGTAATTTCTTATTGCCAATTTCAGGTAATCATTTCTTTAGGGTTGTCTTGGTATAGCCGACTTAGCAGCATCTGAAAAAAAAAATCGGGTGGAATAAGATTAGGAGATCTTGGATGCCATAGTCTTTTATATTTTTGTGTACATTTTTACGTTTCTTTCTTAATCATGATATGATTTGCAAATCTAGTCTTTCAGGTGAAGCTTCCTGTAAAGCAGATTTGAATAATTTCAAGGGAAAAATTGTTCCGGGATCGATACCCGGCCCCGGAACAATTTTTCCCTTGAAATTATTCATGATATGATTTGTTCGTATTAAGGCTATGGATCTAACGTCTACATTTTTACACCAATTAATTTGAAATTTTTAAGTACATATTTCTTACAACGTGGACATTAAATACACAAATTTTCACTTTGATATTCCAACTACTTTATTTACAATTAATTTTTTTTAATACTGAATTATAATTGTCCCAATTTTCAAAGTTTACTTAATTTTCCTTTAAATTTATATTTAATTTATTTCTGATAGATGTATGTAAAATATGACACAAGCTTTTCATATTTTTTCAATTAATTTTATAGAAAAAAATATTTACTCTTTTAGTTGTTAATTTTTCAGTTTTTTTTAAATTTATCACATCCTTAATACTTTGAATACTTTCAATAGCAGAAGAAAACACATGTGTCAGTTTACTTCACATGCTTTTATGGATTTATGTGCAAAATTTCACTGAGATTGGATAAAAACTGCATTCATTAGAGCATATTCAATGTTACAAAATTTTAAAAATTGAAAAATCGAGAAAACGAGTATCAAAGTACAGCATGTATATGATATATACTATCGATATCCTTCCTTCCTGTACAGTTCTAACACACACATTCTTCTTCTACATAACAGCACGAAATATGAACTGAATGAAGAGTAAAATTAGTTAGAATGAAGAACAAAGTCAGTCAGAAAGACAGCTGAGTGTCAGTTTAAAGGGCTGCAGCTTCATGCACACGCAGGTCTCTTTAAATTCGTCTTGAGGGGCTTTAAATTGTCAAAGGGCCAAAATAAGCACAGATTTAGAAAACAAAACATTATTTTATTTTTTAGAGTTAAAAATAAAATTTTCATTTTTTAATGGTTCTTTCATTATTTTCACCAATCCATAGCCTTAATAAAATCCCCAAAAACTGAAACAGGAATAGGCCTATCATAATATTATTTTATTTACATGTTTTGCAGATTTAAGGCTATATCTGTATTTAGGATTTATAGCTAAATAAACATTAAGTTCATACTTTACAAAAATCATGAAGTTACTGTGATTTAAAACTGCTTTCATTTTGAAACACAAAGTTGAAAAATAGAAAAAAAACTCTGAAATTGAATTTCACGTAACAATCTGAATGGAAATAACAATCTTGTCTGAAAAAACAGGTGCAACATTAATACAAAACTCTTATGATCATCTAATATGCATATTTATGACATAAACTAATAGTTTTATAATTAACCAAAGGAGTAATATCTTTCAATTCCTTTAAAATATTATTATCGAGACAGGACAGACGCAAATAAGAAATAATGAGTTTGGACAAAAGAACTGAAATAATTACATAAAGATTTAAGAAAAGCTATATAACAGTACTGGTAAATACAAATACAATCAACAATTCTTGAAAATGTTTCAGAAATACCGTTTACACATTTTGATTTTAACTTATTAATTAAGATAAAACTGATTTATCAGTTAAAGTTTATAAAATTGTTCTTGCTTTTAAGTACTGTATTTTAAAAAATGTATTAAGATAATTATTAAATTCATATTTCACAGATTAAAAAAATGACAGTCATGCTTCTCATGAACACATTACCAATCCTCTTTTGTCCCTACTCATTATTATCCATGTTTTGTATAATAAAGCCTTTGAAGTTGGATAATGTATGACATGAATGTTATCAGCTTGTATTTGTTCCGGGCTTGATTTTCTCATGTGCAGCAGCGACAGGAATGAGTTGAATTTTGCTCCGCAAACATCGAGCACTACTTCAACAACCATTCCTCCTACCACAACAATCACCACAACTACCACGACACTAAGAACTACCACAGCACCATCAACCACTACTACCACTACCACAGTAGTACCGCCAAGGTATCGCTCTGAAATTTGAGCACGAAACACTTAAGTAAATTAAAAAAAAAAAAAATTAAATCTTGAAACGAATTTAAAATGTTGTCCCTCGTGAAAATATCAATTGGAGTTAATACAGGTATAAGTAAAATCTTCCATCATTTAGTAGTTTTCAACATCACCAATTATGGCATAGTTGTATTCATAGAACTTATAAATATAAATATAAAAACAGTCTTATTCCTTATTTTTCATCACATTTACTGTAAAATTGATATGGTATCAATACTGTTTCCCATAAAAATTTTAAAGAACAATAAAACTGCTACTAGAATTCATAAATAATTTTAGAAATATTTTATCAAAAAAGAAAGCTACTTCCAGCCTTGTTTTTAACGTAGCTTTAGTATTTATTGTCATTCAATAAGGGTTGGGAAGTTCATGAAGAGGTTCACTGCATTTCTGAAAACGACTCTCACAGAAGAGCGGATATAACAGCAATAAACAGACAACAACAAAAGGCTATTATCCCAGATCCAACTATACGCATGGAGAGAGATCTAAACCAAGCTCATCAGGTTGATCATGAAAAGAGGGCCATTTATGAACCTTGTATTCCCTACCTTAGTGCCAAGTATAACATCCCTCTCTTCAATTGGTCAGTGACAGGTTTACTTTTTGGTGCTCGGAGTTCTTTACCAAAATTTACATATAATTTTTTAAAACAATTATCAATACCGTCTTTTGAGCTACCGGGTAGCTCAGTTGGTACGTTTAACCAAAGGTTCCGGGTTCGATACCTGGCCCCGGAACGATTTTTCCCTCGAAATTATTCATCTTCTAAAATTTTATTTTATAATAATGGATAATCAACCGTGCTTAATTATTATATTTTATTTTTATAACAATATTCATATTTAATTAATTATATTTATTTGATATTAATTTCCGGATCCTCGTAGTCATCCTTAATTAAGGCTGGACTATTTATTTTGCTCTCTCTCATGAGGTTATAATAATCTACTGGAAGAGAATCATTGTCATTTAAATCAAAACTAACCATCAAATATGTATATGCAATTTGTTGAAAAATCACATCTGTTACTCTATGTATCATAGTGTATCACATACATTGTTCCACTTACGTCCTAAATATGGGATTTCAATATTCAATGTGAGTGAAATTCGTGAATTCCCACCAAATACTAAACGTCAGATTAAAAATAACTACAATTTGTTTTAGAAGACAAGTATTTTATGATCACAACGCAACACAACAAATTCTCATGATAAATTCAAACGACATTGTCTGAGCTATATATATGCATTGAATTTATTATAAAATATGACGCAGATTCATATATAAACAAAGAAAAATTTTGGCTACATTTACCTTATCTATCTTTATTTTTATACAAGATAAACTTATTTCATTATGTTCATGCTCTAAACATACCTGTCATTAACAATTTTACTTTATTCGAATGTTTCATTCACCATTCGCTCTTTCTTCACCCATTACGTTTATGGAACTTCACATCCAATATTCATGAATTTTCTAAATCTGTAAAAGCAATTAGGTCTATCAAAATAGTTTCACAAAACAATTCCGTGACTTAACTACCTCTGCATTACAATAGACCTACATGAAAGTATATTTAAACATAATTATAATATATTATTATGAATTCTTTCTTGTATTTGCAATCCCATTACCTAAATTGCGGAGAAAATCTTAGATTCTCTAATAAACAAAACCTTAAAAATCTGTGATGATTTTTTGCGCCATCTGATAACATGAATAAAAGTATTAGTCCTATATTTTATATGCCTAAAAAACTTCTTCCATCCCATTCCACAAATCAACCATCAGCACTAACTATAAATTTTCATACAAAGAATTCCATATGCTTTTATACATTGTTACATTTCTGCAAGATGATGGAAGTTAATGCTTTTATCACTAAAGCCTCCAACTTAATAGTTTTCACCAGGGACTCTAAAATCCGAAATTTAAGGAACTTACTTTCCTTTTGTATAACTGTTCCTTTATTAATCATACAGTCTTATCTAATTTCTTCCTTTCAGCCCAGTATTATATCCTTCGACTTTCACTGACATCTATTATCAATTAAAGCAACTTCATAGCATTTATTCAAATGAATCATTAATAGATCATTTTATGTAAAAGTTGGACAACAACAAACATAAAAGCATTGAAATAAAACGCCAAAAAAATACGTATATATACATATTCAATACAATTAATCAAAAGTTTTTCTTCAAATATATATTTAAAACAATGTTTTTGTTTCGATTTAGTTAATTATCGACATTTGTCAAAAATAAAATAAAAACTTTTATTTACAACAAATTGTAAAAACATAACGCCAATTAATTTATTAATATGCATATGTATTATATACAGTATATAAACAATAAGCAATCAATTTGTTTGCTTTGGTCTTTCAAATTTATGTTAAATTAATAACTATCTAAAAATTAATGTTACTTTCATTGTACTTCTGTAACCCTGAATGACGCAAAGAAGGTATCATTTATAAAATACAGAATAAAAAAAATAACAGTGGAGAGTTTAATATTAACTTTTTAAGTATTTTTCACCTAATAAATAAATACATTTCTGTCTAAATGAAGTAAAATTATTTAAATAGTTTTGGAACACAATTACATTTTCTACATTTTTATATTGGCAATGTTTGGTGCTGTCCAATCAAACAATTAAAGACAAAAACAAAACTCTCGATATGCCCTTTTCTACAATTGTTATATGTAACAGCATAATTGTACACATTTATACATTTTTTATTGTGCTAATGGATAATTAAGAAATATCTGAAGTACCTATTTAAACTATAGAATTACTAATTAATTAACTAGCGGACTTACTCGTGTTAACTATGTAAGATTTGTGCGGCTTACAGCTGTTTCAGTGCTTCACGCACCATCCTCAGAGCCTACTAGATCACAGCGTCATCTCGAACTTCTCTACCTGTTATGTGGGTGTGTTTGATTGTTGTAAGGTGTTGAAGAGTGAAGTCAAATAGTGTGTGTGTACTGAACACACCCACATAACAGGCAGAGAAGTGCAAGATGACGCCGTGATCTAGTAGGCTCTGAAGATGGTGCGTGAAGCACTGAAACAGCTGTAAGCCGCACAAATCTTACATAATTAACACGAGTAAGTCCGCTAGTTAATCAATTAATTATTTCAAGTGTTAAAAGTAGTGTACACAAGATTCAAAATGGATTATATAGAATTACACATTCACGTACTAAATTCGATCTGCAAAAGTAGAAAGTACATATGAATTTTTCATAGTAAATTTATGCCTGTACATTATTACAATTCTCAAGCTATTGATAAATTCTTTTTTAAGGAATGCAATAAATTCATTTAATTTTCTAAAACAATCATATTACTTGCTTGCGCAGAATTTACTTTTTCGCATTCTTTTTAAGTGATAAAATATTAATTTTAAATATATATTATGTGCAATGCAGCTATAAAAAATGATTTAATATTCATAAAATTCCACAGAGAAAACAAATATATAGCTGAGCTATTCAAAACCATGTGCTGCCATGGTAACATAGTAGGCCTACCTACTATAATATTTCCGAAATGTCATAAGCTGTTACAAATTTGTATAAAGGGGCATATTGAAGAGTTCTATGTATATAATGTAGGGGCTGGGCTTTTAATACAAGTTAGCTTTCAACTCTAAAATTGATATTAAGTATTATTATTAATGTTCCATCACTCAACAGAAAATAACACACTTAAGAACAATATGTGACAGAGATATCAGAAAATAAATTACGGTATAAACAAGCACATTTTTATTTGATCCAAATTTAGACCTCAATTATGAATATTGCAAACTGAATTGCAATTGTGAAATTTACTATCAAAAGACCACAATTACATTTTTGTGAATATACTACCGTTATATGGCTATAAGCTCTACATTTAAAGAATGTATTTAAAAGACACATACTGGTCTGACCTGGTTGGTTGCTATATTGCCAGATATAATGGAAAAGTCATGATAGCAGTGAGTTGTTAATCTGTCAATTCACAACACGGAAAAACTATCTAACTGATCGCTGAACAAGAAAAAAGAGGCGTTTTATGCGTGCGTGAACAAGCTCCCTACTGCAATAAACATTTAGAAGGCAGTGTGAACAGAGCTTTTAACTTTCGGTCACAGAAATTTCTGTCAAAGAAAGTTGTAATAAGTTGAGTGATGAGGCATTATATTTAGTGATTTGAGATGAAGATTGTAGAGGAGCTCTGCTCATTTGTTTTTATGGCTCGTGTCCCTCTACAGACAACAGACGAGACTTAGAGAGGATCCTACAACCACCACAAACACCAACAAGTACAATGCAGTGCTAGCAGCTATTGCCACTTCGTCACCTAACGAAAGGCCAAGTGTGCGGACAACCACAACTCATTTCCCGAGTATCCCTGACTTCGACACTCCTTACCTCCTCACCCTGCAGGACTCCACAGCCCAACCCAGCTCAAGGCAGGCCAGCACTACTCTTACTAACACTGTGTCTCGTCAGAGAGACACCCAACAGCCTAAATCTCGAAGAATAACATTAACTTCAGCTATCTCACTTGATGATCCTTTCTCAACTGCAGCAAAATCAAACCAACCTTCCAGGTCCAGGGGCTCCCCACAGAGAATTTCTATAGATCTCTCTACAGAAACTGCAACTGGGAGAAGAGGGTCAGAAGTGATCTCTCTCAGTGCCCCCCTGTCAGGAACTTCGAGGGCAAATCCTCCTTCAAGAGGTCAGGAAGGCAATGCTCGCCGTACTGCCACAAAGTCATTTACAGTTATAGATAACACTGACTCCAACAATAAAGCTTTCTCATTAGACGCAGAGATTAAAGCGATTGAGAATTCATTTGCACAGAATTCAGGGCAAAGGCGAGGCGAAGAACGATCTCGTGGTTCTTCTTCGAGATCTGATTCAACAAGAACTCAAAATCAGAGAGGTTCAGTTGAGCCGGTGCAAAGAGCACGGCTTGTATCAGACACTGCAGCCTCACCAAATAACGTGCGTGCCCCACAGGATTCTAGCAGTAGTAGAAACCCAGCAACTCCTCCCAGAACTCCTCAGGCCAGACAACCTGAAACCCCTTCACCTCGATCTGCCCCGGAGGTTACCACACGCTCTAGCCCCCGAACAGCTAGCAATGAGATTGTTTCGTCTCCCTCTATCAGAATTTCCTCTACCTCAAGAGGAAGTGAGGCACAGAAAGAACCTCCGCCAACGTCCTCTCCCTCTGCCTTGAGATCCTCCTACCGAGCAAGCCTGGTTGAGCCTGATGACGTCCACTCTGGGCTATCCCGTAACTCTATTGTCCAACAATCAGATGTCCCCACCAACGCTAGAACAAGGTCAAGAGGCGGTAGCCAAAGGAAACCTACGTCTTGTGCTGATGCTGTAGATTCCAACTCGAACGCAGGCTGCGACGAAAAACCACAAATTAGGTACAATTTGTGTGATATTTATGTCAGAAAACGAAAGCCAAATTAAAGAGTCCACTATGGAGATTGACGGAAGTTATTCAAAATGTAGATATGGTATCTGTTTAAATTATTTCCTTGTTTCATATATATTTTTTTGCGGGGTTATAAAAGAGGTAAAGCAATTTGGCGCGAGACTTCTTTTTAGTTCTGCACTGTCATAGAAACATCCAACGTTTCGGAGCTTTCTATCATCTCCATCATCAGAACAAGTAAGAAAAAGGAGTCTATCTGTTAAATCCTGAAGAAAACTTTGGGTAACGAATCCAAGAGATAGGCTCTGTTTTTCTGCTTTCTCTGAAGTTTGAAATGCTGGATATTTTTAACATATGACATGGTGCAAAAACCAAAAAACCTCGCATCGTGTTGAATCCCGCGCAATTCTTAATTCATATTTCGTTAAACAATTCCGTGCATTATCAATATCTTATATTTAAACTCAATCAAAAGACTATTTAAATTCTTCTTTAAACTTAAAATATTGAAATGAACTTATATAAATACCTGTAATTTACTTTACTTCCAAGTTTAAAGCGTTCATGTTTCTATCTATCTTTTCACAGTTATATAACAACATACACGATGAACAAAATTTCGTTATGCCTACTAAGCTTACTATGCTACTATGCAGTATTTATTTTTCAATCATAAATTTCTGCAAAATAAAACGATATTTAGAGTGTCCAGGAAATATGTACAGTAGTGGCAAAAAAAACCGAACCGACCCTTGTAGCTGATTTCAGAGCCTTGTTCACTCCAGAGCACGATAGACTGGTAACTAAGACTTTCGTGGTTCGAATCCTCCTGGGAAGAAAACTTTTTTTTGTTCCTTATTCATATTTATTCTCAGAAGTAATAATTGTGGAATGTAGTTTTTCCATTTTTGCTGTTCTAAACTGTTATGCACACTTGATTTCCGGATAGATGTCTCACGGACAGTTTGTCTGACAGATTTCCAAGGACGACAGTGAAAGAATTTCAAGGACCTGGTTTGTTTTCTCTAGACCAATAGCTGAATTCAGTCTTCTTGTACATAATTTACTTACACTTTGTACTGTACCATGAGTCACAAACTTATCGTGTATATGCAAGAGTGAGAGTCTTGTAGGTGGATTTGTGTTGTCTTTGGCCCGAAAACATCTCTGAATTTCATTAATGTTTTCCATCACCCAATATCAATCAATCAATCAATCAATCAATCAATCAATCAATCAATCTTCTTAATGTATCCAGCTGTTTGCTGACAACATAAGGTCCACTATATCATCCAATATGTTTTCAATACAAATTTTCTTTGTTCCAATGTTAGTTTTGGGCCAGCCATGGTTGCTTGTTACTCTTCATCTTAAAAAAAAAATTACTTATTTAGAATCAAAGAGTGTATACATATTTCCTGGACACTATGTATAATTGCAGGTACTCTTTGTTCACATCAACCACACTAGTAAATAAATCATGCTTCCGGTTGTACATTCCTTATGTTGATGTAGTATTCATTTACTATCAGAACAAAGTCATAAAATGGATCCAGTAAATTCCACATCAGTAAGAGGCGAGAATAGTTCATTCAGAAAGTTTCCGTGTTTTATCTCGCATCATGATATCTTCCAAGTGTTTTCAGTCAGAACACAGACTTTGTATTACTCAATGTTACAGTTTATCATAGTAGAGAAGTGTCATGAATACACCTAAAACAATTTTTCTTATATTTGTAACTGATTTCAAAATTCAATTATTACTACAAGCAAATATACATATAAGATATGCCATCAGAGGACAGAACAATGTTGTCTATTTACAGCTGCCTACATTTTTCATCACGTGGTTCACATTTACATACACAAAAACATGAACGCGACTGAATTGATAACAATATTCAATTCTAATTCTACTTCTAATGTATTAGATGATTAAAAAATTGCCAAATAGTAATATCAAAGTTTCTTTCACTTGGTAATTTTTAAATTAATTATACAAAATGTTTCAGAAATAATGTAATTATAATAAAGGATGCATTCTGTATCCAAATAGGTAGACATCATACATTGAAATTACAACATAAAAGAGATTTTTAATAAGAAAATGGTGTAATGTGAAATATTTCAATGAAACCAGAGAATGGTAAACAGTGGACTAAATATTTATAAAACAAATAGTTTAAGAATAAAAATCGGAACAATAAAATAAATAAAATTTAATATAACACAATTTTACAAAGTTCTTTGAACTACTAAATGACATCTGTGTATTGTTGAATATCTCTTGGTATCGAGAATTCTGTTTTCTTAGCAATTCATTTCTATTTTCCAAGTTATTGAGCCTGTTTGCTATTTTAAAGTTGTCATACCTATTTCTGAAACATTCTGTATACAGTGAAACCTCTCCTTACGGACACCTCCAAGATACGGATACTCCTCAAATACGGAAAGATTTTTATGTCCGAACTTAAATAATATAAAAATAATGATAAATTTAACTCTCATTTACGGACACTCTCAGACACGGACAGGGACAGCTGTTTCACAGTCCTAAAGCGGTTCGCGCAATACCGGGCAGAACTCTAAGCACAACCCGCTGCCGTCATCCAGACTGTAGCGAGCTTGAAACACTTGGACACGTGCTTGGACAATGCCCCAAAGGCGAGCTGCTGATCAATGCTAGACATCATCGTGTACAACATGCTTTGGCGATATTGTTAAAAACTTTAAATTGGGAGATTCATGAGGAAGTACATTGTGTATCATCAGATGGTTCTTTTAGACGGGCAGACATTATTGCTATCAACGGACGCTTAAAACGGGCTCTTGTTCTTGACTCTACTATCCGTTTCGAAAGAAACCTAAATCAGGCCACCGAAGTTGATACTGAGAAGAAGTCCATATATGAAGCTTGTCTGCCTTATCTTTCTCAAAAGTTCAACGTCCCTCTTAAACAATGGTCTGTCATTGGTTTGCTGTTTGGCAGTAGAGGTTCAATCACAAAATTCGCGTGGAATTATCTTAAGAAACTTCACATTCCTTTTGATTCTGTAATGTCTATTCTTATAAATATTATCAAGGATTCTCTTCAAATATTACATCATCATCTCTATTTCAATTAATCAACTTATATTTGCCTTCAACAATTAACTTTCTTTTTTCTTTAATGTATCACATCACATTATATTGTACATGTTTATTGTATTCAGGACCCTTGTGGTCACTCAAATTCTTTGAGCTGATATCTATAATTTAGAAATTTATTATTACCTCCTGACTGCGGCCAGAACTTGGATTTCAAGACCAAATGTGTTACAAAAATGAAAAATTTAGTTCTGAGAACTGTACAGAAATTCCTTAACATAACAGAAGACAATAAGGGTCTCGTAGGCTACCACTAGCCCAGCCGGCTACCTCTTGTTTGCTGGAAGCGGGTGGATAAACAAACTCATCAAACTTAACCTGTCTGATGGGTCCAAGGTTTCCGCGATCGTGAAATTGAATTCGACACATGATAGGGTTAGTAGGATTATTCTCTTCACTTCAATCAGTTGTTCTGTTTCGAGAGACATGGCACCTAACGTAAAGGTTAAATTACAGTACTGCATAACTGTAGACCTAGAATAAAATTGCATGGCACAGTAACTTACTATATTTTTCTTTTTCGGTTTTATCTACTGTAGTTCAAAGTTGCAAAGAATTTACTGTAGTACAGTATACTGTATTTAGAATTAAACTACAGTAATACATTTCATTTAAAGCGTGAAGGGATACATAATGCATATTATAAATTTACTGTTAGATTGGGGAGCCTCCCTCTCAATAAAGGACACCTCCCAGATGCGGACAGATTGTTACGTCCCTTCGATGTCTGTAAATGAGAGGTTTCACTGTACCTCGAAAAGTTAATAAATTATTGTAAAATTTTTATTTTAAAGATATAAAGAAATCTATTAATTGTTATTTATGCAAAATACAGTCACATGAACAGGTACATTTTTTGTATTTTAACGCAATTACTAAATTTATTTATTTATTTATTATTTTGCTAATAATTGTAACATAAAATATAATATATACAGAAAAACTTTAGCTCACCCCTGAAAGAGTAGAACTCGTGCTCAGGGGCGGATTCCTTAATTGAAATTAATAATTATACAATACAATTTGTCTTACGTCTACTGTACAATTATAGTACATAAATTTAAATTTACAATTTTTCAATTTTTATAAAATCCATACATAACTTTTTAAATTTAATACTAGAATTATTAAAATTGACAAGATTAGGATATTTAAATATAAATTTGTTATATATTCTTGGGCCTAAATTACTACTATGATTAAATACTGTAACAGTGTTGCATTTTGGTTCAAACAATCTTAAAAAATTGATACCTTTTGTTTCATAACTATGAGAATACAATTCAAAATTATTTCGATTTTTATATATGAATTTTATTAATACAATATAATAAATTTGTCTTACGTTAAGTTCATTAAAGTCTAGAAACAAATTTTGAGGTGGCAAATCAATAGATTTATGAAGACATATTTTAATTATTTTCTTCTGTAATAAATAAAGTGGATTAAAATTGGATTTAAATGAGCTACCCCATCCTATAATTCCATACATAATTACCGATTGAAATAAAGTTAAATATATTGTGCGTAATAAACTTATTGACAAGTAATTCCTCAATAAAACAAAATAATATACTACTTTACATAATTCATTACAAAGGTAATTAATGTGTTGGTTCCATTTTAAATGATTATCGAAAATTATGCCTAAATACTTAACTTCAGAGGACTCTTTAATAATAGGACATTTACACTGTATAAGACAACAATCAGAATTATGTAATTTAATACTTAATATAGATGTAGGAGGTTTGTTACATTTTTCAGATAATGAGAATGGAATAATTATGGTTTTATTTTCGTTGATAGAAAGATAATTTATGTCAAACCACTTTTTTATTCATTTAAGTCCATTAAATTAATAAAAAAAATGGTTTGATATCGTTGATCAATTTTTAACAAGAAAACCATGAAATAATTCCAACAATCTCCATATGGAATTTCCAACCACTAATGAAAAAGCAAAAACGTTTTAGAAACAAAGGAAAGTTAATCTTAAAAGCAGTGAATTGAATAATTTCAAAATTATATAGTCTATAGATTAACTATCATTACACAAACGGCATTTCAATTTTGAATTAATTACAATTTTCAGAATAATTCGTAAATGTATTTTTGTCAGCTATTAGTTATAGGAAAATGGGGATGCTTTCAGTTATGCTTTTCTTATTTACTCTTGAGTTATTCTGTGTTTCTTTACTTCTTTCTCCTGGCAGAGTAAGACCTACAACAGCTTCCCCTGACAGTCAGTCGACCCCTGCTCCTGCCAGGTATGACAGTGTTGCAAAGCCACTCTTCAATGCTTAAAAGATGCTTCTTGTATGGCCCTTGGGTTGGGGGGAATACGCAAATATCATCTAATTATGGCTGTCTTTGCTTGCTTGCCTGTTTGGAATGTTGAATTAAATATTTATATTCCAATGCATGATAATGTTCATACATTGATTTGAACATTACATTAATTACAGATCTGTGACAAACATCAATATTTGCATGACCTCATATGCTGCAGACCAAAAATATATTGCTATATATGCTTAATCACTTCAGCTATATCATATTTCTTCTGAGCAACAACAACAATAAGTCTTCCATCTCCCCCACTTCATTTTATGGGCAATATCGTAATCTTTCTATAAAATTCTTTAGGTGTTTCAAGATTCCATGCATTACAATTAAGCTGTATAGATGAAAATTCATAACGAATATCATTATCATATGTTTAAATATGAATGAAAGAATTTGATTTGTTTAGGAAGATATTAGTTAACATTCTTATTCATATTTCAATAGAAATCAAAGTTAGAATCTAAATTTCATTACAAGTAGATAGTTATTAAAAAATAAGACTTTCAAATAGGCACATAAAGGAAAGTATGCCTTGACTGAAAGATATGATTGTATAAACAAATAATAAAAAACGCTTTGATCATTGTTTTTACAAGTAAGTTAGAAATAAATATTTTTCATTTCCTCTATTAAAATCTATCCATCTATATACAAACTACTAGATAGTAGGTACCGGTATTTACATTTTAAAGAAATGTTTGAAGTCTTGTTAAAATTAGTCAAATGTATCTCAGATAAAGAATAAAACAGCTTATAAACAAACAAATTTTTAAACAAATGTTGAAATCTAATAAAAGTTTAAATAAAGACACAATATATAATTGCTCCCAATATTGTTTTATAAATACACGAATCTATGTCTCCAATCATATACGAGTAAATTAATAGAATTATAAATTTCAGAGGTTATAACAATAATTTAGACACAAACAATTGAAAATAAAAACAAAAGATAGCAAATAATTCATTTTATGGTTTACAAACACGTATTTAATTGCGTACAAATATAAAAAAATAAATGTCTCTTTTCAACAATGGAAAAGAACATTCCTCCTCCAAATTTCGTATGAATGTATTATGAAAAAAATTTAATCAAGAAACAAATTAATTCAGATAACAACCAACAATGAACATTTGTTTAAATAAAAGCAAAGAAATTGGCAATGTGTTTTAATTGTTCAAATACAAGCAGGCAGGCACAATGGCAACACTGATGAATGAAATACTTACCCAAGGGCTTATTAAACATGTTAACTTTTCTTGTGCCTATGTAGGCAGCACTGCTTGCTTCGGCACTAGTGGCTTACATAGTTATTCTCCTTAGGGAACATTAGAATATGCTATTTGCATAACTGAACTGCCTTGCCTGTACAACGTGACACAGCATGGATCTGCGGTTTCCTTATAAATAAGACAATGGGATAACACAAAAGACAGAGTATATATTTGAGAGGCATACCAGCGATTTTAGTTTGAGGGCGAGAAGGATGGATTTTCAAATCATGAGAAACATAAATCCGAATGAATATTTCTTTCAGTGGCTAATATTCACACAAGTTATTATGTTATGGAATTAGTAACATTACTAATGATCATATTATTTACGATTATAGTGCCAAAACAAATAATCAAATACCTATACATAACAAAATTAATTCTACACAGAATTATTTTGTACTGGTAAATGCAATATTTTTAATGGTGCCTTCATAATATGTGTTTCGACTAACTTACAAAGAATGAATGAAGAAATCTTGTGCCTTCATTTCCAAAACTGTCCAGAAAAATATTCATAATGTTTTGTTCTGAAATACTGGATTCTTCCTTCGTCATAACGAAATGCAGGTTTTGACTTCACTTTTCTTTTCGTTCTGAGTGACACTCAAATTCATGTCAATTCTGATATGGAAAGCAAAGAACTCAAATGCAAAAAAACTTATAAGTTAGCAAAAAAATTAACAACTTCTTCACTATACATTTCGTCAGAAATAAATTTCCTGTTTCATATTTTATTGTGTATATTATTACCATTATTTGTCGTCAAAAATTTATCAAGAATGTATTGGAACAATAGGGCTGTTATTGGAAAACTACAGTTAATCTGTTGATATTTGTAATATGTACGCAAATATTCTGTACAGACTGTCCAAAAAGTGTAAATTACTACATTTTAATACATTTCTCGACAGAAACCAGAACATATGGCAGGGCATATAGAGTGAAGAAAAAAATTGGGAAAAAAATATATATTATTTAGGGACATCCTATAACAACAGGAATATCATAGATTATGATAATTAATTAATTTTCCAAATACTAATCACAAATCAAAACCAGTGAAACTAGAAATTACAAATAGTGATGGTTACATACATAAACTATAATATAATTGATGAGGGTCTTATTATTTTTTTGCAACAATTGTTTTGCTGTTAATATTTTAAGGGGTTAGGCACAGCTTACAGCAGTAAAATTTTTGGAATTATTCAACATTTTTTTCCTCCATTACTGTATCTCGTACAATATTAAAAATTGGTATGCATAAAATACTGTCCTTCTGCTATATGGAATAAATATGTCTACGATTTAAAAAAAAAATATTTATTTTTTTTTTCTTCTAAATTCTAAATGGTAGCAGTTTACTGTGCAGTTATGAAGCGTTTCCCTCATAACTCATAAACTTGTTAACTTTTTCATGTTCTCTCTCTTTTATTTTATTACTGAAACTCATGTTTACAATATCATGCTCTTTCAACTACATTCCTTAATAAATAATATTTTTTTATTTCGTGTAATAGAAAATACTGACTGATATTTCACCATTTTTTAAAATGAATTTATTTTTTATCAGACAATCTATCAAAGGTAGAGAAGTGATCTTGCATCATATTGTAGATGTGGCACGCATAAATACCCACAAAAAATTTCAACACAGAATGTTGGATAGTTTTTTAGTTATGTGGGAAACGCCTCATCACTGCACAGTGAAGTAAATTTTGAAAAAAAAAAAAAAAATGTAAATGATTTTTTAAATCGTAAAAATATTTTTTTTTTCATATACCAGAAGGACAGTGTTTTACATATACTAATTTTCATTATTGTACAAGATATAGTAATGGAGGAAAAAATGTTGAATATTTCCAAAATTTTACTGCTGTAAGCTGTACCTAACCCCTTGATTGTTACAGATAGTCCTAATGTAATAAAGTTTTTTGTTTAATACATTCGAACATACTAACGCACCACAAATAAATGAATACGTAATGTAGGAGCATATTTATTATAAGAAAAAGATTTTATTTATGTAGAAGTTAGTACTGATAATGGATTACAAATAAGACGAAATCTGAGATATGATTAGCTCCTGGTATGCCCTCATATGGAAACTCTTCAGTAATCTAAAAACTAGCAATTTTACAAAAGTATGCTTTCCAACAAACAAGCAAATTAATTCCAAATGGCATGTCATAGAACGAAATACTTACATAACACTCTTGAATTTCTGTCTTCTTGTCACATCGTGCTTTCCAGCTGCACAGACTTACTGCTTACTGGAGAAGACTGGCCCAAACTGGCATGATTCTAATAAAGGATACTATATATTAGACCATTCTGCTACATAGCTAAGTTAGCTTACAAATCAACTACATCATTTTATGAAAATTTAGTATGCTTGATTTCTGAGCTGTTAAAAATATTATCTTACTTTAATGTTTCAGCAAGCATCAAAGTTTTCATTAAAATTTTTAGTGCAATGGAGAAGAACATACAAAATTGATAAAGACGTGTATGATCAAATTATTATTAACATATGCAAATCTAGCTTTCAGGTAAAGCTCCATGTGAAGCAGACTTGAATAATTTCTAGGGTAAAATCACAGTCTACTATATACAGTCACGAAGCTTGAGTTTTGAGGGTGCTAGAAACAATAGACTCTGACAGAACTATTTTGCATTGCCTGTAATGAGGTGATATTAGCAATCCTAGTGGTTTGCATATTTACTACGTATTGAGCTTCGCGACTGTATATACTAGACTGTGGTAAAATTCTGTAGTGCTCGGGAAAAGTGACACAAGTCAGTTTCCACAAACCTTTTTTGATAATTTATTGACAACAGGAGAAAATACACAAACGATTAGGGAAAACACGGAAATTTTACTTGAAGCAAGTGGAGCGATCGGTTTGGAAGTAAATCCCGAAAAGACAAAGTATATGATTATGTCTCGTGACCAGAATATTGTACGAAATGGAAATATAAAAAGTGGAGATTTATCCTTCGAAGAGGTGGAAAAATTCAAATATCTTGGAGCAACAGTAACAAATATAAATGACACTCGGGAGGAAATTAAACGCAGAATAAATATGGGAAATGCCTGTTATTATTCGATTGAGAAGCTCTTATCAACCAGTCTGCTGTCCAAAAATCTGAAAGTTAGAATTTATAAAACAGTTATATTACCGGTTCTTCTGTATGGTTGTGAAACTTGGACTCTCACTCTGAGAGAGGAACATAGGTTCAGGGTGTTTGAGAATAAGGTGCTAAGGAAAATATTTGGGGCTAAGCGGGATGAAGTTACAGGAGAATGGAGAAAGTTACACAACGCAGAACTGCACGCATTGTATTCTTCACCTGACATAATTAGGAACATTAAATCCAGACGTTTGAGATGGGCAGGGCATGTAGCACGTATGGGCGAATCCAGAAATGCATATAGAGTGTTAGTTGGGAGACCGGAGGGAAAAAGACCTTTAGGGAGGCCGAGACGTAGATGGGAGGATAATATTAAAATGGATTTGAGGGAGGTGGGGTATGATGATAGAGACTGGATTAATCTTGCACAGGATAGGGACCGCTGGCGGGCTTATGTGAGGGCGGCAATGAACCTTCGGGTTCCTTAAAAGACATTTGTAAGTAAGTAAGTACGGAACATCTGTTCGCTTGGAAAAAAAAAAAATACATAGGTATTCCTCCCATTACAATAATTCATACAGAAAAAAATCAAATCGACATAAACCAGTGTAAGCTGTCAATAAATTATCAAAAAAGGTTTGTGAAAACTGACTTATGTCACTTTTCTCAAGCACTGCAGAATTGTTCCAGGGTCGGTTATTGATCCCAGGACCTTTGATTGAATGCACCAATGCTCTACCGACTGAGCTACCCAGGACCTTAACCCAACACCGTCTTAATTTTTCCCTTTATAGTCACATACCTCGAGTGGGCTGACAAGATGCCAGAAACCCACATCGAGTGCATACAAACTCTGTGTGACTTGAAATTGTGGTTTGTGTGCACTCAATGTGGATTTCTGGCATCTTGTCAGCCCACTCGAGGTATGTGACTATAAAGGGAAAAATTGAGATGGTGTCGGGTGAAGTTCCTGTGTAGCTCAGTCAGTAGAGTGTTGGTATGTTCCGCCAAAGGTCCCGGGATCAATACCTGGCCTAAGAACAATTTTTCCCTTGAAATTATTCAATCTAGGCTCTGAGGATAGTGTGAAGGTTACACCAAAACAGCTGTAAGCCACACGTGGTTATACAATTTAACACTAGGAAGTTTGCCATTTAATCAATCATTTATAAATAGATTTTTAAGTACCGGCAAATAAAATATATTACCAGTACTGTTCTTTAAAAATAAATATTGGTTGTACAGTATATAGCAGCCTGATCACAGCATGGAAGCTGTGATCGTGAGTTCGAATCCCTAGGGCATGGATGTCTGTCCATTTTCAACATGTAGAACTTTGAACTTTGTATGTTCAGAAATCAAGCATTATTTGATTTAGTAGAAAACTTGATTGTTCTATATACACTTTTAACACTTAGATAATCATTTCTTTACCGTACTATGTTAACTTTTAGGTAATTATCTGCTAACTAGGCTTTGGACAGAGAAGGATAACACTTCGAGCCTAGTCAGCCAGATAATTACCTAAAAGTTAACACAGTAAAGAAGTTGCAAGTTAATCAGTGAAACTTGAAAACTTCATTTTCATATTCAACTATCAATCTTATAACAAAACAGCATATATCAACTTTCATTTACTAAATGTCTTACATATAATGATTCAAGCATAATACTTAAGTTTATTATTTTTTATAAGAATGGTCACAGTTTAAATTTTCATTTTCCTCATCCAACCTTCCTTCACTGTGCATCACTTACCCTCCTTTCATAACTATCACATTCTGCCAAGACATAAAAGTTTTTACATGTGACTTTCACAGGACTCAAGCTATTACTAAAAAAGGAAGGAGAAGAGTATCAACGTTTTTGTAATTGTTTTACTCATAAATCAGCTTTTATTTTCAGACCCAGACATAAGACCATGACTAACTTTAACTTTTTTCCTGACAGGAAACATCATCAACAGTTACTTTTGGATCACAGCAACTATTATGTATGACACCGATCATTTAAAGATAATTTTAAAAAAACATTGTGAATTAAGCAACATAGGTGTTCACAGATATAATTTATAGTATTGTTGTTTTGTAATTATAAATTATTTGTGATAACATATTTCATTTATAATGACGTCCAAGAATGATTTATGGACGATTTTTTTTATGGACTTTCAGAAAAAATTACTAAGAAATAGTATGTGCAATGATCACAATCAGGTTGTGGCCATCTTTAACCTAAAATTCTACATTGAAAAGTTTTGCTTCTTCCCTATTCTTCCAATAGGTTTCAAAAATCTATGGAAGTGAATGATAAATCTTAGGAAAAATAAATAATTTGTTTTCAAATGAAAACAATCATACATTTTTGTGGAACTGTTTGTAGGTAATGAAAACAGTTTTCGTTGAAAAAATGTAGCTATTATTCAAAGGAAATGAATTTGTGATATGGTAATAATGAATGGATTAACTGTGACATAAAAATGTTAGGGGTAATTAATTCATGCCCTGAGAAAATCTTTGCAATAAAATAGTAGGGCCTACCAGTACAATTAAAAATATTTTGCAGAATCCACTGATGACAGAACAGTAATTTTTTCGAGGGGAAACCAATGGTTATGATTTGGCCTCTTAAGATATTGTGGTACAATATGGGTAATTCAAAACAATAATACAATTTAAACTAACGGTAACAAAAATATCTTAAATCCCAAAGACTTCAGGTAAATACATACATTTCTCAGAAATACAAATAGTATTCAATTTTCCGTAAACACCTGTGATGTTTAATTCTACCTAAATTGAAGATAAATTTTATCATTATAAACAAGGACTTCAACTGCAATGTTATTCAAATATATTTCGTTAATCAATTTATTTTAATTGTATTTTTATATTATTTAAATCCTTTATTTGACAACCGTGAAATTTATATATGTACAGGTACTTCCACAATACATCCACTAAATAATACCTCTAGTGGCATGAACATAATTTGGTTGTATTATATACCGGTACACCAAATATTGATGCTATTGTGTTCAAGAGACGATATTTAATTAATTACCATTAATAAAACCTACCTATTCCGGTTATGTTTTCTGAATAAGATTTAAGATAAATTAAAACTCTAAATGTTAACATTTTTTATACAAAGTGTTGCAGAGTAACTATTCCTAATTTTCAGGTGTGATACATGTAATTAAACATGTTTCTTAATTAGTAATAAAGTAGTGTATGGAAATAATTCCATATTGATGCAATATGGCAAAAGTAAAAATTATCTTATTGCTTGGCCTGTTCGTTCTCCAGATATGATTCCAGTTAATTTCTGTTTCTGGAGCCATATTAAATCAATCGTTTATGAGACACCTATCAACACACAAGACGAATTAGTTGCTAGATTGTCTCCTGTTTTTTATTATATTCGTAATTGTCCGCAGATATTTCATACAACATTACACTTTGTGTGTCGACATTGACAGCCATAATGCTGAACAGTTTTTATAATTTTTTTCAATAATATTTGTATAATGTTTGAATAAGTTACCTATAACCCCCAAAATTAGTTACTTTTCATTTGGAGATTCTTTGAAATTCTTATTTCTTTCATAGTGTTTTATCTTAATACAGAAACATTTCTGAAAATTACTTTAATAAGACAAAATGTTTCATTACGTGTCCTCTATCACATTTGAAAATTTGGAATAGTTATTCTGAAACACTCTGTATATAACTGCTCAATTTTTTCCTTCTGTAAATACTACATGTACTGGGGGTCACAATTCTAACATTTTGGAATACGGACTGTCTCATACTTATGGTTGATGGAATAAATATGGGTTATTTCTTCAGAACAAAAAATGGCAGTAATGATTCAGTACCTGACATAAATATCTTGTATGCCATTCATAGTAGAGAATGAATATTCTTCCTCAACACCTTCAAAATCTATTGATTCTCAACCATTTGACTACAAACTGAATTGTAGATCACTTCGCCATCTTTAACCATATAATAACCATATAATGAGACAAAGAGGCAAATATAATACCAAAAGGATTGAAGTATGGTGTCAGTCCAATGCAGAAGCAAAATCCATTCTCTGTAATATAAAAAATGAGGCTAAAAAGAATAAATTCCATGTCTCATTGGGTAGTACATTTAAAGACCGAGAATTAAAACGAAAAGGCAACATTAACGAAAAAGATATAGACACTCTAAAAATTTTACAATGGAACTCTAGGTCTTTAAAAAACAAAATGGATTTATTAAAGCAAGAAGTTCAGGACAAAAAGCCTTCTATAATATGCATACAAGAATCTTTTCAGATTGCTGATATTTTAAAATTTTACAAATTTGCTGACTACAAAACTTTTAATCTGGTTCGTGAAGATAGAGGAGGTGGAGGTATTGTTACCATGATCCACAACTCCATTCATGTAATTGAATCTAAACAACAATTTGAAGGCCAAATTGAATACATTAGGACAAAATTATTACTTCACTTGTCAACGCATATACGAGGTCTGTCTAAAAAGTATCCGACCTTTAGCCAGAAAAAATATTTCAAATACCTGACGGGGTTGGGACCCTAATCCCCTTCAAAGTAGGCCCCTTGTGCTTGCACACACTTAGCCCACCGATCCTTCCACTGCCGGAAACACCTCTGGAAGTCTTCTTTTGGAATGGTGTTCAGCTCCATCGTCGCATTCCGCATTATCTCTTCTCTACTCTCAAAATGGGATCCTTTCAGTGGTGTCTTCAATTTTGGAAACAACCAGAAGTCGCAAGGAGCCAGGTCTGGAGAGTAGGGAGGTTGGTGAACGGTTGTAATTCCATGTTTGGCCAAGAAAGTGTGTATCAATTGGGATGAATGTGCGGGGGCGTTGTCGTGATGCAAGTGCCAGTTGTTCGCCGTCCACATGTCTGGTCTTTTGCGCCGAACTGCATCACGGAGTCGCCGGAGAACATCGTGATAGTACTCCTTTGTCACCATTTGTCCTTCCGGTGCGTATTCGTGATGCACAATTCCACGGACATCAAAGAAAACAGTCAGCATCACCTTGATTTTGCTTCGCACCTGCCACGCTTTCTTCGTCCTTGGAGACTCGGGATGCTTCCATTGCGACGACTGTCTTTTTGTTCCTGGGTCGTACCCGTACACCCATGACTCATCTCCAGTTATCACGGTGTTCAGAAACCCAGGATCAGTGTTGGCGGTGTCCAGAAGGTCCTGTGCAACGTCACGACGGAGGTCCTTTTGTTCCGGGGACAACAACTTGGGCAAGAATTTCGCAGCCACTCGGTTCATGTTCAAATCATCACGCAAAATTGCATGTGCAGAATCTTTACTCACTCCAACCTCTTCGGCAATCTCCCGCACGGTCAAACGACGATCTGCCATCACCAAATTTCGCACCCTCTCAACAACAGCTGCACTCCGAGCAGTTTGGGGCCTGCCACAACGCTGCTCACTCTCCGCTGATGTGCGGCCATCTTTGAATCAGTTGAACCACTCCTTAATTTGTGTTACACCCATCGCATCTTCCCCAAACACCTGCTGAATCTTACGAATTGTTTGACTTTGAGAATCACCAAGCTTTTGACAAAATTTGATGCAGTATCTTTGCTCAATTCGTTCAGTCATCTTGCGAGAAAACTAAATCCGACAAACACCTAGAACAGCACCTTACTTGGCGACCACCAGCCAGTGACTGGCACAAGCGAATGCAGTGAAAAAATTCAAGCATGCGCATTACAGTTCCTCCTTCCACCATGCATAGTGACGCCGCCTTAGAATCACAACTTTACGCGCGAAAAATTAAGGTCGGATACTTTTTAGACAGGCCTCGTATACCTCCAGGCCTAAACCTAGTAATGGATGATATAGAACAACTGATCCCATCTGATCACAAGCTTGTCATAGTTGGTGACTTTAAGAGTAAACATCATATATGGAATAATGTACCTTCAAACATGATAATTATGAGTAGCATAAAAGACGGAATTCTAGTAAGGAAATGGAGAATATCGTTTGTTCATCAAAAATTCCACTGGACTCACCAGAATATGAATCCAGGCCTCTGGCGTGGGCAGCTGATACTTCAGCTATTTGGCTTAGCAGATGCAAAATGAATACTGTATAATGTTCAATGTAATGAAATATTAAAGATAATTACTCAATCACGATTATGTCTAAGTTTGTATTGTAAAAAACTAAAGAATTTTGTTTGTTTACTTGAAGCTAATATGAGGTATAGTAAGTAGTTTCAATAGCTGGTATTTATTACACTTAATTTAATTATTCACTTTTAAATTTATATTTCCATATTTCACGTGCTGACCTTTCTTAAAAAAATTAAAACATAATAAAATCAACCTCGTGCATCCCATAAGGGCAAAGACCTCTTTCCCTGATGTTAAGGTAGCTGGGTTATAATATGATCCCACGATCCCGGGTAGCTACTCCAGGAAAGTTCATGCTAATTTGAATATTCCCACCTTGATCTGCTATTCCCAGATTGTCTTCATTTTGGCCTTTGCTGTCCATTTGTTTCGGAATATCTTCTTAAAGAGTTTATTTCTCCCTGTTAATATACCGGCACCAATCATGGACAATGCTAAAAGAGAAACAATACATAAGTACTGCGTAATGTCACAAGAGAACACAAAAACATTGAAAGGTATATTGCAGAGGAAGGAAAGCAATTTGAATATTTGTATTGAAATTTGTCTTTTCAAAGATATTTTTTCATAAAATAGCTAAAAATTTACCGTACACATAATCTTTAAATTGTTTTTGTTTTTTAGTGACCCGAATACAAAGCGATGGTACGTCATGCTTATATAGTTTGAGTCAGGATGAAGAGTGCAAAAAATACCTCTACGAAATGAAATACAGGGTGTCCCAATAAAAAGACAAAACTTTTTTGTTACTAAGAATTTTTGTAATACTGTTATTGCAAGTTATCTTGAACCTTACATCCCCTAAGTCTGCCTTTCGAACTGCTCGGTACGGCATGTACTCATCAACGTAATGGCACGGCAAAGATGCCCCTCCCTCGGGTAACGTGACTCTTTTCAGAAAACGTTGGTTCTTTCACTTTATGGTTCTCTACTGTAAAAGAACTTGGTTCAATATGGACATCGTCATCTCACAAACTCCGGTTTTGAGAGGAGAACATGGTTTCGTTGCAGGTTTTAATTAACCTGTAATGAGTAAATATTTGAATATAAACGTGTGTACACTCCTCCTCTCTCATCCGGGCTGGGGACCAGCAATGGCGGAGTTACTACAGCTATTTCTATACATTATATAGGCCTACATGACTTACATCTACAGCTGATATGTACTGTACATATTCTTCTTATAACAATATTTTACAGGCTTATTATTTGAATTTACATTAATTTACAATTATACACAATCCATATCCCTATCATTGCTGCCATCATCGCTTGGTCCAAAATTAAGTAATTATTATTTCGTCAATGGCATCATTCATTCAGAATTATCTTCTTAATCGTAGGTACTACTTTCTGAACAAGATTGTATCCGAATGACATGTTGATCGAAGTCGTCCACTTTAACTTTACACAAGTCCTAATTCTGGAATAAAATAATGTTTTGCAGAACTATAACAAAATAATAACTTACAACAGTAATTCATTATGTCACTCACAGTACACCCACTCTTGTACATAATTATTATAGCAATAATTTCTTATCATTACATACCTATTCTTTCCCGGAGTAGTGTGAGGTTCATTCGGTTGTAATTAAATATTATTCTTAATTCTCTTCACGGAACTAATACTTTTAACAGAGTATTTAGCCGCTCTCTCATATTCCTTATCAAGAGGTTCCAGCAAACATTTGTTTAATTTTTCCTCATCGCAACACTTATATTTGCGATAATTTCTCTTTCTCTGCTGTGGATAACAGCGTTACTTTTTCTATGCGGTGGTGTGATTTCACCATAATTACTACCCTGTGGTTGCTGCTCCATGTTAACACTACTGGTACGCAGTGAAGGAAATAGCTTTATGTTTCTTGACAAGAGATTATGATGCGAAGCATGCGCAAACAACTCAGTTGGCTCCACCCACGTTACGTGCTTCCTTCCCTCTGCCCCTCTGTCCCTGCTCAGAAAGTTCAAGATAACTTGCAATATCAGTACATAGGTTTACTCCAAACTGAAGACTTTGGTCATGTCTGTAATGTAAATACATACCAGTAACTATTTTTTGATACCCTGAAAAACGATAATTATGGATTATGGATGTCTCAAAGGTTATGGGACACAGTATACTATTATAAAAACTTTCAATGAAAGAAGTATATAGAAAATGTTACATACCAGTAACCAAAATACGTAACTATTATTAATGAAAAGTATTTATTTTAATCAAAACATATTTATGAAAATTAATGGCTTTCAAGAACTTCAAGTGTAGAATAAATAAATTATATGAAACTTAATCGTCAATTTTCGTATGCAAGAGTATTTATCAGGTAATGAATCATTAATTTCTGTGTTTGCTGCCAAGACAGAAGCCAATGAGGCTTCCTATTCTGTTTATATTTATCCTCTATAGTTGCACAAACATTTTATACATTCCATTAAGCACTGCAAGATTAGGAATTTGAAAGTATTGGACATTTTATGTACTTTCCATGAGGATGATCAGAAAATAAGTTTTAAAGTATTTAAAAAAAAATTATTAATGATGTAGAAATAGGTATACTGTCCAATCACCATGGAAACTTGTAGCACCAAAAGATTACAGCATGGCTAACGAGAAAGACAGGCTACGGCGCGAATCGAAGTCACATGGTTATCATTGGTCTAATCATGGCCATCTTGACAATCGCCTAATATAAATACATGTTCACAGTTGTAAAAAACAAAGGAATTGTTATATTAAACTCATGTTAAACGTGCATTTATATAAAAATTTATTCAATGCCAGCCATGTTATGATTAAGAATGTGACATCATGCCATAGTCTGTCTTTCTTGTTAGGCACGGATTACAGAGTATGAAGAAATTACATTTTAATTTTTATATTATTTATACCAGTTAAAGGTGTAAATGCCCCTTATAATGATAAACGTAGCATTTATTAGTATTTAATTTAGATTTTTATAGTAAGAATATTTAATTTCTGGGATATTTTATTATTTTAAAATTATAATGAAAGTTTGTTTTTAATTTATGATCAACATTTTATGTTCTATTTCTTACTTAAAAATCATCAAGAATGTCGCAGCTCGCTGAAATAGTTCATGCGGTAGAGCATATACCTGCTGATCCGAGGTTATGCTCAGACTTGGGCTGATTATTTTCCGAGGTTTTCCTCAATTTGGCCTCATTTCGCCAAATAACAACTCTCGCTATCACCAATTCTATCACATTAAATATAACCTAAGTAGCTGATACAGTACCGTTAAATAACCAATTTAAAAAATAACGTCATTAGAAACAATTTGTGAGAACACTGTCATTAGTGTAGCTGAGTTGGTAAATCGACAGACTATGGACTGAAAGCGCACCAGTTCACATCCTGATGAAGGTGGATTTTTAAACTCTCAAATAATATTACTGTATAGTCTAAGGATATACTGTATCCTTTTCTGGGTATAGGACATAGAGGGATTTAATATTTCCATAAGAAACATACAGGTAAGTAAAAAAACAATGAAGAAACAACTCTATCAGGGGCCATGTATAAATTAGCAGGCTCTTGCAATTTGTAAAACAAGAAAGCATCAAGCTTTGACTTAGCAACTGGAAGTGATGTTCTCTTGTTTTATAAATTGTCGAAGCCTACTAATGGCCCACTGATTAAGTTGTTTTTCAATGTTTTTATACATAAATTTCTTATGGCAATGTTAAATCCCTATGTCCTATACGAAACAAAACACACATAGTAAATTAATTTGTAAATAACATTCTTTTTTTTATGTAAACTCATTTTCTGATTAATCCTCAGAGTAATAAATTGACCAAATGGGTCCTATTGATGATAATAACTATTTTCAGAGTTGGGGTTCACTTTCCAATAATAACTTACATCATTTTACCAGAACTCTTTTATTACCAGTATCTAAATGTTTGACCTTTCCACAGAAGAGCCAATTGTGGCATGAAGGTTTTTTTTTTTTATTTATTTATCAAAATAGCGGTAACTTAGTATTTATTCCATGCTTCTTTTATGTCTTGGTGTGTTATTATCATGAGAATAAATTTATTCTTTCACTTTTTACACTGTTTACAAAAGGGAGAAATATTATATTACTGACAGTTTTATTAAATGACATAGTGAATTGTGTATGGTTGCTGTGGGGAGTTGTTCGAGATATTATATCATATTCATACCAATATAAAATGAATTACCATGTACCTGTAGGAAGACGTATTGTATATACATTACTTAATTCTTGTCATATCTGTCAAATATTCTCCTTCATGGTCACACTGCATGTATTCAATCACAGGTTGTGGACTCACAAGTGAAGCATGTGGCGTGATGGTACAAAATGTCGGATATTACTGATGTAACTAATCACAAAAAACAAATGAATGTTGATTACTGGTTTTAACCTTGAGGATTATGCAGAAGTTAACAATTTATGTTTCAATTACTGTTCTTAATGAAAGAAGGCAAAGGAAACTTCATATTTTTTAAAGACAGACACTTCGAAAAACAGATGGATCTGTACAAATAAGATATTATATATGGATGTTACAAAATAACACTGATTTTGGAAATCTAATTCCAAAAGTTATTCTAACAGATAATAAAACATAAAGAATTAAAATTCACCCACACAGCTTAGATGCTAGCCTGTCTGCCTGCTGATTCAGAGCTCGCTCAGACGTGGGTGCGATTCCCGCTTGGGTTGGTTGAGTGTTTTCCGAGGTTTTCTTCAACTGTAAGATGGATGTCAGGTATTTCGATGTAGAATCCTCGGCTTCATCTCGCCAATAAATAACAGACTAAAAAAAAAAACGGAGAATTAAATGATTTTGTAATTTAATAAGAATGGATTCTTACAAAACTATATTCTAGCACTGGTTTATTACACAAGAAATGGGATTTTTTTAATCACCATGACAATGAGTTTGTTTCTGGTTGCTCTGGTAATCGTGTTATCAGTAGGCGTTTTCCTGTAACTTTCCCTGCAAGATCGCCAGGTATTAACCCAGTAGATTATTAGTTGTGGAGCTACCTCAAGGAAAGAGCGTTCTTAAGCAAAGCTACTACAATTGATGAGTTGAAGGAATACATCGCACACACTGTGGCAGATATTCCAGAACACGAAATCAGAGCTGCTGTATACAGCTTTGAAGAAAGGCTGTTACTTGTAAAAAAACAAAAATTTGAGACATACAACATCTACGATGAAGTTATGGTAGTGGGTAGGAATGCAAAGGTCCTATTTCTTGTTTTATAAGCTAGTGCCAGAAGTTTTAAGATTGTGTAGAAAATATGAGCAGTTTAAATTCACCTCTTCTTTTTAAAAACCCTACAATAGACCGGTATATGAATGCATACCAGCATTAAGGCATCCTGAAGGAAGATCTAAGACTTAACAATGATAAGACTAAAGTAAGACGAATGATCTTGCAGCGTAATGAGTAAGGTGCTGGACTGGCATTAGTAAGGTTCATAGTTCGAGCCTATGTGTTGTCATTATGTTTTTAGTTGTTTATTTAATTTTTTTTTAATTTTATTACCATTTTTATGTACTTCTTTTATAGTAAGTTATATATAGGCCTATTTTTGTCAATTAGTTTTGTTCTTATAATTTATTTTACTAGTACGATGATAAAATAAATTATAAGAACAAAACGAATTGATGATGATATCTTGTGAGTACATACAAACCTCAACAACATCCTAATAGAAATTCTTACAATATAAGAAGAGAAAAGTGGAAGTTGTGCAGAAAGCCTTTCTTTTTAAAATACGAAATGAAAATACTACATTAAAAACAGTAAATAAGTAGTAACACTGAAGCATATTTTGATGCAGTCCGATTACCATCCTTTTCTCAGCACAGGTTTCTAATTACATTTTCAATGTGTTTTTGACTTACTGTCATCACGTTTCTTAACTGTTGCTTTGCTTGCCACAGAACTTGAAATTCTTAGTAAGTTATCTCTCTCTTATTTATACAAAACCTGTTGGTCCTAGAACTTGACTTCTGTAGGGAAGTAAATTGAAAGAAAAAACGATAAAAAAATACCTATTATTGGAGAAAAATTCGTTCTGGCACCAGGAATCGAACCCAGAACCTTTCAGCTGAGTCCTGAGCGCTCTTTCTATCTGAGCTATACTGGAACCTGATTCACAGCACCGCCCGAACTCTCCTCCTTTGCATCATCATTGGGTTCGATTCCTGATGCCAGAACTAATTTTTCTTCAATAATAGGTATCTATAATATGACTACTCATAGTCATTGATTGTTCAATGAGGACAATGATGCCTCATATATAAATATAAATATATACGAGAAAAAATAATTAAAAATAGAATAAAATAAAAATGTACTGGTAGGTGTACTCGAACCATTAACCTTATGGTCCCCACTTCGGCACCTAATCCACTATGCTATTGCACCGACACAAATATAGGCTACTTTCTTACTTTACGGCTTATAAAAGCTTCAAAATCTAGTATCTTGAAAATTAGAATCCACTGGAAAGAATTTTTGGATGAGTAGGCCCTAATTATTGGTTTTCCTTCTATGCAAATTGACCTCATGAAAGTTCAACAAAATCGATGTTATCTAGAGTATAACGGATTCCCCTTGTTAGATAGCTAGATAATAAATGTGACCATTTAAACATTTTAAGATGTGATAACTGAAAACAAATCGCTGGAGACATAAATGTCAGGAACAAATTACTTAAGAAAGCTAAAACCCCAGAAATAGTAATAAAAGAAGAAAAATAAGTATAAAATATTGAAAGTGTCTGTAACAGGCCACTAGGTCTGTTATCAGACAGGATGACGACGATGATGATGATATCATTTGAGATTAAGGTGAGATTAGCCCTATATATACATGTTTGCTTGTAAGCAACTAAACGTTAAGCCTAAAAGAACCATAAGATCTTATGGTATCTTATCTTTTCTTGAAAGCATCATTGCTGGGATACATGTCAATATAATATATAATATATCTATAAATATTATAGTAAGACAGAGGGAAGAGTTAAGGCGTTTAATAAGGTGTTTAATATGTACAATTCTAACAATGACTTCTGAACCACGGCAGTTGTTTTCATATTATAAACAAAGTCAAAATGTGAAGAAAATATGAGATTTGTTGCTACGAACATTTTTAACTATTTTTCACCACTGTTTTCAATAACATCCCTCCAATATAAAGCAGAAAGTAAATTATTATAATTATTTTATATGTAATCAATCACATAAATAACTAATTTTGTATTAAATATAAAAAGTTACGATTTTAACAATTTTAAAACAATTTTGTGGTATCGATTTAATACTCATGGCTAGGCCTACATACTTTATAAAAATTCCCGTGAATTAAAAAATATACATATGGATTACTGGTTATTAACAGTATGCACCTATCACATAAGTACATTTAACACCAAAAATATTTTCGTAGCCTAAATTAAATAAAATAATCAGACTTCTGCATAATTCTGCATGTCAGTATTTGCAAGCTTGCTAATAACAACGCAGGCAAAATAAACAGCACTATATATAAATATACGCACAACAGTGTCCGAAGATGGGGCTGTGGGGATGTATAGTATGTTATAACTTTTTCAAAACCAAAATAGCAACATTGCAAAAATGAAAATCTAGCTGTTTGACAGTAAGATACATCAATATAAAATGTCGTGTACTTATACATACACTCTCCCCTTCTTCGGTCACTAATTCATAATTAATAAGAGAACATATTGTTAGAAGTCCCCAAAAATATTTAAATTGTACTTTTTCCCCTATGTAATGAAAGGGTATTGCTGAGATTTCTTAGACCATTCAGATTCTACATTAAGAATATCAGACTACAATGGTCTCTATAATAATAAAAATAATAAATATTATTATTTCTGTTTCAAGATAATATCATATTAGAATCTGAATTCCATGTTAATTGTAAATCGCAACAACTAACCAGATAATCACTTAAACCAGTTAAAGATAATAGTTTGCTTTATTTTTAACATGCTCTTGCAATATAAGAATTTCAACCTTTAAATGAAAGTCTTCAGCCTATCGATAGTACTTACGTGAAATAATGTCATCATAGGCCTTCAACATATAGGCCTAACTTTAAAAAGTCACTCTTTTCCTAATGTTTATTTTTAAACAAACTTTGACAAATTATTTTAATTAGTTTCTTCGTTAGGCATAATAAATGGACCTAACTTATTTGGTAATAAATAGGTTATATTGTAAAAGAGCACATTCTTATAATATCGTTAAAAATTTAGTAACAAAAAAACACATTTCAAAGCTACTAACATGCTAAATTACCTAAATAAAAACACTTATTTTTTATAAACAAGTGCAACTATTAAAGTAGTGGACCTACTGATAAAATTGCATTAATTCGAACAATATAAAAAAAAAATTAATAGTTAAGTACGCCTATATGAACATACCGGTACCCTTGCATTACATAGTTTGTTACGTACAATAGAATGTAACCAAATCATGTAGTTGACGATGTGATGTCCTAGTCATAAGTATGAATAGTTATACATAATAAGGTTAAACAATAATACTTGCTACTTTGTATGTCCAGTTAAATTACAGATTTCGCAAAACACACAAAGACGCAGAATTTTTCTTTCGATGACGCGCGACAATTTTTCCGTCTTGAGTAATATCCTCATTATAAATATTATAAGTATGAATAGTTAAATAACATGGGACAAGCAATAATACTTACCTATTTCGTTTGCAAAAACGATACAGATTTTTACATAAAACACACAGAAATATGCAAAATCTTTCACAGCTGACGACTGACAAATGTTCCGCCTTACTTATTGCGCATGCTCGCAGAACAGCCAACTGTAGCTGGAAATCCTGAAACATGGTAATAACAGAATTTAGTACATACTAGACTAGTATTATTATGTGGTTAGCCGATGCAAAGAAGTTCAGCACTATTATGTAAATGCAACGGAGGAGCAGGGATTGGTATGACATTTTCAGAATGTTTTCGGTCCATATTTCTTTATTTTCTGACCAAGAAGCCGAACTAGGTAGAATCTTATTCAGCTGAGGCGCGACAATTTTTAATTCCTGATTAATAGTATTGCGCATGAATGGGTTTCTAAATTATGTATGCAGTTTATTCCGTCGTGTAATTTTAATTTAATTTGATTAATTTGGTTTCGTCAATTTTTCAGTGAATTTAGTTTAGTCCATTGTTTGTCGTCACGAACTAATTTACTGTGTTGGCTGCGCTGCATATTGTTCGTCTTCTGTTCTCCATATGGTGCATATGCGCAATGAATATAATTAAAATTATTATAACTTCGTTTTTATGTTAAAATTAATCTATTTCATTTTGCGTCTGAGGAACACCGAAAGGCTTGGAAGAATTGTAACATGTTTCCAGAAATTTGTTAACTGTTTTGAAGATCATAAATAGTGATTTTTTTTAGTACAGCAAACATCGCCTTACGCGAGAAGAGCCAGATTTGAAATGCCGACAGTGCCATACTATTGTTATAAATTAACTTCACTATTGTTTATTGTAAAATAAACACATTAAATATGAAGTCCTAATTACTATAGAAGTATAGACAACTGCAACAACATTAAAATTCCAAACAAAAATAAACAACGTACAGACACTTGTAAGCTAATCATACTTATGGAGCGGACAACGTAGGCCTACATACAGAAATACGAAACAAATTTAAATGGTAGGCTAATTAGTGTACAGTGTATATTGTAGTAACTGTGTAAATACTGTAAATAAGCATGACTCTATTCAATAGTAAGTGTAAGAGACAAGTTACAATTTTAGTCTTCTCTATGAATATAATAATGTGTAATTATTTTTCTATCTTCTTGATTACCTGCAGAGGTAACAACAATGCTGGAAGGACTCGTGGAGGTTCATCGTACACCACAGCTCCTGGAGCTGAACCAACTGTCAACCGTGGTACTCCTGCTTCTGTCAGGTGAAATTGCAAAGCCCTCTATTGTTTGGATTACAGTGCATATAACGTTTAAAACAAGATTTCATTCTTTAATTAATGTGAATAATTTATACTGTATAGACAGAAGCATATTAAGAGCGAGTAGAAAAAGGGAGTAGCCTTGCCAAAAGTTCAAAAATAAAAAACATATGAAGAGGTTAGTTAGCTTCTTCTCTATTCCCTCAAAGGATATTGGTACTGATGTGTACCACTCCATGAAGATAAAATTTCTAGAGAAACCAATAATTTTGTTTCTAAGTAAAATCCTAGATCATATATGTAACAGATATGTCGGGGTTATAGGCTTTGAGGTTAACAACTTTTGTCAGATTTACTACGCTGCCATATAGTTGTTACATAAGGAGTCACGTCATAATACCCATTTGAATTGCATTAGCAACTGTGCTGCCATCTCGTGTTCGTTTACGGCGGACGGGTGGCGATCCTGGCGGTTGTTCTCTTCAAAGTGCTGCCGATTTTAACGTAGCGAGGAGTTATCTGTTACATATATGATCTAGGGTAAAATTATAAAATAAAATAACAACAGAGATTTCAAATCTAGTTTTGTTTTCATGCTCCCCCTATCATGATACCTGAATACATCACTACTAGTATTGGTATATAGGCCTAGTCTATATGCAAATAATAATATTAAACATTGAAATGGAAGACCAATTTAAGAATTAAATCATTAAGAAGTTACAACGAAATCATCATAAGACTCCCTAAGTCATGAAAATAGTACCGTAATTCGTCATTTGAAACCACAAAGAACATATTATGGACAAGAATAAGTTCTTTGGGGTCATAATAGCCTACACATTAATTCTATCAATCTGGGGAGAATGGTTTATCCTTCACCCAAGAATAAATAGTTTTGTTAAAAAATTTATATGAAAAAGGAAGGAAAAGTTCTGATCCTAAGGGCCTCAGTCTGTATTCGTGGTTAGGTCTGTCCCAGAGAGGATTGCAATCCATTGTAATGCTACATGTTTACATGTTCGTTACTTTCTTAAATAATATTTTGTATTTCTTTAATTTTTGTATCCCAAAGACTGATATTATTAATAAACATAAAATATAAGAGAAGTAATATTTGAACTCTAATTTCAGCCGCTCCCGTCCCACTCTGAAGCCATCAACTGCCATTGTGTCCAAAGCTCAGGAATTTGTGGACATCTACAGATACCCGCCTAGCAGGTAGGTGAAACTTGTGACGAGGGTGTGAACTGAACATTTTCTCTATTTTAAATGTAAAAAAATTCAATATACATTATTCGTTCTTTGTTCTTAACCATGTACTTCAGTCTGTGAGGTAAAAACGTGTAAAAAGAACGAGGTCTGTAGTCATCATTAAAATTAAAAATTAAATTATGACTAGTAAACAATAGGTTTGCCAACTCATTGTCGATAAAAAAAAATACTGTTCATAATAACTAGCAGTGTTGCCATGCTCGCCTTGCATTGAAAATGAAAATAAAGTCGTTGTTATGTACTGAATTAGTAACATATAAAATACAGAAACTATATTAGGCACCTGAATGGAGCAAATATTCCATGGCCTTTGCGTTCACCCAATTTCACAACTCTGTATTTTTCTTATGGGAGTATATGAAACAGAGGGTATTTCTTGCCATAGATTACATGTTATTCAAGAGCTCAAGAACAAAATTCGGCATGAAAATGAACACATTGGCCAGAAATTGCGTGTTCGTGTCATGACAGGTTTCCAGAAGCGACTTCAGCGGTGAATTGCAAGTAGAGGAAGTCACCTGAAAGATAACTTCAATTATGTAAATAAATAAACACCAAAAATATAAATAAGCTATTAGGTTGTTTAAATACATATTTCATTAACTCTAAAAATTTTATTACTTACTTACTTACGGGCTTTTAAGGAACCCAGAGGTTCATTGCTGCCCTCACATAAGCCCACCATTGGTTCTTATCCTGAGCAAGAGTAATCCATTCTCTATCATCATATCCCACCTCCCTCAAATCTATTTTAATATTATCTTCCCATCTATGTCTCAGCCTCCCCAAAGGTCTTTTTTCGTCTGGCCTCCCAACTAACACTCTATATGCATTTCTGGATTTGCCCATACGTGCTATATGCCCTGCCCATCTCAAACGTCTGGATTTTAAGTTCCTAATTATGTCAGGTGAAGAATACAATGCGTGCAGTTCTGTGTTGTGTAACTTTCTCCATTTTCCTGTAACTTCATCCCTCTTAGCCCCAAATATTTTCCTAAGCACTTTATTCTCAAACACCCTTAACCTGTGTTCCTCTCTCAAAGTGAGAGTCCAAGTTTCACAACCATAAAGAACAACCGGTAATATAACTGTTTTATAAATTCTAACTTTCAGATTTTTGGACAGCAGACTGGATGATAAGAGCTTCTCAACCGAATAATAACACGCATTTCCCATATTTATTCTGCGTTTAATTTCCTCCCGAGTGTCATTTATATTTGTTACTGTTGCTCCAAGATATTTGAATTTTTCCACCTCTTCGAAGGATAAATCTCCAATTTTTATATTTCCATTTCGTACAATATTCTCGTCACGAGACATAATCATATACTTTGTCTTTTCGGGATTTACTTCCAAATCTATCTCTTTACTTGCTTCCAGTAAAATTCCCGTAAAATAAAGTTTTATTACATTTTAAAAGTAGTTCGCTAAAAATGCATCACCCTGTATATGCAACCTTCTCGTGCAGTGTAGAAATTGTTTGCTAAGGTCAGCTGAGATGAACATATGGCAGATGCACTTGAGCAGGCTTTGAAAGAAACTTTTTATATACAGTAAGTGTTTACTTACTTACAAATGGCTTTTAAGGAACACGAAGGTTCATTGCCGCCCTCACATAAGCCCGCCAGCGGTCCCTATCCTGTGCAAGATTAATCCAGTCTCTATCATCATACCCCACCTCCCTCAAATCCATTTTAATATTATCCTCCCATCTACGTCTCGGCCTCCCTAAAGGTCTTTTTCCCTCCGGTCTCCCAACTAACACTCTATATGCATTTCTGGATTCGCCCATACGTGCTATATAATTTCATCTACGTACGGAGTTAATCTTCTCAAAAGAATATTGGACAAAATTTTGTACGACGTCAACAAAAGTGATATTCCTCGAAAGTTACCACAGTTGGTTTTGTCCCCCTTTTTAAAAATAGGTACAATTATGGACTCCTTCCATTGTTCTGGTACAATTTCCTTTTCCCAAATAGCAAGTACAAGTTTATTAATTTCGCTATATAATGCACTCCCACCCTCTTGTATTAATTCTGCTGGAATTTGATCGATACCTGGAGACTTGTACTTTTTCAGATTTTCTATCGCAATTTCGACTTCCGAAAGCGTGGGTTCGGGTATAAATGGCTCAGCAGTTTGTATTTCAATTTCGTCCCGATCATTTCTATTTCTATTTGGCCTATGTACATTTAGTAGTTGATATAAGTGTTTATAATACCAAATACTTACCGAGATGTATTTTTTTATATTTAATATCTTTCATCCAGACACTCTGTATTTTTATATTACGAAAATCTGTATTTAGAAGTGATATCACAGTCTACTATATACAGTTACGAAGCTTGAGTTTTGAGGGTGCTAGAAACAATAGACTGTGACAGTACTATTTTGCAGTGCCTGTAATGAGGCGATATTAGCGATCCTAGTGGTGAGCAACTATCTAATGTTTGCATATTTACTAGGTATTGAGCTTCGCGACTGTATATACTAGACTGTGGTGATATGTTATGCATTTTAAAAAATATATAATATTTATTTTGGCAGGCCTGATCCTGTGTACCCTACACCTCAAGTGGACAAAACAGCTGCTAAATGTCGTAAGGATGTGTGTCTTCTCCCCGACTGTTATTGTGGAGGCAAAGATATACCAGGTAGAGTGCCTCCATCTCACTAGAATAGCAATATTCTGCAATCAACCATTTCGTCTGAAAATGATTTTTTTATTTACCGGTACTAGCTTTATTTGGACTGAAAATTTATGAGTATAGGTAGATGACCCATGGATTTTATTTATTTTGCTGTCTAGGAATTAATCTGTATTCCAAGACATTTCTGATCTTTATTTTACTGTTTAAGGGTAACCAACTTTACATCCATGTCAAAGTTTTTTAGAACTTGGAAATTGAAAAGATATATCTATATATGACATATGATCTTCATTTGTAAATTTCAGTAACATCAGATTGCATTATAAACTGCTAGAGTAGAAAGTAAAATTTTATGCACGTGTTATAAATATTGTGACTTTTATTTCAAACAATAATGTAACTTTTATTGTTTCAACAATAATCACTTTCTATAATTGAATTTAAACACTCCCGTCAACAATGGGATTTCCACTCCACACAGCAACACAGTATTCGTTATTGCACTCCACAGACGACAATGACAATTCACTTGGATTATTGAGAACAACAATGTACTGCTAATCTCAACTAATGTTCACAAAGCACTATTTACAACACAAAACTCTCAGTTCACAGTTCATTTGCCTTGGTTATTTCTTCTAGCTCACTCACTCAAGTTCACAGAATATCGAACCCAGGACTTGCAAGAGTCAGTCCACTGAACTTCGAACTCAGGTCCCCCATCTGCGGTCCACTGCACTCGAACCAAAGGCTCTGGATACGCTGCACTGGCCAAGACGCTCTCACAGTTGCGGACACACTCAAGTCGAACTCCAGTCTCGAAGCTGGTTTCACTGCTACACAGGACTGACTGGCTTGCTGACCAAAAACTGAACTGAACTTCTCCTCGCGTCCTGTATTTATTAGTTAAACCACACTTTCCAGAAAGTACGATGCTCGAAATTTCAACTTCTACAGACTTCTGTTCTCGCTGCTTCTTCCTGGACGATTCTGTTCGGGAGGTTTCATCCCCCCCCCTTCACCTCGCACAGCAAAGCACCAGCAGCTTTGCGTCCCCCTTTGCCTCGCGCCGAAGTGCACCTCCCCTTGCCCTCTCGGCATGCAGACGTTCCCCTTACGTCCATCTTCTCGCGCGCCCCGCCCTTTGCGGGACGCGTGATCAAGTCTCGACGTGGCTGTCACAATATGAACATTATAATTTAGTACTATAGTCACTCTGCTATACGTTGTAATATATGAATATGAAATATATTAAACTTCGACTTTGCAATACTAAATGCTGTACCGGTAATTAATTGCAGACCTTGATTTTCTAATAGTTTGATCTTTTTAAGATTTTGTATGTTTATTCCAAGTAACCTTTGCATCAAACATTACTCCTAAATATTTTAGTAGTAGTAGTTTGGTTATGTTAACTGTTATTAAGTTTTCTACAGAGCGTTTAATTCTTTTAAAGAATTTTCCATTGTTGTTTTAAGGGGAGACTCCACTGAAAATCATGAAAATGTTTCAAACAAAAATTATTGGGTATTTCACTTCTTTAGAATGTAGGCCTATATCTTCATACCTCAAATGGATTTAGTTCAATTCTGATTAAAAATATGTTTAAGTTTGTTTTCTTAATTAAGGCTGCAAGGGGCGTGGCATTTAAAGAGCTATCAAATTATTTTTTCATCAAAAAATTCTTTTTACATATTTCTGATTACAAATCTAGTAACTTTTTGTTCTAAAATTGGCTCCCTGAAGTTACTAGATCAATGTAGCAGAGGAGAATTTTAATTTATATAAATATTCATTTTATTTTCAAATCCATTTTTCCGTAAGTTTATGTTTCTTGATTCAACACCAACATTTTTATGTCAAATATTAATCAATCCGGATGAAATTTTTACTTTAAGTATTTATGAGGTAGTTGCATGTTTCTATGCATTTATTTTGTAAGAACTGCTGCTAGTTTACTTTATTACTTTTTTTCAGGAAGTATAGGAAAAATAACATTTTTTTTAATTTCAATTTTTTTTTTCAAAGTGAATAAATAAAATATTTCATAAAATAAATGCATAGAAATGTTTCTCTATGTCTTGTGAATATAACAAAAAAAGGAAGCTTAAAAATTGAGACCTTCTACTAAAAATGTGGGTTTCATGTGTAAGTTCAAAATTTTGATTTTGTTAGTCCTTTACATAGTAAACATGCTCTCAAAATTTGGTTGAAAAAAATGATTAGAAAAAAAGTTGTCATTTTTAGCAGGGTGTCCCCTTAAGTCAAGGTATGCTGCACCTTATGAACCCATTTGTCTGATGCATCTCTTTCTGATAATGTTTCATTTGATATCTGTTTTAATAGTTCTGAAATGGTTTCTTTCTCTTGTCACAGTTTCTTTCAAAATCAAGTATGTGTCTTATGTTGATATTCTAGTAGGTTTTCTGAGTTGATGATTTTTTTTTTTCCAATTACACTATGAATTCCTAATTCATTCAGATATCTGGTGATTTCACTAATTGGAATGCATTGTATTTTCAGTGTTTCTCTGGTGTTTTATTGATTTATCGATGTTTGAATCCTGGAACAGATGTATTATAGCAGCCACCCTCCTGATTGGTTGAATGATCTGAATAGGATATGTATTGGTGTTAACAATCTATACAGAATATTTGGTTGAATGATATGAATAGGATATGTATTGGTGTTAACAATCGATACAAAATATTATCTAGTCAACCTCTAAATTCACCGACAGTTTTGGTAGCAACGTCGTATTGTATTATTGGTCGAGGGAATACCACAGTCTACTATATACAGTCACGAAGCTTGAGTTTTGAGGGTGCTAGAAACAATAGACTGTGACGGTACTATTTTGCATTGCCTGTAATGAGGCGATATTAGCGATCCTAGTGGTGAGCAACTATCTAATGTTTGCATATTTACTACATATTGAGCTTCGCGACTGTATATACTAGACTGTGGGAATACTCTGTTTTTACAAGTAAAATGACGAGTGTTTCGTAAAAGACGAGTATTTTTCTTGGACCACAAATACAATACAAGGAATATAAAAATTGTATTATACAATTTTAACTTTCAATCTTTGTAAACCATATTTCAAACTGAAAAATGTACTACTGTATATCAGTGATCTATAAATATGTATGCATGATGTATGGATGATGATTCAGGCGATCTCCCTGCTGAAGAAGTTCCCCAAATAGTGCTGCTTACCTTTGACGATGCTATCAACGATCTCAACAAAGGACTGTACCAAGATATATTTGAGAAAGGTCGCACAAACCCCAATGGATGTCCGATTACTGCTACATTCTATGTCTCTCATGAATGGACCGACTACAGCCAGGTGCAGAATCTCTACTCAGATGGTCACGAGATGGCGTCACATTCCATCTCGTAAGTCTGCGTATAAAGCCCGGATATTGTCATCAAGAAGTTCTGGTTCTTTTCTGCTGTCATATGTTTTGATATGTGTTATTCATTGTCATATTTATTTATTTAATTTTATAACAACAAGCATAACTCTCTCCAGTTGACAAATAATATTATTTTACTATTAACAGAAAGTTCTTTCCAAACATCACTGCGTGATAAATTGTGATCAACTTCACAATTTTATTTAAAAAAAAAACAATTATAAACTGTGTAACAGCTTACTAAACATAGGATTTAGCATGAGAAGTCAATACCATCTTTCCGATGTGTTTCACAGGAAAATTTTACATAGAAAAATGTTAAGGCATTAAAAATACATCGAAATGCACTGCCGGTAATAACTATTTTGTTTTCATATTACGTTCAGAGGAATGAATTAAATAAAATTCTAAAAAGTAACTTCATTTGCATTATTTAACATTTTATATTTGTTTTTTTTTTCTACAGTAATTTGTTTTTTTATTCCTTTTCTATTTTACATAGAGTTTCATGGGGCCTTGGCAGAAATAACACAAAATTAAATTACGTTGTTGACAGGCCTACATTAGGGAAGGCAAAATAGAGAAATGAATTTAATAAAGTTATAGTTTAGGATTTAATTTAATTAATTCCTCTGAAACTGTTAAGAAAACAAAATAGTTGTCAGTGCAGTTCTATGTATTTTTTAGTCCCTTAACATTATTCTTTAAAATTGTATTTTCCTGTGAAACATGCATGGAAGATAGTATTTACAAATAGCTAATTGACTTCCTATGTATAATAAACTGTATTACACGTAATATGTTGCTATTATTTACAGCATACAATTGAAATGTTGGTTATTTGCCTGTATGTACGCCTTTTATCGTCTGAATATTGTCCTCTAAAATCTGGTGGAGTTTTTGTGTCAAATGTTAAGTATTAATTGATAAATTGTTATTTCTGTCAACAAGTGGAGGATTTTAAAACTCAATAGAAAATGTTATACGATACCGGTACCTTCTCTGTAAAGTATCGTACCATGTTCCTGTGTTCAAACCAAGATGGGAGGAGGGGTCTAGAATTTTAAGGCCAATAAAATTTCTTAACATGGCTTCCTTTGATTTGAAAGTTACAGAAGAATTCACCAGCAACTTCTTGTCCACGTGAAATTAAGTTCTTCTAGTTGTTTTTGTCTACAGTTTTATAATCGTGGCTTAGAATTCCATTTTATATTATACCAGTATACTTCTACTTCAGAAACTGAATTTGACACTTCCAGAATAGGAGTTCAGGAAGGTCTTTAAAGACTATACAGTATAATAGAGGTATGGAGAATATCAATTAACTAACCAACAATTTATTTATTAAATTTCTAATAGTAGGCTACATACTTCCTACAAATTATGGATTTCATTTTTACTTTTCTGTCCTCAAAATTGCTAACTAATGGAAAAAATATATATATTAAAATGCTGATAGAGGAAATAGGAGTGTCTTGAGAATACCTTTCAAAAACAATGTATCACAAATTTCTAGTAGACTTGCTGGGATACGAAACTATGTCTCTGACGTAGAAATTCAATACCATTTGGTTAAAGGTACATTCAGGCAGATATCTCAATATTTCTCTTTCTAGTCTATGGACAAAAATCTGTCGTAACTAATAGAAACAGTTGTGTAAGGTAAGAAGACGAGAGAGCTATGCTTCTTGTGCACAGATGCTGACCTGCGGGGTCCTGAACCCCGCACCACGGATGCTGTATGAAGGTCACACGCCTTGCAAGCCTTCACTGCTTTATCTTGTGTGCTCACTAAACAAAGCTTCATGAACAAGCCAATAACAATGCTTTGCATCTTGTCTTTTGTTTTCCTGTCAACCATTCCATCAAAATACATCACATCCTCTCTTCCATCATTCATAATACACATGAATTTATTTTAATAATTCATTTCTCCATTTTAAATTCACTTATTCAATTCATAATTACTGTGGCTTCAATGCTTTTTTCTCTAAATTTTTTTTTTTATCGCAATGATTGCAATTTCTTTTGTTGTAACTCATTATTCTACAAAACTATAATATCACCTTTTGCATGGCATTTACTCTCACTCTATGCTATTTTGCATTCTCAAATATGTCACTTAATCATTTTCATACTTCATAAATAATAACGCATTTTAAATACATTTTCGTCGCAATACATACCGTGCGTTGTACACACTATCTAATTGACTCTGAAAAATTCTTTACTTTACGAAATATTTATAAATTCCTCCTTTTTATTCCAAATCCCACAACAAAATAAAATAAATTGATTTCAATTAAACTATGTTATCATTGAACATCCCTGAAAATTATAACCTTACTTGACTTCAAAAAATATTTTATGGGATATATATAAATTCCTCCATTTTCTTTCTAACGTTTTTCTATAAAAATCTTAAATGTAACATATACATAACAATGAAATTATGTTTTGATATCTACATATTAAATTTTACACGAAAAAAAAAATTGTAATTACTTTTGATCTATGCTACAAAATTAATTATTTGATTCCCAAAAAACCTGGTGAATAATTACAACAATATATCCTCCACTCCTCCATAATATTTCCACATTCTGCTGTTTCCCGAACTCCTTGGCCAACACAGGTGGCTTTGCAGCAGAGGAGATTCCACAACTTGTACTGCTAACGTTCGACGATTCGGCAAACGATCTCAACAAGGGATTGTATACAGACCTGTTTGAAAAGGGACGCACAAACCCTAATGGATGCCCCATTGCCGCCACATTCTACGTATCACATGAATGGACAGACTATAGTCATGTGCAGAACCTGTATGCAACTGGGCATGAAATTGCATCGCATTCCATCTCGTAAGTCTCAAAAATTGCATTATAAGGTTGCAGACAGAAGTGAAGAAATATATTACAAGAAGAAGTATTAAATCCAAGGATTCTCATGATCACAACACATACATAATGTTCAAAACATTTTGTGAATATATGATAGTGTTCGAAATTTTTCACATATCTGTCTGAATTTTATGTCACGGAATCAGTTTATAATAACAAGAATACCAGTACTTTCAAGTTAAAATATGCATAGATCTTTATAAGTAAATAGTAATATGCGTTACAAGAGCAGTATGTTGACGTTTTCATGGTCGAGGAAAAGATTGAAAAAGCGAAACGTAGTTGAGCTTTTTTAATTTCCAAGAACATGAAAACAAACATACCGCTCGTGTATCGTACATTATTTTGTGCGAAGATCGTTTATTACATACCTCAAAGACGAATTTCTAATTAGTTGCAATGAAATCTCCATGTTGGTTTCTGTTTAATGACGGCAACTTCGGAAAACCAAAATATCTTTCTTCAACATTGTTGCTATAAAATGTTTTCTGTGTTTACTATACTCCAGGAGGCCGTGATATACGTCTGTCTTTTTTTTCCCCCAGTCTATAAATGCGAACTTAAAACAAACGGTAAGGTTATGTAATAATTTATTTTTCATTTTAATATTTTAACAATATTATTTATATAACATATTGCAGTAATAACATCAGCATCTGGAATCTTGTTGATTTTTTCACGGCTTCCTTAATGTTACTTGTATCAGGAATGCAATAAGCTTCGTGGAGTAGTAGACTTTACTTAATTTTTGCAAATATTTAAAAACAATAATTAACATTGCAATTTAGGTGAAATTGCAGTGGTAAGTTTCCAATTTATAATTATTACTATGTTAAACGTCTCTAAAAATAATATGTTAAAAGCCTAAAGCAGTAAAATGAATGTCGCGCTTAAGCGGTAAGAAGAGGGAAATTGTTATGTGTGTTACGTTGGGAATACTGAATGTGGTATTTCACACTTACCGCATATTGGTTCTGTGCAGAAAACAAGCAAATACGCACGATCTCGCACAAAATAATATATTATGCCAACTCATGATTATCAGGCATCATTATCATCATTATCAAATCATCACACGTATTTGTCCTCGTGATCTCTTAGTCTCCTACCAGAATATTGGTAGTGTTCCCAAAGACCTTTTAATTTTCATTGATAGTTTAGGAGTTGTTGAGGTAGACGAGCTCTGTGCATTGTTGCCATGTGATATGAACGTCTTATTATTCCATTTTTATTTCCTTCTAATTTTGTATGTCTAGCAGTCCTTAAAAATTTAATTTTGCTAGTCATGATTATTTTTATACCACACTTTTGCATCATCCAGAATGATTATCAGGCAATACAAACGGGCATTTTAGAAACCTTTCATATTTATTGACCATATTAAAGCTTCTGATGAAGTTGAACGAGATATAATTATTACAAAATAAAAACATTCAAAATTAATTATTACGAAATAGAACATGAATCTATAGGCCTAACAGTAATAAAATAAAACATAGAATAAACGTCTACATGAGAAATTCTTTAATATCTTTATAAATGACATTTTCTAATTCAATATGGAGGCAGATCTACATAACAGAAATCACATTAATAAAAATAAACACTCCTCTTTGGTAAATGTTCAGGTTATAAACGTCACTTCAGAGGTGAAACTAGGTCCTACCAGTACCAGTAAATTCAGATTAAGAATTCATTTGAATTAGATAATTTTGGAAAATTGCAGAAATGCAAAACAATTATATTTTTACGGTAGGATACTTATGTAACAGTTATCAAATTATAATTACGTGTTGTGTGTTATATACGACTTTACTAGATCGAACATCAGAAAAATTCCAACAAAACTGAAATACGTAATTATTAATTATGTTACAAAACCGTTATGTAGAACTTAACAAGTGAGCATGTTGAGTTCTTGTAAGGTAGTGTATTGTACAACGTTTTATGGTATTTTGAATCGTATATCTTAATGGAAAATAAATTAATAATTGTATTTTGCATGTTGTCAGAACAGAAATTATTGAGAATTTGTAGATAAAATAACAATTGAGAAACGTCTTAATCAGTTACTATGATAGGGAAAACGTCATAATCGGTTACTATGGTAGGAAAATAAAACAAAAGTGTTTACTACAAATGGTTTTGTCTGAGATTAATTTGTAGAAATGGATTGCATTGAAATTCCTAACGAAATATTGGTAGAAGCAGAAAAAGCAAACCAAAGAGCTATACCATGGATAGGGCGAGATCGATATTATAAGGAGCTGTCACTATTTAAAGAATTGCGAAAAAAGAAGACTGTGAGTGAGATGTTAAATGAAACAGTTGTGTAGCCCATTAAGTGTAAAATAAAAAGTGCTAGCCTGTTAAATCGTACTTTATTAACATAGATGCACATCTGTTAAACAACCTTTACGTTTCAAAATATCATAAAATTAATTTACAGCCTTGGAAAGGATATATCCCAAAATTATCATTTAATTACATTCCAAAAGATTTCCTATGTAACAAATGATCGAAGCATCTATCGTCAGATTCAAAGAACAGACCGCATAGTCTCATTGTAAATAGTTGATGATGATGATGATGATGATGATGATGATGATGATGATGATGATGATGATGATGATAAATAATTCTGGGTTGGTAAATGTCCAAATTTTAAAAAACTTTCACAGATCACTTTTCAATAGAAAATTAAATATCTTAATTTTTATTTTTATATTTATTAGATCTATAATTTAATTTATTTTCCTGTAAACTGTAATTTTCTTTCAATAGTACCTTCTGTTTTTATATAGTTGAACTCAGGTCAAAGTGTCATTCCATTTACTCAAAATTCGAAAATCTTACAATCTGGTGTAGTGACCTTAATAATAAGCTGGATTTTAAAACTGAAATTATGTTGCGTACATATAATTTAAAATAAATTTGCACTCTTCTCAAATTAAAAAAATATTATGTTTATGTTTAAATACTTACAAAACTTATATTTTATTGACATTTCAACCATCGTTCCATGTAGGTATCATCAAAAAGGAATTCTTATTTTAGTAATGAAAATACAGCTTCTGAGCGACTTAAACTGTTGTTTAATGCCTGTGTGTCTGTCAATGCATTGCTTGTCACTTTCCTTTCATAATTAAAACACTTCGCACAGCATGATGCTATATTTCCATTGTTTTGCTACATTTATGTGCACTAAAAAGTTTAAAAAAAAAAAAAAAAAGAGACTGTATTACTTACTTATATATGGATTGCATGAACTTTCAACAGCAAAGAGAACAGGAAAAAAAAGAAGAGTAAAAAGATCGTAAATAATTTTTAACGTTGCATGTCTTGTATATTTTTTTATTTATATCATGTAAAGTATCTCCATATTTTGTTAAGAATATTTTACAAAAAAGATATTACTTTCTTTAAAAAATCAAGTATATATTTATCAAATTAATTTTAAAATAACGTTTATCAAAATTAATTCATTTTACTTTTTATACAAATTGAGTGGCATAAAAATACATAACTCTTCAACTAGAAATGCATAATATGGCTAGAATGCACAACACTTAAAGGGAGTTGGTCACTAACAGGATAAAAATTGTAATTTTTTTATTTGCATTTTGCTTATGTTAAAATGCGCCTTTTTCTGAACATTTTATATTTAAAGGTATCCCCGTAACATGCCATGAAGGCACTTGGGGGGCATGGAGGTAGAGCCCCATGCTTTCCATGACCTCGGCACTGGAATGAGGTGGTGTGGTCGGCACCACGCTCTGACCGCCTTTTACCCCCGGGAAAGATCCGGTATTCAATTTTATAGGAGGCTGAGTGAACCTCGGGGCCGTTCTGAAAGTTTGGTAACCAGAAAAAATCCTGTCACTACCTGGAATCGAACCCCGGACCTTCCAGCTCGTAGCCAGCTGCTCTACCAACTGAGCTATCCGGCCACCGAACATTTTATATAGAGTATAAAAATTTGTAGGTATATATTCCGAGAATATTCGTAATCAATAAAAGTGCTTATTCAAATCGTGGAGTCATAATGATCAATAATAACTTTAAATGCTATTTACCAAATCTATATTTTCTAAGTTATACCGCACTGCTCATTGTAGAAAAACTATGTGAGCTAGACTAACGAAATTTTCAGGCTATCTTCTTACCAGATGTATATAATAACACTATACTATGTAGCTCAGCCGGCTAAGGTGCTTGCCTGTTGATCTAGAGTTGCATTGGGCGCGGGTTCGATTCCCGCTTGGGCTAATTACCTGATTGGGTTTTTTCCGAGGTTTTCCCTAACCGTAAGGCAAATGTCAGGTAATCTATGGCGAATCCTCGGCCTCATCTCGCCAGATACCATCTCGCTATCACAAATTTCTTCGATGCTATATAACCTCGCAGTTGATACAGCGTCGTTAAATAACCAAGTAAAAAAAAAACACTATAGTATCAAATTTTTTGAAGTATATTAAAATTATGCTGACTCTTACTTCATTATATGAGAGAAAGAATAAATTTTTAAATTATGAAAAAATTCGAAATGACCCAAAACCATATTATTTGAGAGGTTAGATACAGCTTACAGCAGTAAAATTTTGAAAATATTCAACATTTTTTTCCTCCATTACTGTATCTTGTACAATAATGAAAATTAATTTGTGTAAAACACTGTCCTTATGCTATAAGAAGAAAATATCTTTACGATTTAAAAAAATTATTTGTCCCACGCTGTGGCGTCGCGGTCTAAAGCATCCCGCCTAGGACTCGCGTTACGGAATGCGCACTGGTTCGAGTCCTCATGGGGGAAGAAATTTTCTCATGAAATTTCGGCCGCCAGTGTATGGGATCAGTGCCCACCCAGCATCGTGATGCACTTGGGGAGCTACGATAGGTAGCGAAATCCAGTTGTGAATACCAGCTATAACGGCTGGGGGGATCATCGTGCTAACCACACGATACCTCCATTCTGGTTGGATGATCGTCCATCTCTGCTTCGGCATGTGGGCGTGAGGCCAGCAGCCGGCTGGTCGGTCTAGGCCCTTCATGGGCTATAGCGCCACGGATTATTATTATTATTTAAAAAATTATTTACATCTTTTTTTTTCTTTCTTTTTTTTCAAAATTCAGTTCACTGTGCAGTGATGATGCATTTCTCACATAACTAAAAAACTACCAACATTCTGTGATGAAATTTTTTGTGTGTATTTATGCATGTCGTATCTATAATATGATGCAAGATCACTTCTCTACCTTTGATAGATTGTCTGATATAAAATAAATTCATTTTAAAAGGTCGAATATCAATATTTTCTATTACATAGAATAAAAAAAAATAATATTTATTAAGGAATGTAGTTGAAAGAGCATGATATTGTAAACATGAGTTTCAGCAATAAAATAAAAGAGAGAGAACATGAAAAAGTTAACAAGTTTTTGAGTTATGAGGGAAACACTTCATCACTGCACAGTGAACTGCCAACATTTTGAATTGTAAAAAAAATATATATATATATCTAAATAATTTTTTTTAAATCGTAAAAATATTGTTTTCATATAGCAGAAGGACAGTGTTTTACACATACCAATTTTCATTATTGTACAAGATACAGTAATGGAGGGAAAAAATGTTGAATATTTCCAAAAATTGTACTGCTGTAAGCTGTACCTAACCCTTTAAAGAAACCCTTTTTTCCTGGCAAGAGTACCTTTTATACTTCTAAATCTACGTACATAAAATTCTTCTGAAACCTGCAATGTAGAGAAAGAGAAAATTTTACGAATTTGTTACTTTTTTTTCAAGAAGTAAAGCAACATATCACAACTTACAGTACATATTTAAAGAGCAGAAAGAAGATATAATGAGCAAAAAATGTATGTAGTTTGGGTATTAGAACCTAAATTATGACAAAATAAACTGTACTGGTACTAGTATTTTCACAATTTTCGCATTGCTTAGCAACCAACTCCCTTTAAATATTTGATGCTACTTTAGACAAAATATCAGATGTAATTTAAACACATTATTAAATATGTTTTGTCATATATAATAGGCACAGTTTTGGAGAACAGTTCTCTCAGAAGAAATGGACCAAAGAGATTGCTGGCCAGCGAGAAATTCTTGCTGCTTATGGTGGTGTGCATTTGGAGGACATCAGAGGCATGAGAGCTCCATTTTTGGCTGTAAGTATAGTTTTAAAGGTCATATTGTTTCAGAAAAGTGTTATGAAGTAAGTATAGTACTGATGTTTAATTCACTTATTCAGTGAATTGTATTAAATCTATCGAAATATACATATAACCTAAATACTGATGCTGTTGAAAGATTGTTTAAAATATCCGACAGGGTGTGTTCAATTGCTATATTATGTCAATAAACATATCATCATGTATGTGTATGTATGTATTTATTAACATTACAATAAATACACCTGGTGGCAGTGATATACAATAATAACATTAAAATAATTATATTAATAAAATTTACAATAATTACAGCAATAAAAAAATTAACGTAAATTTACTTCTAACTATAAATAAATAGATGCAATAAACTTAGGACTATAAATAAAAACTATGTTATAATAACGCCTACAATAAGCAAAAGTAAACCTAACTTATAAGTACTTCTATTACACCCAACTATTACCAACTTAAGCAATTACATATCACCTTAATTAATTACATATCATCTTAACTAATTACATGACACAACTTAGATAATTACACTGCACCTACAATAATTACATTTTCAGTCTAATCTTCTCAACCTTTCCTTAAATGTATTGATTTTAAGAGGACCACCCTGAAAGATTGCCGCAGGTAAGCTGTTCCAGTCTACTATTGTGCGGTTAACAAAGGAAAATTTTGTCACGTCCGTTCTTTGTTTTCTGCATTTAAACTTCCTATCATCATCATCATCATCATCATCATCATCATCATCATCATCATCATCTTCTTCTTCTTCTTCTTCTTCTTTCAGATGAAACTACATCACCATCATCATCATCATCATCATCATCATCTTCTTTCAGATGAAACTACAGATTGATTGGTATCGTTGTAGTCTCAACAGGTTCATGTCCCATCATTTCAAAAGGTTGTTCTGAAGGTGTTTTCCTGATGGTACATGATGATGATTGATGATAAAAAGTAATGGCAAAAATTGTATAAACGACAGCTACATCTCCACACTAAACCTTTTGCATCCCCAAAGGGCAAGCACCCCTCTTGATCTATGGTTTTTTCTTCTCTTCTGTTTCCTTTTTCTCAAACTAAAATTAACACAACACCCATACCCAAGGCAGGACTCGAACCCACAACCCTTCGAACCAAGTGGTAGAGATATTCCATGCCTCTTACTGCTCACATCACCCAGGCTGGCCAAGGTTTAAAACCTTTCTTGTTCATCTTAAGTCACGCCTGATTTCTGATTCTAACTACAGTAAATTTATATATTGGTACGTAAAAATAAATATAAATCAACACACATTTTTCTTTTGTGTTCAAACAGATTGGCGGAAACAAAATGTTCAAGATGCTGTACGATTCCAACTTCACATACGATTCTTCAATGCCCGTTTATGAAAACCGACCTCCAAGCTGGCCGTACACACTGGACTACAAGATCTTCCACGACTGCATGATTCCGCCTTGCCCTACCCGTTCCTATCCAGGTAAGAGACATTTAATGAATACCAACTTATATTAGCCAAGGTGTAGGAAACAATATGTTGAGCTACTAAACTAATCCCAAGTGAAGGACCACAGCTTAATTTTAGTTAGTCCATTATAACATTAAACAGGAGTATAAATATGGTGACAGGTATAATAACTGCATGAAAAAACAGCTACAAATCAAGGACGTCATTAATTCATTCTATGTGCAGGGTATGTTTTATCATTTAAAAAGGTAGAAAAATTCAAATATCTTGGAACAACAGCAACAAATATAAATGGCACTCGGGAGGAAATTAAACGCAGAATAAATATGGGAAATGCCTGTTATTATTCGGTTGAGAAGCTTTTGTCATCCAGTCTGCTCTCAAAAAAACCTGAAAGTTAGAATTTATAAAACAGTTATATTACTAGTTGTTCTGTATGGTTGTGAAACTTAGACTCTCACTTTCAGAGAAGAACAGAGGCTAAGAGTGTTTGAGAATAAGGTGCTTAAGAAAATATTTGGGACTAAGAAGGATGAAGTTACAGGAGAATGGAGAAAGTTACACAACACAGAACTGCACGCATTGTATTCTTCACCTGACATAATTAGGAACATTAAATCCAGACGTTTGAGATGGGCAGGGCATATAGCACGTATGGGCGAATCCAGAAATGCATATAGAGTGTTAGTAGGGGGACCGGAGGGAAAAGATCTTTAGGGAGGCCGAGACGCAGGTGGGAGAATAATATGAAAATGGATTTGAGGGAGGTGGGATATGATGATAGAGAATGGATTAATCTTGCTCAGGATAGGGACCAATGGTGGGCTTATGTGAGGGCAGCAATGAACCTGCGGGTTCCTTAAAAGCCATTTGTAAGTAAATTGTATTTTTTATGTAATGTTCCAGTTCACTGAAACAGAATGTGAAATATATTTACTTAAAACATTTTGTATCACATGCTTTGAGTTTCGTATACTGTTATGAAATATTACGAAATTTGTATTCTTTTTCTAAACAGGTGTTTGGGAGGTTCCCATGGTGATGTGGCAGGACTTGAATGGTGGACGATGCTCCATGGGAGATGCCTGTAGCAACCCACCCACTTCTGATGGAGTGTACAAAATGCTTATTAAAAATTTCGAACGCCATTACACAACAAACAGGTATTATTATTATTATTATTATTATTATTATTATTGTTATGTATGTATCCAATGCCTACCCACTTCACTTTACGTAATTCGGGTTCCGCATATTGCGGATAGATGGCTGGATTGTGACCCATTTTCTAGTTGCACACCATTTCAGAGGGCCATACCGTACATTTATTTATTTATTCTGGTGTAGTTAAGGCCATCAGGCCTTCTCTTCCACAGCACCAGGAATACAAATACAATAATAGAAATAAACAGAAAAAAAATAAACTGGTATATACAAAGTAAAGCTACACAAGAAATAAAGAGAGAGAGAAAAAACACTATAAACAAAGTAAAGCCACACAAAAATATACACAGGTTGCAGTCACACAAACTTTAAATGAGTGATTAAGCATCATAATTAATTGTATCCTAATTAACTAACATAAACAAGAAACTTGCAATTTTAATCTAGATTAAAAAAGAAAAAGAAAAAAAAACATAAATCAATACTTCTAGCAATACCTAAAAAACATTAACTAAGACAAAATTTTCCAATTTAATTTTGAATGTGATAAATTCCGGCAGTCCCTGACGTCATTAGGTAACGAATTCCAGAGGCGAGGTATTTCTACATTATAGGAAGATGAGTATAAAGACGTTCTAAGGTGAGGGATAGAAAGAAGTGCTTGATGTCGGTTTCGAAGAGTTGTAAGAAACTGAAAGCGCGATAACAGATAATTCGGAGTAGAAGTATGCATGATTCTAAACAGAAGAGACAGTGAATGTATTGTTCTTCGTTCCTTCAGACGCACCCATGAAAGTAACTGGAGGGAAGGTGTTATATGGTCAAATTTACAAGTATTGCAGATGAATCGTATGCACATAATGTGTATCTGTGGAGAGTTATGTCGTGTACTAGGGTGAGTGTATGTGTAAGTGTAGTGTATGGACTGAGTGATGATGATGAATATGAGGAAGGGAGAAGGGAAAACCGTGCCAGCACGTAGCCTACTCCTGTCGAATAGCACCAAGACATGAAACGTGTAAAATCATATGCGATGAATCATAAGTAGTTAAGCTGTTGGTTAGTATTCTAATCTTAAACTTGTCATTTGTTAAAGGGCGCCATTTGGCTTGTTCTACCACGCTGCTTGGTTCACACAACCTCACCACAAGGAAGGCTTCATCGCATTCCTGGACACCATTGTCAACATGCAAGATGTCTGGTTGGTGACAAACTGGCAGGCCATCCAGTGGGTGCGTGACCCCACACCTCTGTCTCGTGTCAACAACTTCCCACCCTTCCAGTGCAATTACCCGGTAAGTATACAATCATTTAGGTAGGCTACTGTATGACAGGCAACTGAATGAACCCTTGAGGAGTGTGGCAAAACATATGAACAGACTGATACATACATACATGCATAGTGTTCTGCCAAATGGCAGGTCTTTCACTGCAAACCCAGCATTATCCAGTCTTTCCTATTTTCTGCCTTCCTCTTAGTTTCCACATATGATCCATATATCTTAATGTTGTCTATCATCTGGTATCTTCTTTTGCCCTGAACTCTTCTTCCGCTCACCATTTCTTCCAGTGCATTCTTCAGTAGGCAGTTTCTTTTCAACCAGTGACCAAACCAATTCCTTTTCCTCTTCCTGATCAATTTCAGCATCATTCTTTCTTCACCCACTCTTTCCAACACAGAATCATTTCTTATTCTGTCTGTCCATTTCACATACTTCATTCTTCCCCATATCCACATTTCAAATGCTTCTATTCGCTTCTCTTCACTTCGTCGTAATATCCATGTTTCTTCTCCATACAATGCCACACTCCACACAAAGTACTTCACTAGTCTCTTCCTTAGTTCTTTTTCCAGAGGTTCGCAGAAGATGCTCCTTTTTCTATTAAAAGCATCCTTTGCCATTGCTATCCTACTTTTGACTTCCTGGCTGCAGCTCATGTTTTTTTTAATAGATTATTTTACGACGCTTTATCAACATCTTAGGTTATTTAGCGTCTGAATGAGATGAAGATGATAATGCCGGTGAAATGAGTCCGGGGTCCAGCACAGAAAGTTACCCAGCATTTGCTTATATTGGGTTGAGGGAAAACCCCAGAAAAAACCTCAACCAGGTAACTTTCCCCGACCGGGAATCAAACTCGGACCACCTGGTTTCGCAGCCAGACGCGCTGACCGTTACTCCACAGGTGTGGACTGCAGCTCATGTTACTGCTTATAGTACACACAAGTATTTGAAGCTGTCCACTTGCTCTACTGCCTCACTTAGTATTCACACGTTTACCTTCTTTATTTTTCTTCTAAATACAGTAATAAAATATAATGCATACAGTTCAACATCAAAAATCTACTGCTAAATGCTGTAGTCTTGTGTTACAGCACTACTTATGGTCTAGAAGTGGTACTTTTAAAGATTTACTGGCACTTTCTAATAACCTGCATTATTATTATGCAGCCCTTCAGTATATATTGACTACACCCCAACTCCGGTTACTAGCAACAGGCATCTATAATGAACACCGATCAAAATACCCCTCATTTCTCGTGAAAAACAAGAACTGAAAAGACTACAGTGGACTTTATGTTGTCAGCAAACAGCTGGATACATTAAGAAGATTGATTATTATTATTATTATTATTATTATTATTATTATTATTATTATTATTATTATTATTATTATTATTATTATTACCACGAGAATACTGGATGACTGGGGTGCGAAAAAGTATAGCAGAAAAGGGCTTATGTGAGGAAGATGTCATGGATAGGGACTTATGGTAGCAGAATTTCGTTTTGGAGTTTTAAAAAATTATGATTTATTTAACGACACTCGCAACTGCAGAGGCTATATCAGCGTCGCCAGTGTGCCGAAATTTTGTCCCACAGGAGTTCTTTTACATGCCAGTAAATCTACTGACATGAGCCTATCGCATTTAAACACACTTAAATGCCATCGACCCGGGCCGGGATCGAACCTGCAACCTTGAGCACAGATGGTCAGCGCTATACCGTCTATGCTACCGAGCTTGACTTTTGGTGTTGAAGGAGGATCATTGTACAGTGGAATAATAATAATAATAATAATAATAATAATAATAATAATAATAATAATAATACATAGGGATCCCCTGTACCTTTTAATGATTCCAATTGACCATTTCTGTATGTTCCCAAGTTTGGGTCATACATTTTGGAACAGCATGTGTATACGGAATTTAGTACTAAATATCTAACAGATCTACAAATATTTTCCACTATCTAAACAATTACGGCATATTTTACAAGCTCTCATTACAGATACTGAATACAATTAAACACCAAAGGCAGCAATTTCAAGAGTTGTATTATCTTTCATTTACAGCCCTCATTCCATTGCCATTAGATAACTAGAGAACAATGCATAATAAAGTCTACTTTATCAATTAACAGGAACGACCAAGGAGATGCAACAACCCGAAAGTTTGCAACCTGTGGCATAAATCAGGAGTCAGATACATGCGGACATGTCAGCCCTGTCCCGATGTCTACCCCTGGACTGGTAAGACCGGAGTGAAGAACAGCAAAGTCGACAACGAAATCATTGAAGAGTCATAAATCACCACGACAATAAAACTGACACTGTACACAAAATATTCCATCGAATATTTCTTGTATAAACAATTTACATGAAGATGAAACCCCTTTTCTTTCACGCCATAAATACCAAAATTTTAAATTATTACAAACACATTTCAATTCATTCATCATTAAAGAAATTCTAAGTTTATTTTATTCGAAGTAAAATGTACTGAAAACAAGATTACAATCGAGATAAATTTTATTATTAATAATTTATCACAGGGTTTCATATTTTTTAAAAAAGATTTATTATATATCAGAATAAAAAGAGTAATTCCATTAGGAATCCTGTTAGTGAATGTTAAACTAAACTGAGAGTACAAGCTATTTAGACATGAAGACTAGTAATAAAAGTATGCCATACTCTTATTTTTGACTTTATATATAAATTCTAAATTGACAGAATGACTTCGAAATGTAGTTAATATTATCTTCAATGTATCAGGAGAGCTGATACAATTAAAACTACTTTATCGTAAATTTTATACTCCATTGTGAAATGACTTATCAGTTGGCTGTTTTAAAGCCTGAACACTATTTTACGACTCTTTCTTATGTACATACACATACATGCCATTCAAAGGAGCTCAGATACCGAAAACCAAGGACTCTAGTGAAATATTTTTCCAATTCTTTAAAGGATTAAAAAATAAATTGTGATATTGAACTGTATTAAGTAAACTGATCGCGAATAAACAAAAATATTTCACTGAAGCCCTTAAAATGTTGGATAGGAAGCTACCTTTGAAAAAAAATGAATGAAAATATCGGGGGATCGAAAATTGGTGGTTGGGTATACAAGAGTATTTCAGGCACAAAGACTTTGTTGATGGGGCATTTATATGACAGTTACAATTTTATCTTTGTTTATGTCATGTAAAATGTGCAAATAATTGTGTTAAGTTATTCTTGCAGTACACACAATATAGTTTAGCACAATTTGTTCCTTTGCTTTCGATGTTACAAGTTCGTTTAATGTGGGATCGATAAAGATCTAATACACATTTTTCAGACTTTACACAAAACATTTGAAATGTGTTAACAAAAGACGCATTTTTTTTGTTGTTCCTGTTCTAGAATAATTGTATTTTAATACAATTAGATTAAGTCAAAGAATGACGAGCTATTTAGGTGACAATGATAGCGAAACTAATTTTCTAAATGCAATAAGATTATTAAAAAATAAGACAGAAAAGACACGTCATTCTTACCTATCTTACGAAATAATAAGGTAACACAACTGCAGAAAATAAATACTTATTCCACGCATTTAATTAACTGAGCCAAGTTAGCACTGTAAGTACAGTGGTACATTACACACTGGAAGAGCCTGGATTTAAGTTCTAGTGAATATAGATCTTTTGTTGTAACTTCCAGAATGGTTCCAGTGCTTATTCCAGCCTCTTACAACGTTATGATAAGAAAAAAATGGCTGGAGCATAGTGCCAACCACCTTCTACAGTGCCATTTCTGAGTTACGACTTGCATACAGGTTGATTACTGGCAGAGTCTCATTGTTCTGTCCATAAAGCTTGCGGTATAGTCCTTGATAGAAAAGCATGAACAGTATTGATCTATTTCATAGCAGTTGCTGGAAATTTCTTTTCATGAAGGAGTTCTCGGGGAGCTTATGAACGAAATGTCTGTTCTAAGAGATTCTCAGTTCTTGTAAATTCTGCTGGTACAAATCGCATGGCGTTCAGATCGGGAGAGGGATTTATAATTTCAAATTTTATGGACCAGCTTCCTGGGATGTCTTGTTTGATCAGTAGTGCCATAAAAGAGTTTGGCATGATTAAATTCTCATGCCATGATAGCAAGCTGCATGATAGAGACCTCTAATTAGAGTCCTAGTAATGTTAAGTTTCTTTTTCACCCCAAATTTTAAATTGTTACGAATTCACTTATAAAGACAAATTAGGTTAAGTTCATTTTCGACTTTCCTCTTCAAAATTCTCCAATGTTCCTTCAATCGAACGATGAAAATTGGAGTGAGACAAGTGACCAACAGGCTTGGTGCTACGTTTTCTCAGGATCAATACCTTGCTAAGTCCACGTTTTCGCGTACCTTTAAATGTTTCCCCACATTGACAATGACATACAAAGACAACAGTTTCATATTATCATTCTGGCCCAACCAATGCAAGCACTGTTTATTAAAAAAGACACTCAAATATAACAAATTATACTTCATTATCACATTTTTTTCTTAAATACAAAGAAATCAAGGGAATTTATATGGGGTTCAGATGTTCTGTTCGCACAACCTAACTGATTTCAATTTCTTGTCTAAAATATATAGGCTACTCTACCTTTCGTTCTCATAGTCCTGTTGGAAAAGGCGGTATCAAGGAATTTGTCAAATGAGGGGTTCGGGCGTAAAACATGATTACCGACATTTTGGTAAAAAATGAGATAAATTGTATCTTACATTCTGTGTCTAATGCAGTAGTTAGTTTTCCAACATCTCAATAGCTGGCAGAAGTATACAGATTTTACTTTCCTGGTAACTATACAAACTGTTACATATATAAATGTTTACCTACCTAGTAACTTTAAAACACTAAAATGTCACTTACCATGTTTTACTTCCGAATCCGTCAAATATTCGTTTTGTCCTGATAGACTCTATTTTCATTATCATTATTTACTGCATACGAATTCACCATAGCAACAACTGACTTTTGGCATCAACTTTTTTTTTATTGCACTGAATTCATACAAAATATAGTTTTATCTTAAATTCAAGCCAATTTTCCTTAAGAGTATGATACAGATGTGTTTTATTACAGAAAGGTTACCGTATACCACATGTTTTGTGGGTAAGAAGGGTCTCCACCATTATAAAATCTGTTTGAAAGATGTAGCAGGACTTAAAAATGGCACTGTAGCTTAAGGTCAAGAAAGCAAGGGAGCTCTACCTCCTTGCATCTTGTGAGCTTCAATAGCATGCAAGCAGACATCTTTATCTTCAATAATACTGACCATTATTGTTACATACAGGAAGTTTTTTGTAATACCGGTATCTTTAATGGTTCAGGTGACTTCAAATGTAGACAAATATTTTGTAAATAATAGAGAAGTTTTTTAACTTGTACATATAGTAGTTACTGGTCACAGTAAAAGATATGTTAGGCTAGAAAACGTGACGAATATTTCCACACCGCTGATGTCAATTCTGTACTGTACGCCCCAGAAGCGAAGCCTTCGTACCTCTTAGTAGATGATGAATCTTCCAGTATTTAGTTATCTCTGTCGTAAGCGTGATTGTGAGTATGTATGTGTTGTGTGCGCTGCTGTCAATGTCAGATTGATAATCGTATCAATGCTGCTAATTATAATTATTATTTATTGACCCTTTTTGCCAATAATTGTACCCACGTAGTTTAACTGTAAATGTCAAAAAATAAAACGGCAACTCTGAGGGTTATTTAATTATTCCAAAAAAGTATGCATATGTGGCTCTGAAGGCTGTTTTTAAGAATGAAAAAATTTCCACAAAACTCAAAAATGTTACAATTAATTACTACTATCCAATTGGTTTACAAATATGTTTATATTTTTCGCTTATTTGGAAGAAACTTACTATATTTGACAGGAAATGTTTTCATTATTATATGATATATTAGGCTCTGACTGAACCCACAATCAATTTTAACTCTATTCATGTGCAACATAACCTCTACCACCTTTGTTTCGTTTAATCTATTCTGTCAGTGAATTTGTATGTAGAACTTAGATCAGCTAATGTCTTATCAAAGCTAAACCCTGCCTACCTTTTCATCATTATACTCCAATACTGAAGTGCCATTAAAATTTGTTTCAGAACACTTCAAACCCAAGTCACTCATTATTTTAATTCTCTTTATAATTATTTATAACTCTTTCTTAGCAATTGCTTCTTGGATTTCTTACTGCTTTAAATTTTCTTGTTTGAATCTGTTAAATTTTTGCTAAATTTTAGGTGTCATTTGTTTCAGTGCTGCTAACTATTGAACTATCATTAAAACATAAGTAACAAACAAGATTATGGAATTGTAACCAACTTATAAAAAGAACAAATAATGGAACATGTATTGTATAATTATATCAATATTGTATATAAAATTCATTTTAAAATTTGCGAACTATAAAACACATTATTATATTCGAGGTACACAATATTCTGAAATTGGTAACAAAATAAACAAAAGAATGAGCAAAATTATTTTAATATTTAAATTATATTTTCTTTGGTTTCCACGCCCCTTCTGCTGCTCTTTCTTTAAGCTCACATAGAATTGAGACATTACTTTATAGTACAGAATTCACAGAAACCTTTCTCTACACTATATCCATAAAGATAGATTTGGCATGCCATTACCGATTTTCCAGTACCATAAAAAGTGCTTGAAAATAAGTCTCAAAATGTACATGCATATTATACAATGGAGATTCCCGTGATTGTAATATATTAGGATCTATTTTCTTCTCTCTCTCTTACAGTTAATTTAAAAAGAAAGCCATGATTTGAAAAGCAACGACATTTTATTCCATTCATAAATGGAAATGTAGCAGTTGAATCAACAATGGACACAATTTTACCGGATGTTTAATGGTTACTCAAACTGTCAGTTGCATATAGTAGGCCTAGACTGTATTAGAAGCAGAATAACTTTACAAGATCAATAAATATGCTTGTCATACACTGCGGAATATAAACTGTCAGAATTTCTTAAAATTGCTTTAAATTTTAAGGAAACATCTTACAGACTTGGAAATACACCACAAATGTTCTACAGCATAACATTTCACCAATACATGTTAATATAAGTTAGTAATCAAATGCCATATACTGACTTTTAACTACATTATGTACTGTGAACAATGTCGATACAGCCAGATGTAGCCACTATGCATATTTTTGGGTGAAGACTGTGAAAATGATGCCGAAGGTCTGTAAGGTAAATAGCAAACAAGTTGTGCTGGGAGATGTAAACCATTACTTCAACCCAGTGTCCGTAGATTACTCTGGTTAGCTTGCTATATGTTTAGTGAAATGTTGCCATTCTTTTATTTTGTTTGACTTCTACAAGAAATGATTTTTTTTTTAACTACTGAGCTAACAAACAGCAACCCTGTAGCGTTACCACAATCCAATACTTTTGTTCCATGTCGTTTATAAGAAAGCATTCAAGGCATAGGAACATATAGGTTATGACCCTGTTGTTAATCCATGATTTTTTTTTAAAGTGTCGTAGATAGTGACATGGAATTGCTGATGTTCCTACAAGGGAAAAAATGACACTAGACTGTATATGTTTGACTTACCAGGTACTTGGAGCTAGGGTTTTCAATTTTTGAAACAGGATTTTTTTTTTCTCCACATATTCGCACAGACTTTTTTTTTTTTTACAATGTACGAGTAACGAAATGGGGTCTTAAAAACTGAGCTACTATTTTCTAGTACCACAATTTACGATACAGAAGTGCCATAGTGTATACTAAATCATTATGGTGCAATGGGATTAAATTTAAGATGTTGTATTAGAATTCACTTATAAAACTGAAAACCTCAGGCTACCCGCAATGAAAAGTCTAGTGTCATTATTGTGATTGGAAGAGAATTTATGTTGCTGTAATAGAGCTGTCAATGGTTGTTCAACAGAACATAAACAACAAAGTCATGGAATTTTTTGTGTAATTCATACAAATTTTTGTATTATAAGTGATACAAGTGCAATTGAAATTAAATAAAAACTTAGTGTTTCTATAACTTATTATAGAAAAATTGTTTTTTTTTTTAATTCTCTCTCCTTAGCAATCCCTTCACCATATCCCAGTGAACAGTGATTCTATAGTCATTAGTGTTTGCATAAACGCACGTTTAAAAAACTGGATGCAGACATTTTCTACAAAAAGAACCGATAGAGTTAAGTAGCACTTATTGTTAGCACCAGTTCTTTGTAAATAAATTCCACCTAAAATGGAATACTTAATAAAATTAAAATTATTATTAATTTTATATAAACTCCTATTTTTTTTTACCATCTAGAAATCTATTCCCTTATACTTGTGTATGGGGGGAGGGGGGCAAAGGCTAATTGGGGTTTCCCAGTCTCTGATCAGGTAAAAAATCCTGATAGATATTTAACCTTTGCGATGAATTTCGGTGAAGTCCAGAGGGCCTAATTAGCCAAATCCACTCTCCTCACCTCCACACTGGGCCCTCCTGATATCTTTTAAGATGCGAAAGAGAGAGTGGTGTGCGGAAAACGAGAAGCTACGGCATTTACCTTTCCCAAGAAAAGAAAAGAAAAAAAAAAAAAGAGGAAGGACTGGAGAATGCTGGGTTTGCAGTGAAAGACCTGCCCTAGGGCAGAACACCAGAGGTAAGTGAACAAATTCCTCCATAATTATGTCTGCTTCTTTTTTTATTTCTAATTAGAAATTGAAACAAAATACGTAATTAAATTGGCCTCTATTTCTTTCATCTGAAATAAGATATATGGAAACAAATATGAAGAATACTTACATATTTAAGGATTTGATTAAGGAAAACAATAAAATTGTAGGAACTAACAGTGTTTTATTAAATATGTTATTTCTCTTCCTCAAAATTCAAACTGGTAAGGATTAATGAATAGTTCAAAATCCTTTTATTCCCAACCAGCGCTTTTTTATTGAATAATCAGGACATACAAGGATAATATACCACCAGATGATATGGTGGACCTGATATCCTAACAGTTAATATCACTCCACAGCAAATCATACTGCATATATAACAGAAAGTACAAAATATTCACTCTTCAAACTCTGAAAAGCAATTAAACTGGAGGAATTAAATTGAACACCATAGCTGGACAGATTATGTATGACACAGGGAACAATTATTATAAATGGGACGTCATACACATGGCCTGTTAGATGTCATGAAGATCTCGTGTTGTGCTCTGATGTTGATCTGTAATGTACCACACAACAAACAACAGGCAGAAAACACATCCCAGGGACCACAAACTTAAAAACCAAATGACTACTGTAATTCTCCTAGGTTATTCTAAAATTCTACTCCAATATTGAAGGAGTGATTTTAATTCATATATACCGAAAATATATATATATATATATATATAAAAATTAAGATTAGTCTTACATAATCACAACTACTTTTTAAGGCGAAAAAATGTTCTCTAAAATCCTACTAGTTTAATTAAAAATTGATTCACACTTCATAACATGTCAACATCACATCACAATAATGCCAAATATTCACCCTACTGTTGAGTACATTTTGATCTATGAATGGTCTTACCAGAGAAATTATAGCAAAAGACTAAGTATAATATCAGTCTAATATATAGTCATGAAGCTCAATACATAGTAAATATGCATCCACAGATAGTTGCTAACCACTAGGATCGCTGCTATCGCCTCATTACAGACAATGCGAAGTAGTACCTGCACAGTCTCTTGTTCCTAGTACCCTCATAAACTCAAGCTTCGTGACTGTATATACTAGGCTGTGATAATATGCTAAACATACTTTAATCCTGCATAATATAGAAGTTTAAAAAATCGTGTTATGGAGAAATTAGTTGAACATAATTTACCAACAGAATGAATTGTGTATGATTAATAAAAAAAGACAGCTATAATTGTCATAAAGATTAAGAAAAATAAAAGATAGTAAAAAAAAAGCTACTTATTTTTATACTGCATTAACCTATATCAATTATTTCAATGTACATCACAACATAATTGACAACCTTAATAGGAACATTGGAAGTAATATTTTAATTTAATTGTTGCAAGATTTACATGAAAAAAGACTTAACTAAATATTACAAAAACTCACTTCTGATGCCACAGACAACTGACTTTGAGAGAAATAAAAAGAAAAATTATCAGGAACAGCCATTTTGTAACAATAGTCCAGTGACATGACTGTTTATATCTATAAATTTTACATTCTGAAAACGGTCTTCAAACCATGGAACAGAGTTTTAATCCTGGAAGAAAGAAATTTCAACAAATCCACTTCGTGTTGATTTGTGTTCGTTGGCAACACTGAGAACTGTCAGAGCTATTATCCTGGCAGTCCCACTACAATGTTATGTTACTATTTATCCACTCTTAAGTACTCAACATGTTTTTCACTACTAGATATATGACTGAATCCTTAGAATATATTTGTACAATTTCTCTTCAATGATTTCTGAAAGCACACCATTTTGCAATGGTAAAATAAGACACTATCTGAATTAATTTTATTGTAAACATTACAAGGGGGGGGGGCAAGAGGGCACAAGTATGTTTTCCATTACAACAAATGGATAATTTACAGGTATTTCAGAAGGCTATGAAGTATTTATCATTGAAGAGAAAATACAGGGTGATTCATTTGGGAAGACATAAAATAAAAATGCTGTAATATGAGAACTATTGCTATTTATTTTTCAGTAATCTGTATATACATTCTAGAAACATAGGAGTTTTACTCACATTAGACCTCAATGTGTCACCATTGTGTACACAACACAATTCATATCTTGAGGCTTATTTCTCCCATGTATGGTGAAACAGCTCAGGGATAATTTTTCTGAAAGCTGAGACAAGCTCTGCTTTGGGATAATCAATATCCTTGGGCCAGTGAGCACAGACATCCTTCACAATACCCCAAACAAAGAAATCAGATTGCATCAAGTCTGGGGAATTTTGCCACCATGACCTCACCAATTGATGTCGAACATTATGAATTATTTTCTTCGATGAAGTGATGCACCATCCTGCTGGAACACCATACCCATGTTGTTTTTCTGTTGCAGCTGTGGTACGAGAAACAAATGTGATCCATTTCTGGAGATCCGTATCATGTAATGCCTGAACACATTGCATGCAGTAGAAGTAAAGTTTCAGGCAAGGTTGACAAGTTGTGTATGGCATAGCCATCTCTCATGTCAGTTTCGAGAACATGCCATGGCCACTAGTGTATGGCATGTTAACAGAGACATTTTCTTCAGACACGTGGTACCATAACCTTATCGACTTGTAATTTGGGGCTCTCTAAACATTATACTCATGGCTAAAACGATGCTGAACTGACATTACACTTTCAAATTTTTCAAACTGCAACACACATTTCACTAGCTGCCATGTAGTAAACAGTGTTTTGTTTATTTAGTCGTTGCTAAGTGACAATCTCACTTCTTTTGTTTGTAAAAACAATACAAAATGCTCGTGTTTCAATTTTATAGCAACTTTATTTTATGTCTCCCCAAAAGGATGTCAGTAAATAAATAACTATATACTAATTTAATTATTCTAAGAAAATGGTCACGTCATCAACTCATGTAACAGAGTTACAAAACAAATTCATATAAAATTATTACAGAAATCAATATAATCAGATACAGACAGAAATAATGGAATGATTATTTACACACGGAGAGTGAAATTCCGCAAAGTATGGAATATGTATACAAAAGGTGGTGTCTTAAAAGACAATAAGGAAGCACTAGTTTTGCTAAATAATATCAAACTGGATAAATAATAAATAATACTCGAAGGCATTACTCAAGAAAAACAAAAAAATTTGTTTCAAATAAATTATGAAGTTAATTACCTGTATGTAATCCACAATATAAAGAGACAAACTTCACTCAAGAAAATGTAAATTTACCTTCCATGCATGGTAATGGTATTCTGGTATTCAGTAATGAAAAATATTTTTACTACTTGTTCTCCTGAAACGTAATTTTAAGTATACTTAAAAAAATATATATATGCACAGTAGACTCCTGTGAGGTGGGGGTCAGCACGAAGTTGGGCTTTCACACAATATGACATCATATTGACAACAAAGATTCAAGACCGTAACGAGATTCAAAGCCATGACTATACATTTCACATATCCTCCAAGCTTAAGTCTTTGTATTAATCACTATTATAAGACTGGAAAACACATATTTAAGTGGGTATAAGTAATAAAGAAGACAATTTCAAGAACTATTTAATGTGGTGAAAAACTTTGTAGTTTTTAAAGTTTTTGCATTATTTCATAAATTTCAAAACATCCAATGTTTTGGGACTACATTTTGGCTACATCATCAGTAAAGGTATTACATTAGAAGAAAAGCAGAAATTATCTTGGTGCAAAAGTTTTGGATTCTTGCACTGTGTCATACATATAGAACAATCCAACGTTTTGAAACTGAATATCAGCTCCATAATCTGGGAAGGCATTCATATATTTTATACCGGGTTTTCAGTCTTTGAGACAACTAAACCAGAAACAACGAGCTGTTCTGTGATTCAAGGATCTGTTGTCAAACAATGTTACAAAATGGAGTCAGAGTTGTTTGTGGTTGTTACCAGGGTGCTTGAGGTATGAATATGATAGAAGATTTGGGTAATAATTTAATAACACATGAAGTGGTCACTGGAACATAAAACAACTTAACTCAAGTTGTCTGTCAAGGTAAGTCAGATCTCATCTTCGTCTTCTTCTTTTTCTTCTTCTTCTTCAAGCACGTATTGATTCATGTACAGGTTGTGGCAAGAAAATAACACTTTTTTAAGTGGCACCCTATATTAAATTTTACATACAGAGTGTTAAAAAATAACGTTTACAACATTTCAGGGATGATAGAGGAGGTAAAAACAAACATCTGTTTTAAGTGACAAAACTTTAGCAGATGCGCCGTTAGATGGCCTGAAGGATAGATGACTTGACTTCCATCACAACACACACTAGTTAGTTCTGTTTGTGCACGACCATCTTGTAGGGCCTTATCTGTTGCCTAACAGTCTCCGTGGTGGTAATTATTTTGTTTTTCTACGCGACGTCCTACGAGAACTTTTAGAAAATATCCCATTTAACATCAGAGAACGAATATAGTTTCAGCATGACAGAGCCCTTCCACACTTTGATCGTCGTGTCAGGAACCACCTAAATGCTACATTCCCCAATCGTTGGATTGGCAGGGGTGAGCCAGTATCGTGGCCACCTCGATCACCGGACCTAACCCCACTGGATTTCTTTTTGTGGGAAGACGTGAAACGTTTTGTGTATGAGACACCGATCGATACGGCAGAAGACTTAGTTGCTCGCGTTGTTGAAGCTGCACATGTTATTAGAGACAATGTTGGTCTTTTTGAGCGTTGCAGACACTCCATAGTACGAAGGTACCAGTTGTGCAATGCCTTCAATGGACGGCAGTTTGAACACCACCTCTAAAACGACAATTGGTCTTGTTCTTTATGGATTATACTAACACTTACATACACAATAAACGGCGCATCTGCCAAAGTTTTGTCACTTACAAAAGATATTTGATTTTACCTCCTCTATTATCCCTGAAACGTTGTAAATGTTATTTTTTAACACCCTGTATTTGAAACCTCCATTCAATTTTACATACAAATAGAAGTTTGACTCGGCATAAATGATGAATACTCTCTTGTAAATGTTATGGTTCTTTCAAATGCTTTGATAATGTAACACAAAATAAATGTGTGTATTCATATGAAGTAGGCCATGAAACAAACAAAACAATAACATAATGTTTCAGAAAATGTTTAAAATTATAACAAATGTTCAAAATGAGAACTCAAGTCTATCACGAAAGCCGTCCAAAAGCAACTTCAGGAGTGATCAGTTCCATCTCATTACTAATCCTTAATTTCGGGTCTTCAATACTGTTCGGTCTATCACGATACACCCTGTACTTTAAGTAACCCCATGATGAACAGTTTTAAACTCAGAAATGAAAAGGAGTCGTTGTTGATTTATGTTATAATTTTAAACATTCTGATTATGCATAAGCAGCTAGCTTTAATTACAACAGAATCCCAATTACCCGTCATCCTATTAACTGACTAGTGGATTATCCGTCTGTCTTTCTCTCGCTTTTTTCCTACAGAAATATATGAAGTATGCTACTGTACATTATACTAGGAAGCTATTTTTATAGAGATGGTTATTACAAGACTTTACTCTTACACAGTACGGTCTACTGTTCGAGTTGTCGTACTGTATAACTTCTATATAAAATGTCTTCCACGACTATTAAAAGAAATCGTGTCGTGCTAAGTATAAAAAAGTGCAAATGACTGAGTGGTTTCGGGGAACGAGAAACTGTGGCTCATCTCAGAATACGAGATTGGAGTCACAACTGTGTGCAATTTAATAAAAATCAAGGATAACATATATAAATTGTGTAAATCTACAATATGAGACCCCCATTATTCATATCTTTGCACAGATAGCCATTACAAGAGATTTCCTTGTCCCCTAAAATCTCTTTGTTAACGACCAGACTTCAGTCAATTTATGATCCATTTCTTAGCGTGTTCAATACAAGACTATAGAGAAAATTACGAAAGAGTATGCATTATTCACTAAATTTACGAACATCTTCTATGGTACTGATTATCCGATTTTTTCGGTTAACCATTCAGCCCATCCCCTTCATTACCACGGATAATAGAGGTTCTACTGTAGGCGTTCCTCTCGGGGGGGGGGGGGGGGAGTCTATTTCCAGCTGCTACACAGTTACTTAGACCACACTGCCAATTTATTGTTAGCAAATGACATTTTGAATGAGAAATTTCAGCAAACTGTTCAGTTCTTAGAATAACTCTTCTCGGGTTCTCAGCCAGGTGAGTTGGAGATTAGCTTCCAAGCTTTCGACGGCTAGCTCTGCCATCTTCTTCAGGGATGAAGAAGATGGCAGAGCTAGCCGTCGAAAGCTTGGAAGCTAATCTCCAACTCACCTGGCTGAGAACCCGAGAAGAGTTATTCTATATCAAACGCCGGGAAAGCCTCAAGTCATACATTGTTCAGTTCTTCCCTTATGTTTCAATAATATGCTTGTTTCTCCCTTAGGCCAGCACTTTGTCCATAAAATTATTTGTTTCGTTGGCACAAAAACTGAAAACCAGTATTGAAAGAAATAAACTCGGCTTTGTGTAACTTTTTTTTTTTCCTCTGTGATGTAGCTACGTATCAGTTTCATCATCCAGGGAATCCAAAAAGAGGAAAAAGTGTCTGTTAGATTCACTACCACAACTCTGTAGCAAATACAATGCCAATAATGTACACTGATTAACAATAATTTCTTTACTGTGTTAATATAATAAAAATACCTGGCCGACTAGTTTCGAGATGGTGACCCTCACTGTTCGAAGCCTAGTGAGGTCTAGCACTAAATCTCACTAGGCTTCGAATTATGAGGGACACCACCTCGAAAACTACTCAGCCAGGTATTTTTATAATACAGTGTGTCCCAAATTGATGTATACACTTTTTGAAATACTATTTCACAGCAAAGAAATGAGATAGAAACACGATGTTTGCGGTTTATGATTCAGAAGGCAGTGGAAAGCATGGAAACATGTTCATCTGGATACTGAAATGTATTGGAAAGTGGATAATGTTGTTGAGGTTCAACGATGTCGGAGGGTTGAATTTGGAACACAACCACCAACAAAGTTAACTATCACAAGAATCCGAGACAAGTTTGAAGTTAACGGAAGGCTTTTGCACAATCTCCAAAGAAGTCAATGAGGCAATGTTCTCGTGAGATTGGTATCAGTAGGGCTAGGATTTTGATGAAATTGCATCTTTTTTTCTAGAAAGCCAGAAACATGACTGCTTTAGTATTTATATGTTATGTGATAAACTGAATGTTTTAAGACATATTTGTTAGGGCATTTTTTTGCCTGTTTCAACTCATAAGAGCATCTTTTTGTTTTATTTGGTCATTTTTTAGGCATTTTCATTTAATTTTGGCCATAAATCCCCATTATTATTGTCAAATAATGTTTATTTCCTTTGTTATTTTCTTTACATATTTTGTCCATTACTACCCATTATTTTGTATAATGTTTTAATAGTTTTTCTACACAAATATTGCCATTTTAACGTAGTACACCCATGTAATGCATCAGTCCAACCACCCCTTCAATATAGACTCTTCTATACCTGCTAATTCCGGATAAGAGTGGCCTTGTGGTAGACTACACGGAAACTAAAAGTAAAGTAAATCCATGGCGCTACAGCCCATGAAGGGCCAAGACCGACCAGCCGACTACTGACCTCACGTCCATATGCCGACGCAGAGGTGAACAATCATACATGGAAACTCCATCAGGTAAAATAATTAAAATAATTAAAGTGTACTACTTAGAAAAAATTATTTAAAATTTAAATATTAAGTAGTACAAAACCGTTTTTCTCCTAAGTCAATTATGTAAGATCAATTTTTAGGGCATTTTTAAGGGCATTTTTTAAAGATTTTTAGGTCATAAATGCATTGTTTTTACGACATTTTTTCCATGATTTACAGGTCATCAAAATCATAGCCCTAGGTATCAGCAAATCCAGTGTTCATCGAATTTTGCGAGCTCAAAAATGGAAGCCTTACATTCCGAGGCTTTTCCACGTACTAAATGATGATGACCCAGAGATGGATAGGACAAAGAGGAAGTGCTGCGGAGTTCCCACCTCGATCTCCGGATTTAACCCCTCCAGACTTCTACCTATGGGAAGCTCTAAAGGAAACACAGTGTATGCCACAAAACCACAAACACTGGAGGAACTGAGAGTTCAGATTGAACATGCCTGTAACGATATTCCATTAGTAACAATCCAGTTGGTATGTCGCTCTGTTGTACGTCGTTGTTGGGAGTGTACTGTGGTGAAAGGGAGTCATTTTGAACATGTACAGGCTTAAGAAATACAAAACCGCAAAAATCGTATTTCTGTCTCATCTCGTTGCTGAGAAATAATGTTTCAAAATGTGTATACATCAATTTGGAACACACTGTATTAACAAGTAAAGAAGTTATTGTTAATCAGAGATTATACAAGCGTTAAAAGAGTGTAACAAACAATGAAGAACCAATAATGTAACCGAGTATCATTACACCATTAATGATCTTTTCTCATCCATGAAGAATACCAGATTCTAAAAAAAAAAAAAGAAATAATATTTTACGACATATCACCACTAAACAAGTTTACGATCTCTGGGATATAACATTTAACACATTTTACTCACCATAACTGTACAATAAAACACCATCAGTGCACAACACATGAACCTATTTGGAATTATCCACATTTATAAGACAGTTATTCTCAAATATCACTTGAATATCTGTTTGTACAGTTCCTGCAAGAATCAAACTCACAGCTGACCATCCTTACAACAAATGACATGGATTTCAACATCTCTTGTTAATGGAATTGCTATAATAGCTATAGAAGTAAAATCATCAAGTTAAACATTAGGAAAACACTTATAACTTACTTCTTCTGTTATTCATTAGTATTATCAGCTAACGTCTAAAATGCTCGCTCAGATAGCTTCGACTGGTCAACAACAACCAATGCAGAGATGGTACAGCCCATTTTAAAATGTAAAAATCTCCCCCTTTACTAATACTTTCAATAATTTAAACCTTAACACAGCAGTTTTTCATTAAACAACACTAAAGGTGAAGTGTTAGTACATTACTGAAAAACATTTCTACACCAACTTTGTAAAGACAGGGGTACAAAAGTAACATTCTATTTTTTTTTATCCTTTTTAAAGGAGCTTGGCTCCGTCGCAATAATGGATATACACAGCCCACCCTTTATATGAACAAAAAAATAAATAATGTCCTTCAGTTTCTCGGGATAAATAAGACTCAAAGCCCAAAATTTTAATAAACAATAATATACAGCACCCATTTTTACATTTTTTAAACTTTTAATGGCAACTTAAAATGATACAGTAGGTTCAAAATTACACAAGTAAACTTTTGTGTCATTTCATACTGCACTAAAATTTTTTTTCTAATATTGAAATTTTGAGTAAATAAAAAATGTAATCCTGTGATGCTAGTCGAACAGAAATTTTGATCCAATTAATATAAGCTACATCAACACCCTTCAATTATGAATTACTGATAATAACCTGTTCATTTCATTCTGGAAACCAACTCTCTTCTAACTTCGTAACAAACGAAACCTACCATGTAAAAAACAACTTCAATCAGAGCAAAACTTGTTACATTTCAGATAATTGGAAGAAATGTTAATGAAATCACCTAAAACACCATTAATTTAAATTTTCCCTCCCTCCCCCCACTGGAAAGATGTTTCACAACAGTTACTTGCAGATGTTATCAAGACAAATGAGTATCGTTGTATCTGTCCAAAGTACCCCACAATGCAATGTTCCCCATAGAAAACGTGAAATGTCTGAGATGGATGTACCACCCATAGTGATATCATAGAGCTATTTCCTTCAAGTCGTCTGGCAACTCATTCTTCGGGTGCTTGTTCTCGAAGTGCTGCTTGTACGTTTTCGGATCTGGCATTTGCGCCTGGAAAAAAAGAACAAAATCTCATAACCACAGTTGCCCTCACATAAGCCAGCCATCGGTCCCTATCCTGAGCAAGTTTAATCCAGTCCCTACAATCATATCCCACCTTCCTCAAATCCATTTTAATATTAAATTATCCTTCCATTTATGTCTCGGCCTCCCCAAAGGTCTTTTTCCGTCTGGCCTCCCAACTAACATCCATATGCATTTCTGGATTCGCCCATACCCTGCCCATCTCAAAAGTCTGAATATAATGTTCTTGATTATGTCAGGTGAAGAATAAAACATGTGTAATTCTGTGTTGTGTAACTTTCTCCATTCTCCTGTAATTTCATCCCTTTTAGTCCCAAATATTTTCCTAAGCATATTATTCTCAAGCACCATTAATCTCTGTTCCTCTCTCAAAGTGAGAGTCAAAGTTTCACAACCAAGCAAGTCTATCGTGTTATCAAAAGGGAGTGCGTTATATGGCAGTAAAAATTTTTAATAGTCTCCCTATCGATATAAAAAATGAAACTCAAAACATAAGATTATTTAGGGCCAAATTAAAGAAGTACCTAATTTCTCACGCCTTCTATTCTGTAGGTGAATTCATGACATTCAATAACACTACACGAAATTGATACTAAAACTATGTGTTGTACTAGTAGACTATATTGTAAACCTCTTTTGTATATATTTCATCTAGACTGTGACTATAAATTAAGACTTTATAATAGTATTAAGTTTTTTGACTTGTTCCATATTCTAGCTGTGAAGCAATGTATGAATACCATGGAGTGTTAATAAATACAATATAGAATCACCAGTAATATAACTGTTTCATAAATTCTAATTTTTAGCTTTTTTGAAAGCAGACTGGATGACAAAAGTTTCTCAATTGAATAATAATAACAGGCAGTTTCCATATTTGTTCTGCGTTTAATTTACTCTCAAGTGTCTTTTATATTTGTTACTGTTGCTCCAAGATATTTGAATTTTTCCAGCTCTTTGAATGAAAAATTTCCAACTTTTATATTTCTATTTCGTACTATGTTCTGGTCATGAGACATAATCATATACTTTGTCTTTTCAGGATTTACTTCCAAACCTATCGCTTTACTTGCTTCAAGTAAAATTCCCGTGTTTTCCCTAATACTTTGTGAATTTTCTCCTAACATATTCACGTTTTGAATAGGAGTTAAAATACAGATTTAACTCACTGATAACAGATTATTTCTTTAATGGGCGATCATAAGAGTACAAGTCAATTTTTGGCGAAATTGAGATATGTACAGTTTTGTCATCATCAGCTCGATATCTATGTCTGGTAAAAAGAGTACAAGTCAAAACCTGCTGTAGAACGCCGCATTCTCTGATGCACATAACAGTATCTTCAAAATCATGTATGATGTTAAACAGTTTTTTTTGCTCTTCTGTAAAATAAGGTTTTTTGACTTGTACTCTTATGATCGCCCATCAAAGATTTAATATGTGCCCTTACATAAGGTTATCAAACATGTACTTAGCAGAACATGTCCATCTTTTGAATATTGTCCAATCATTCATATTAACTTTTTTTAAAGTTTGTTAAATGTTCGTATTTTTATGAAAAAGTTCTAAGTCCACACCTGTGGAGTAATGGTTAGCGCGTCTGGTTGCGAAACCAGGTGACCCGGGTTCGATTCTCAGTTGGGGCAAGTTACCTGATTGAGGTTTTTCTGGGGTTTTCCCCTCAACCCAGTATAAGCAAATGCTGGATAGCTTTCGGTGGTGGACCCCAGACTCATTTCACCGGCATTATCACCTTCATCTCATTCAGGTGCTAAGTAACCTAAGCTGTTGATAAAGCGTCGTAAAATAACCTACTAAAATAAATAAAAAATAAAAGTTCTAATGATCCGATTTTTAATAAATAAATTTCAAAACATAATTCTGAACTGCAAATAAAACTTTAGTTTTCGTCCATACATTTTATTCAGGGAATGATATGGTAGGTCTCTTTCTGCTGAGATTATTTTTTAAATATTACCGTTAAAAGGAGACAGGCATAAAGAAAAGTAATCTTTATTTATAGATTTAAAGGATATTTCAATTAATTTATTTTATTTTTTTTATTTAATTAGGTTATTTTACGACGCTTTATCAACAGCTTTGGTTATTTAGCGTCTGAATGAGATGAAGGTGATAATGCCGGTGAAATGAGTCCGGGGTCCAACACCGTAAGTTACCTAGCATTTGCTCGTATTGGGTTGAGGGAAAACCCCGGAAAAAACCTCAACCAGGTAACTTGCCCCGACCGGGAATCGAACCCGGGCCACCTGGTTTCGCGACTAGACGTGCTAACCGTTACTCCACAGGCGTGGACTAAATTAATTTAAATGATTTATATTTTTATTAGGAGCTGTTAATGACAGAAATATTCCGGAAGTTGTTAAATTGTTCAATACTCTTTTTTGAAATAGTAAAATTGTATGCCTCGGAAGTTTGAGTTGTATATAGGTATAATAAAAAGGATTGCAATTAAATTAAGAAAATTTTAAACCCTAAAACGGGTTTCAGCTTTTTAACTTAAAAATTAAATTCAACAAAAATAATAAGAAACAGTTTATTCCTCGTCCAACTTTTGTTTCTTGATTTCGCCAGGTGTTTAGCTGTGTAGATATTGCGAAATAATTGGCTTCCATTGTGCTAACCTTGAGTGAGCGATCTTTCATGATTTACACATGCATCACTACAAGGTCACTGAATTCGCCTGTTTGTATTTTCCGGATTGCAGTGGGAAACCCCCTCTGACCTTTCCAACCACACAAATGTTAAAAGTATTGCTAATCAGTTGTTGATGCTATGTTATTCAGCCATGTGCTGTAAGCTTACATTTATAGTTTGCCTTACTATTGTGTTTGTTTATAATTTATAAATCAGTAAGATGATAAAAACTTACTCAGTCAGAATGTAGAAATGTTAAACATGAAGTTCCCCAGAGTTCAATTTTAGGTCCATAATCTATATATATAAAATTTGAACTGGTAATGGGAATTATGGAAAAACAGCTGAACGGATTTTAATGAATGACCCGTCATTTTGAAGCTTGGCATCCAAGGATTTTCAGAAAAATAATAACTTTAAGTGAAGCGTTAGTTTTCCTACATAATTTTCCTATTTTCCAAAATCCATCTTTCGTCAGTTTTGAGAACTAATTGCAGTAAGAATAAAACAAAACACACACTACAATAAACAATAGGCTATTACACGAAGGCCATGACCAGCAGGATTGCTGACATAATGGAGCTCAAATTCAATTTGGCTATTAAAAACTTCAAGAATTGCTAAAAAATAATTTACAGGTCTGATTCTGCGGTGTGTAATTTTCTGAGTACAGCTGTGTATTGGATATTAAAATTAATAAAACTTGAGGTGGTTTGATGACATTATTACCATTAGAAATGAAATATTATTATAGTTAATGCCATAATGTGACTATTTTTATTAATTATACATATTATTGCTATATTGATGAAATGAAAGTGAAACTTGCATAAGATAATAATATTGTTATTAAAAATCAAATATTTTTATAGTTATTAATCACGTGGGGTTGAGTCTTTTTCATATACTTAATGGCGGTGTAGTGTAGATATTGATATGTGTCATTCTCTTCAGTATTGGCTCGAGAGAGCGCAAAAATTACAGTTCCTAAGGAAAGATCAAAAGGTATTGCTTACTGATAAAATAAGAGGCCAACAAAATTATGTGAGTAGCTTAATATCAAAGACGGACATCTGACCTTCAGATGAAATTTAGATAATGTGGATTCATACATTTTTTCATGTTTTTTTCAGTTATGGTGAAACTATATACAAACTATAACACTACATTTATAAAAATAAATTGTTTTAAAATACTACAAAGAACACTGTGAAACAAAAACGTGCCTCTAGATCAAAACTATGGAGACGACAGATGTCCGTCTTTGATATTAAACTACTCATGTAGTCTCCCGATCATTTCAGCAAGATCTCTTAGCAGGATAAAATATTACCCTCTACATTTCAAGCTCTACATGAAGCAGCTATACCAAGATGCTATGTGTGTTCTTCGAAAACATAGCAAACCTGACATTTTTTAACTTTCACCTACAATCCACAATGACCTGAAATAGCTATTGCTTTACTCCCACATGAAAAACCCACTGATCATCATGACATTGTTACTTGCGTTTTCGCATTGAAACTCAAAAACTGAAGGTGGATAGGTTCAAGAAAAAGTATTTGGCATAAAAAAAACATTCAGAGGGAGTATGTTTCATTGTTATGGAAGTAAATAACTTTCAAAATGTCTGATATTTTTCATTGAAAATAAATCTGAAAAATTTTTATTTGAACGTCTAATGAACTTAGATTGCAGCATTTGCTGCACAAGCCACTAGTTGTTTCTAATTTATGTTAATGATTTAGCCTAACCAAACACTGATATGTATTTCAAAAAAATGTTTTCTGCTATAATAGAAAAAAATTATTGAATCTAGTTAACTGAAGTGCCCTGAATCCGAATCTGTATACATATTTTTTTGTATTACGTCAGGTTTTTCTGTAATGTTGAAAAAAATAAATAAATAAATAAATAAGTCATAATTGGCAAAGTTCATGATTTGAAAAAAAAAAACAATTAACACACATCATAATTCTTACTTAAAAAGAGATTATAACAAGAAACGTAAAAAATTATATATTACAGTTACATGAACACTAATAAATATAATTATTAAAAAATTAGTAAAAGTCAGACATGTTTCGGAGATGCTTCTCCATCCTCAGTGACTTTACCATGACGGCTGGTTCAGGTGATCGAACCGCGTTGTTGCTTGGCTTAAAGGAGGATGGAGAAGCATCTCCGAAACATGTCTGACTTTTACTAATTTTTTAATAATTATATTATATTTATTAGTGTTCATATAACTGTAATATATAATTTTTTACGTTTCTTATCAAATCTATGAACACTGTATAATTGGCCCAACATGTGTGGTTTATCTTTGAATATAAGGTTATAACAACTTTTAAATTTCTACTTAATGACAAACTGCCTAAATTTTCGTTCTTGCTATTACGATCTTTCATTATGATTATAAAGTACATAATTCGAAGAACTGCACTGCATCTTTAGAAGCAGTTAAACAAAGTGAAAGTGATGACGAAATTCCTGTTACAGTCTCATCTCCTCTTACTTCAGCCATGAATAATCAAAGCAGAACTCATGATTCAATGCAAGAACATAAGCCGTAGCTGTAAGTAAAAGGTAAAAGCAATAGACCGTGAAACTTCATTATACTTAACATTAAAAAAGAAAGTGTGTGAACTAGAGATGGGGAGATGGGAAGAGTAAAACGACAGAGAGAGCTAACAGGAAAATGAACGCAAGTTCTGTAAAAACTTGAACACCTAACAGAAAGCATTAGACGGTTTGCAATGGAACAAAAAAAAAATGTATATAGTTATTTGCTTTTAAAGTGTTTAATTACATCAGATTGTCAGGAGAGAAAAAGAAAACTAACCTAGTAACTGTAAACTATAAGCTACAGTAGGATTCATTCATTCATAGTGTTCTGCCCGAGGGAAGGTCTTTCACTGCAAACCCAGCATTCTCTAGTCTTTCCTATTTTCTGTCTTCCTCTTTGTCTCCTCATATGATCCATATATCTTAATGTCGTCTATCATCTGATATCTTCTTCTACCCCGAACTCTTCTCCTGTTCACCATTCCTTCCAGTGCATCCTTCAGTAGGTAGTTTCTTAAATTTTAAAAAATTAGGATTTATTTAACGAAACTCGCAACTGCAGAGGTTATATCAGCGTCGCCGGTGTGACAGAATTTTGTCCCGCAGGAGTTCTTTTACATGTCAATTGACATGTCACATTTAAACACACTTAAATGCCATCGACCTTGGCCAGGATCGAACCCGCAACCTCGAGCACAGAAGGCCAGCACTATACAGACTATGCTACCCAGGCCGACAGCAGTTTCTTCTCAGTCAGTGACTCAACCAATTCCTTTTTCTCTTCCTGATCAGTTTCAGCATCATTCTTTCTTCACCCACTCTTTCCAACACAGCTTCATTTCTTATTCTGTCTGTCCACTTCACACGCTCCATTCTTCTCCATATCTACATTTCAAGTGTGTCTATTCGTTTCTCTTCATTTCGTAGTAATTCCATGTTTCTGCCCCATACAATGCCACACTCCAAACAAAGCACTTTCCTCAGTTCTTTTTCCAGAGATCCATAGAAGATGCTCCTTTCTACAGTAGGATAGGGGTACATATTTTAAATTGCAATAACAAATATAATGTGGACGCAATAAATAAGCAAAGAAGAAAAGTTCCCGGGTTTCGGACCTACGAACTTCAGCTTCCTATTTTCAAGTGCACATAGATTCTCTGCACTACGAGTCCCTTGTTTCTACATTAGGAAGTGACCATGAAGTCTGGGCACAATGGATCAAAAGAAAGTGAAGAATAGCAAAAAGAGAAAATGAAGAGAAAAAGAAGCAAAGAAAGAAGAGATGAACAGGAGAAAAAAGAAGTGACAGGAAATCATTATGACTCCATATAACGTCTATTAAATAAATTTACATTAATGGAATTGGGATAAATAAATACAATTTGCTGTAAGATTTAAGTATGTCTAATGAACAGATTGACATAAACTATGAATAACTGTCAATTTTCCTGTAGTAGTAGTAGTAGTAGTAGTAGTAGTAGTAGTAGTAGTAGTAGTAGTAGTAGTAGTAGTAGTAGTGGTAGCAGTAATAATAATAATAATAATAATAATAATAATAATACTTACTTACTTACAAATGGCTTTTAAGGAACCCGAAGGTTCATTGCCGCCCTCACATAAGCCCGCCATTGGTCCCTATCCTGTGCAAGATTAATCCAGTCCCTATCATCACACCCCACCTCCCTCAAATCCATTATTCCTTTGCTGTGGTCGTGCCAGAGAATCAGTCCTATTCCGAGGCTTATTATAGGGATACGTAACAAGCTGTTTTTTTACGGTGATGGGTTGTTAGCCCTTCGCCCAACCCCCAAGCTGGAGGACCACCCCTTATCGGCTGTCCACGACTGCTTATTCAATATATTCGCAGCTACCCTCCATATCTGGAGGCCGTCTCCTCTATCCACAACCTGAGGACGCGCCATGCCGTGGTGATAGGGACCCACAATACATGGAATAATAATAATAATAATAATAATAACCGCATTAAAACAAAATGTATTATTAAGAGGACAAGAAAAGAAGCCCAAGAATTAATAAATACAGTTATTTAGAAACCCTAGACTTAGTGGCAATAGAAGAAGCCTTCCATGAAAGACTAACTTGAAAGCAGTTCTGTTTTTAAAAACACATCTCCAGCTATTCAGAACTATTTGATCTAGTCTATCACTAATGCTTTAGGGGAAAAGACATTATTCTTCTCAGAATAATTTAGATAGTTTGCGTCTACCCATACTTTTTTTGTTACACTTCATAACTGGTTTTAAATATTACATATTTTTTTCATTGCTACTGCTGTCAATTTATGTCATCTGGCTATATTTATAAACAAATATTTTAAATCTTCCTTTAAGAATATATACAGTAAACTAATAAAATACACTATAGATATTAGTAAATTAAATATCTAATTCATAATACACGTCAATTTCTATTTTTTTCTCCAATGAATTTACTTGCAACCCGAGTCACTGGTAAATTTATCAACAGTAATCTCACTAGACGTTTTGATTTATCTAGAGAAAATCAAAACTCGAGTGGGATTTAATTGACCATTACACGATTAGAAGAAAGTATATAAAGATTAGAAGTAACGAAGTACTCCAATACAATAAAATATTAATTGACTTACGAAAATACAACTGTCTTCAAATGTATTATTGTACCATCTCAACATTACACATATTACGCTAGATGCATGCTAGATGGCAGTAGTGTGTTATGATCAGCTGTTATCTTGTTATCAGTTGTGCCAACTATGGAATCTTCATTGAACCCTGTGGACAGTTACTAGTCAAGAAGGCTTTGTTGATTCAGTTTCATTTTTATTAAAACAGTTGCATTCCACTTCAATTATCAGGATCCCAGTAACCAACATCACTTGACAGATGATTTTCAATAAATCTTAATATTAAACAATCTCTGATACGTGACTATCCATAATATCATATAGCAGAAGCTATAACATAACCTAAATAATATAAACAAGTGTTAGAAAAGTTTTAATTAACGACGATGACATAAAAAATAAACATGAATAATTTTAAAAGGAATAATCATTTAATGTACAATTTTAAAATTTGAATGTTTTAGTGGTTGGTGGTTCAGTTGATGTTATATTGGACGTGTGCATAAAAGAAGTGAACTCGTTGATGTACATGGTGTATTCCTCAACTTATTCAGGATTTCCGAATGGTGCTCTTCATTCATTTATAAATAGGATTTCAGGGAAGATGCAGAGGTATGACCAGTGATCTTTATTAATTCTTGTTCTTGAATGCCAATGCGAGTCATATTTGAAACTGCTGTGCATCGACTGGAGTGGTTTGTAATTTTTTTTTTTTTTTGGACGTCCAGACCAGCGCAGTTTGAAATGTTGGCAAACAAAGAAACAAATGCTAGGGACACGATAAAATTAAACAAATGCTAGGGATACAATAAAATTGTGCGATGAGCAGCCATGATTGGTTGAAATACGTCCTTACATACAGTTTTATTGGTCAAAAGTAGTACGACATAGTAAAAGTGTAATAGTCAATAAAATCAAATCCTCCAATGGTATTACAATAACAATCTTACAATCGATTTTTTTTTACACTATTGTAATATCTGGACAACCTGGGTGAACAACAAAGTTTTTGGATATGCTGATGATTTATTATTAATAGGAAGGAATGAGCTTGAAATAGGACAGCTATTTATTGAATTAATGGAAAAAGCACCAAACATTGGGTTAAATATTAACGAGAGTAAAACAAAATATATGGTAATTACTAAAACAAAAAGGATCCCCAATAGCCTTAAAATTAAAAATTGTATTTTTGAGACAGTCAACCAGTTCAAATATCTTGGTATTGTGACAGCGACGTGAGATTCGAACTCACAACCAGCGTCCCACAAGAGAGAAGATCGCGCGGAGCACTTTGTGATGGCGCGCGGCGAAGAGGGGAAAGGGCCAACGCGGCGAGAGAGTGGAGCGAGAGTGCGCGCGCATCTGGTGCTGGTAGAGAGGAGAGGCCTCTGGCTTTTTCTGGAATGCCATCTCTAGAGACGCGTGGAACCTTCGAGGCTACATCGCTGTGGTTATAAATTACGGTCGCGAAGGAACGACAGCAGAGTTTTCAGTTATTCAGTCAGTGAGTAAGCCAGAGCAAGCAAGCAAGACTTGTGTGCCGGAGTTCGACTCGAGTGTGCGTCCGCATCTGCGTCAGCATCCGAAGGCCTGAGTTCGAGTGCAGTGGACCGCAGTTGGAGGGACCTGAGTTCGAGTGCAGTGGACCGCAGTTGGAGGGACCCGAGTTCGAGTACAGTGAACTGTCTCTGAAGGTCTGTGGTTCGAGATACCATGAACTCGAGTGACTGAGAAAGAAGAACTGTGAACTGAGAACTGGTAGTTCTGATTTGTAAATAGTGCTTTGTAAATATTAGTTAAGATTAACAGTTCATTGTTGTGCGTAATAGTCCAAGTAAATTGTCATTGTCGTCGGTGGAGTGCTATAACGAATACTGTGTTGAGTGAAGATCCAATTGTTGACGAGAGCGTTTAAGGTGAATTGTAGAAAGGAATTATTGTTGTGACGAATAAATTACATTGTTGTACTAATAAAATTTACAGTATTTTGATAGACAATTCTAATGACAGAACATATGAAATACTTAACAGACTACATAATGCAAACAAAACTTGTTATGCTGTTCACAAATTATTACCTTTCTGTTTTTAACCAGAAATTTAAAAAATCGTTTTGTACAAAACATAATCCAACCTGTAGACTACTATCCTACTATTATATGGATCGGAAACATGGAGCTTAACTGAAAAGGAAAAACACAAATGAATGGTTTTTGAAAAAGTGTTGAGTAAAATTTTTGGTCTAGTTTTTTACCCACTTCAAAACAAGTGGAAAATTCGACATAATAATATATTATATTCACAAACTTTATAATCAATCGTCAATTTTAGATGTAATACGGACCAGAAGATTAAATGGGGCAGGGGGAGGACATGTTATACGTATGGATGACTCTAGCAGCGTAAAACGAATATATATGAATACCTTTAACAACAGAAGGCCACTGGGAAGACCTCGAAGTAGATGGAAAGATGAAATTCAGAAGGAATGCATGGAAATGGAAATTACCAACTGGGAGGAACTAGCAAAAGACAGAACAGAGTGGAAGTGTTTTATAAAAAAATCGACATGGAGTCGACATGCTCCATAATGTCCTCTGATTGAGTGATTGATTGAAATATTTTCTCTTACTTAGTATAATATGGATGTAAAATTATTAGAGTTACAGATTTTTAAGAAAAGTGTATTAACCTCATATCCAGGAATAGAACTTACTAAATATGCCCAGTTTGAAACAGAAATTAAAGAACAGATAGCAAAAGGAGGTCAATGATAAGAAGGTTAAATGTAATCGTCCGGACTGAACATTTTTAAAACAGCTATACACAGTATATCATAGGTTAGGACAGAAGTATGGAAACTTATGGAGTAGAATTTGTGAATATTACATTCAAATGTTTTACTGTATATAAACTGTAATTTACTGTGATGCTCTTTAAACAAAAATAAGAAATTAGAAAGACAGATTATCAAAGTTCTATAATTAACTATATTTAGACTGAGACAGATATTGGAATGGATATGTACAGAAAGGGGGAAGACCACGAATTAAATGGATGAAGGAAATTAGTAAAGAAATGCAACAGAAAGGTTTAGAAGGAGACTGGGGAAAATAGAGAAGGGTGAAGAAGAAAAATTTTGGAACAAGAAGATAACTGAGCATTACAAACTGTTTATAACAACATTAACTTCATTGTTAATACAACCAATGTTTACAAGCCTTTGTAATAAAGTTTTAACTACCTACATTAAATTGAAATTTGTATTCAATCCAGCAACCTACCATAAATTATTTTATTTCATTATAGGCCTACAATAAGATAAGTATTTAGGAAAATTACACATTTTTAAAGTAGGCCTAGTCATTTTCTAGTAAGATTTTTGGCAACTTAGGAAATTATTAAAAAATTTCACTGGTACATGTCTCTGTCTACACTACAACTTTTACAACGTAGCTATGAATTAAGGCTTCAAAAGGAAATACGTTCTCTTTATAAATACAACACAGTTAGGCCTATTGGATTCCATTACTTTTCTATTGCAAACACGAAAATGGAGGGAAAAATAAATAAAATATTTCAAAAGTTATGAACAGAAGAGGAGTCATAAATGAAATCTGAAAACTCTTTTAAAACCTCCTTCTTTCTTTCTCATTCTGCTTAACCTTCTCTTTTATCCGATTTATATATATCACTGCAGATAGGGAGGGGAGATTATTTTAATCATACATTAGACATCTCACAAAGGTGGATCTCCCTGTTCATGGGGTCAACATGATGCAGGGCCACAGCAGAAACATCACAGGACAACCACAAGATGATGACCAAGCAACCAGTCCCATGGACAGGAGATAAATTTCTTCCATTGCCCATGCCAGGACTCAAACCTTGGACCGCTTGGTTGGAAAGCACATATGCTATCTACGTAGCCAAAGCAGTGGACTCTCATTAAAACAACAAAAATAAAATATTTACAGGGCAGAGTCAGATAAAAATGTACATTGAAATCATGACGGATCAATAAGTACTATGACGAAAACTCTAATAAACTTTTAAACAAAGGAAAAGTTCAACCAATTTCAAAACATACAAAATCATCAGAATTGGACAGACGACAATGGAACAATAAAACAAAACAGAACCCCAAAACAGACTTTAAGAGGTTAGGTACAGCTTACAGCAGTACAATTTTTGGAAATATTCAACATTTTTTTTTCCTCCATTACGGTTTCTTGTACAATAATGAAAATTGGTATGTGTAAAACACTGTCCTTCTGCTATATGAAAAAGATTTCAAGATTTTTAAAAATTATTTATATATATATTTTTTAAATTAAAAATGGTAGCAGTTCACTGTGCAGTGATGAAGCGTTTCCCTCATAACTCATAAACTTGTTAACTTTTTCATGTTCTCTCTATTTTATTTTATTCCCGAAGCTCATGTTTACAATATCATGCTCTTTCAATTACATTTCTTAATAAATACATTTTTTTTGTGTTAGAAGAAAATACTGATATTTTACCACTTTTTTAAATGAATTTATTTTTATCAGACAATCTATCAAAGGTAGAGAAGTGATCTTGCATCATATTGTAGGTAGGACATGCATAAATACACACAAAAAATTTCATTACAGAATGTTGGGTAGTTTTTGAGTTGTGTGAGAAACGCTTCAACACTGCACAGTGAACTGAATTTTGGGGGGGAAAAAAAATGTAAATAATTTTTCTTTTAAATCGTAAAAATATTTTTTTCATATAGCAGAAGGACAGCGTTTTATACATGCTAATATTCATTATTGTAATCATACAGTAGTGGAGAAAAAAAATGTTGAACATTTCCAAAATTTTACTGCTGTAAGCTATACCTAACCCCTTAAAATATCAATTCAAATTTGGAACAAGCCTAGGGAAACCTTGAAGAAGAAAAAAAATAATGGAGTGGAGTGGAACTAAAATGGGCGACATGGCCCAATACATGATAGAAGAAAAAAATAAAAACAAGACATGAATTGCAACTAGTGAGACTGACGAATAGAGGTTAAGGAATAATTACTAAAAGACAGAACAGGAACGAAACGAAAATTAATTGCATGCACTTCTGCAAGACGTGATTATTTTATGACATTATTATTATTATTATTATTATTATTATTATTATTATTATTATTATTACAAGTTTACTTGTATAATGAACCAATTTTATTCTGGTTTCCAAGACAAATTATATTTTACACGATAATTAGTATGCTTTACAAAAATATCTGCACAATTATCAGGAACATGAAATTAAGACAGAATAATAAATTTTGGTTGCCAGATACAGAGAATGACGTCATTCGTTTTGTGTTTGAGGTGAATGGGTACACACAGAACAGAACAGTAAGGTCACTCATAATCACAGGAAATCTAATTATACTTAAAATATATTGCATGCAACACTTTGTGTGTAACCAACATAATTATACTATAGAGTCATCATCATCATCATTATCATCTTCATAACTCACTAATAAAATATTTAAATATTATGTTTTATTTAACGACGCTCGCAACTGCAGAGGTTATATCAGCATCGCCAGTGTACCGGAATTTTGTCCCGCAGGAGTTCTTTTACATGCCAGTAAATTTACTGACATGAGCCTGTCGCATTTAAGCACAATTAAATGCCATCGACCTGGCCCGGGGTCAAACCCGCAACCTTGGTCATAGAAGGCCAGCGCTATACCAACTCTCCAACCAGGTCGACCTCACTAATATCATCATTATTATTGTATTCATGTTGTATTGTATAGTATACAGGGCATCCCATATTTATGTCCAACCTTTTATTTGTTTATCACAAGTAAATAAATTAACACGACAGGATCAAAGTAGCATGAACTGATAGTCCAGTCATTAGGATTGCTTAAAATTCCACCAATATTAAAATTCGATGTAAGCACCAGCATTTGCTGCACATTTTTCCAGATGTGGCTGAACGTTCTGTACTGCTCTCACAAGCATTTCATTTGGCACCCGGCCACACTCCTCTCGTCTGACCATAGAATGTGTCGCAAAAGGTTAGGTTCCTCTTGAATCCATGCTAGTAGAGATTCCGCAAACTCCATTCTGATATCACATGACAGAGCTTACACAAAGTGTGGCTTCCGTGGCCGCCAATTCATTTCCTTTAGCAACCACTGCATGGACCCATAGGATACACCAGATTCCCGCTGGTACTGTCGAATGGATTTCTTAGGACTTCTCTGGAAGGCCTCAGTAGCGGCTGCTTTGGCCTCCTCTGTGATCACTGTTTTTGGTCGGCCAGCACCCTTCTGTTGCGTAACTGAGCCAGTTGGCGTGAAGTCTATTGATGGTCTTGTAGTCCAGCATCGTCACCACCATCTCTGCACCATAATTGGGGACTGCCACACCTCCATTCGAGCAGCAATTCGTGTTCGATCGTACACAGACAGTCTTGTGGTCATGGGTAATGTTTTAAGATTTACACTATATTTTTCTGATTACATTAAATGTTTCGGACCGTAATGAAAACACAATAAAGTAAAATAAAATGAAAGCTTCTTTTGTGCTTTTAATGGTATGGAACACGGTACATTTTACCAGTGGAATGGGTCATATAATATAAATTTAGCTTCCCTTATGAAGAGGTTGCCAGATTTGACAAAGCGTATTACATATTATAATTTGGAAACACACCTAGAAGGTAAAATGATATACATTTCAAACGGTTAGGGAATCCAATATACAAAATGTCAGAAAAATTTACACCTAAGTAGCGTTTGTGCTCATTTACAGTTAAGAAAGGGGGGAAAAAAAAATATCATCAGATATACCACGAGAAAAATAATAATACGGATTTATTGGGATTGATATCTAAACCAATTAACAGCCATCGGTTAAGATAACTTAGAATTTCCATTATCACTCCCATATAAATGATTTCTCAATATCTGAACCGATCCTTAGAGGGCACTAATGACTATTTCATTCACAATGCTGTGTGTTAGGCCCAGGTTTTTACATTTGTTGGCAAAGAAGGAGGATATGGTACCTCGTGCTCCCAATATCAGACCTATTACATCAATGTGGGACAGGCTATATTTATCCTTATAGAACGGGATTGTTGGTTCATAGATCCGTTTCTTTTCACTGTCCACCTCATGCGGCTGATCTGCATGTGTCTCAAATCTGATGGTGGGATCGAGAATGTATGCCGAGTTGTTCTTAATGGCAATGATATCAATTCGCCAAACACTTCCTTGTGTGGCTAGTCCCTGCACCTCTTGATGGACTGTAAACCCTACTTCCTTCAGCGCCTCAGCCAGCATAGATGGGTTTCGCTACTACAGTGTAATAAAAAGTTGGACATAAATATGGGTCGCCCTGTAGTAGATATATAGTATTAAATAGTATTAAACTGTTATTAGCAGAACTGTTAAATTGAGACGTTGTTCACAGTACTAGTGAAACTGTAAGTTACGTTATATTAATTTGTATGTGATATGGAAATGACGGATTTGAATTGGAATGCATCAAATCCACCATGTCCAGGCAAGACTGATGAGAAATAAATAAATATATTTCACTTAAAAAAATGGAAAGAGGAAATATATCACTTCATCTCCAAAACCTGCTATGTGCAATTTAGATTTTTCAGGAATAAGAAAAAAAGCATTAGCTACCACTTTTAATTCCATTGATTTTCAAAGCTATTTTCGGTTTAATTTCATCATTTTTCATGTAATGCTGATATTATACTGAAAATACTTTTGAAAATCAAAGAAATTAAAAGTGATAAGGTTTTTTTCTTACTCCTGAAAAATCTGTTTAAATGCACATAAAGGATTTTGGAGGTGCAGCAACAATATAGCCTACATATTAACTACGTTTTAGCACATACACGTACTTCCACATTTTAGAACAAAGTGATATGATACATTATCGAAAATTCTGTATCTTGTGCTGTTGAAATAAATTTAGGTGAATGTTACTTATGTCCCACCCACTATAGGACACATATGCCAGTTTTACACTAATCCTAAACATTTAGTACAACTTGTTGCTTGTGTAGGCAGTCCTTTACATTAGATTTGCAAAAATTGGTTTATAGCGCAACATTGGCAGTGATAAAAGTGTGAAATATTCGGGTGAAACGAGCATTGAGCGACTTCCGCCGATTTTGTAATAGACATCGACGCACTTGAACTGCCAACATAGAAAATAAAAAAAAAAACACTCAATTGCTTTCACCTTCATCTTGATGGGATAATAAAAGCCTAACCTAACCTAACCTAACCTAACCTAACCTAAGTGCATCGGTGTCTATTCCAAAATCAGCGGAAGTTGCTCAACGCTCGTTTAACCAATATTCGTTCAGTGGGCAGTGGATACTCTACATCGACCTAAATTTATTTCACATTAACAATAAACTCAGTAAGGAAATAATACGGTAATTACGTAAGACAAATTACTAAGATTACCCTTCTCATGGATTCTATGAACATCACAACTGCAAGACAAGTGTCTTCATATTTGTTTATGTTCCTGCTACCTTCACACTAGAGCCCGTAACACTGGAGCATTAGCTACTACATATGTATTGTATTTTTGGTCCAGGGAAAATACTCGCCTTTTACGAATATACACATACCGGTATTTTATTCACTGATTTAGTGCACCACATATAAGTAACAACTGTGGTTCAATAAAGACTAGGAGAAAGCAAATATAATATAAAATGTGTTCCCAGCTAAAATTAATAATCACACAATTCAATAAAAGGCATGCCATTTCAGCAAGTAACCAATAACATTCCCTTATCCTAAGATTCCTAACAGCCTTCTAAAATTGCACATTATCCACATCGGCCTACAATGAATAAATTATGTCACGATAAACACATTCTTGTAAATGACATGGTTGTACTACTTAATGTTATAAAAAATATAAAATTTAGGTATCTCTAGCCTATAGCTATCTGCATACGTCAGCAAAATTATAAGGGATGTCTATTAACGAGCCTAAATCCCCAAGGAACATCCAGAAGAAAGGCTAGACCTAGAATCACATGGCGTAATACAATTAACACTGAAGAACAAACGCGAAAAAGCTGGAATGAGTTCAAGGTGATGGCTAACAACAGAATCCACTGGCAAGACCCTATAGCCTACTTCCTGGGGAAGTGAAAGGATACTGCTGTTACTTATTAAATGAAGGTACAAAATGCTGAACTTAATTTTCATTATAATTCAATATCCTTTCTCTAAAAAAGTTCAGACGTTTTACAGTCACATTAGAATGAATCTATCCAAATTCAGCTACCAATGTATTCACCATAGTAAACACTAATGCATCAATAGGTATATTCTGCTTCTAAGTCCTTACCACTTCAATACGAATTGCACAACATACAACAACAAAAAAAAAAAAAAACCATAATCCTATTAGTTATTTTCCTTCCATACCTTACAAACTGAACAAACGTGGACAAGGGCTGCTTGGGCTGCTTTCTTCTGGGTGTTGGCGTTATGACCCTGTTGCTTTTTCTGTTTCGCCATTTTCTCGGCAGCTTTAGCTTGTGATTGAAGTTTCTGCTGTCCTCTGGCCATTTTCAAACTGTGTAATAAAAATTGTGGTCAAATAGGCCAATATGTCTACAATGAAGTAATAAATATATGTACATGCAAAACGTTTCCATATATAACACCAAAAATGAACATGCCAATCTTAGTATTACGAAATGTTACAAAATATATATGGCACATTTATTCCACCGTACAAGAGTTTAGTAGGACAAAAAACAAAACATCTTGCTTTTGTTCGATGTCAATGCCCCGAACTCTTCAAAATACTAATATGTTCCTAGAATATACAAAATCTCACGTTAATAAGCTTTGAAACACTACATTACATACCTTTCACAACACCAACGATTAAATTAAACTTGAAAATTTAATTCAATAACAAAACACTTCCCTCAACCTCACACTTCCAGCTGCCAGGCTCAGCCAGAATCTTCCTCGGTTCATCCGAGACGGATGTGACTATTATGGGAAATTGCAGAGCAAGTCAAATTATTTTGAACTGTACGACAATATTATATAAACACGTTATAATATTAAATGCAATAAAATAATGTTAGTTTATTTTTGAAGTAAACATATTGCGTTTTATAGAGCTAAAGTAAAGTGTAATATAATTTTATACAATGCATTACACTTGAGTAGTCCACATGGAGAAAAGAACTGAGAAGAGGCGTAACCAGCGCCATCCACAAATCGTCCCCTGAACTATAAAATGAAGCTAGCGCCGATCACTTCAACGCGGGGATTTTAACCCTCCATCAGTGGTGATTCGTGCCTAAAATGACAAGGGGTTCACTTTTATGATATTACATGGTTTTCAAACAATCTAAACAATATATCATTTCTGAAAAATTAAAAAAAATGCTGCAGTTTTTTAAAGTAGATAATGACCTCAAAATGAGCCTGATGATGATGATGATGATGATGATGATGATGATGATGATGATGATGATGATGATGATGATGATGATGATGATGATGATGATGAAGTTGAGTTTCCTGTAGATGTATATTTGTACAGAAAATTCATCCTCCTTTCCTATCATCTATCTATCGATGACTGAAGCCTGCAGATCATTGCTTTTGCAATAGACAGCATGGCGAGAGCAAACCAATCTTCATCCATGGTACTTCTAAGAAATATTTTAATCCGCGCCAAAGCGGTGAAACATCTCTCTGCTTCACACGATGTCTAAAAAATATGTGGCTATACAGCTGTGCTGGTTCCAGGGCCAGCACATCCATACGTTTGCCCTGCAGATTTCCCCTTGCATCTGCAAGTCCAGAAGCTGGCTGAGCGATGTTAGAGGAGAAATTGAACCTCGGAAGCTTACAAGCATGTAGAAATTCGATCCCTGCGGTTCATAGGTTTTCATACGACAAAAATACATCAGAGCTGCAAGTAAACTTATTAAAGATGAGCAAGAAACAATGAATAATAGTGTAATTATTATAAAAAAAAATTCTAGACTGCTCGGGAAAAAGAGTATAAGTCAGAAAATGGCCAAAATAAGATAAGTCAATATTATATTGCACCATGACATGTTCTACAGATTGGTATAAACAATATAAGCAAAATAATATAATTATTCAATCAAAATACAATCAGTTTTCTAGTATGTAACATTAGCAAACAGTAAGACTGTAAACCATTAAATTGCTTGTGCTGAAAAGTTGTATATTTTGACTTATTCTCTTTTTCCCGAGCAGTCTAGAATTATTTAAAGAATTAAATTGTTTTCCTTGTTTTTCCTTGTTCTTCTTGGGGGTTCCCTGAACCACCGCCATTGCCCTCCATACTTTGGTTTCAATGAAAGGTGAAGCATAGTGACATTTAGATTTTATATACAGAAAATTTCATTGTTGTCCTATCATTTGTGATCAGTCAAGAAACCGAAGGTATTTTTAATGCATATTTTCTAAAATTCAGTTCATTATCAAGATACCAGTAGCAGTAATAATAGTAGCAGTAGTTGTAGTTGTAGTAGTAGTAGTTGTAGTAGTAGTAGTAGTAGTGGTAGTAGTAGTAGTAGTAGTAGTAGTGGTAGTAGTAGTAGTAGTGGTGGTAGTGGTAGTGGTAGTAGTAGTAGTGGTGGTAGTGGTAGTAGTAGTAGTAGTGGTAGTGGTGGTAGTGGTAGTAGTAGTAGTAGTAGTGGTAGTGGTAGTAGTAGTAGTGGTAGTAGTATTAGTAGTGGTGGTAGTGGTAGTGGTAGTAGTAGTAGTAGTAGTAGTGGTAGTGGTAGTGGTAGTAGTAGTAGTAGTAGTGGTAGTAGTAGTAGTGGTAGTGGCAGTAGTAGTGGTAGTAGTAGTAGTAGTGGTAGTGGTAGTAGTAGTAGTAGTAGTGGTGGTAGTGGTAGTAGTAGTAGTAGTGGTAGTAGTAGTAGTGGTAGTGGCAGTAGTAGTAGTGGTAGTAGTAGTAGTAGTGGTAGTGGTAGTAGTAGTAGTAGTAGTGGTGGTAGTGGTGGTAGTAGTAGTAGTGGTAGTAGTAGTAGTGGTGGTAGTGGTAGTGGTAGTAGTAGTAGTAGTAGTAGTGGTAGTGGTAGTAGTGGTAGTGGTAGTAGTGGTAGTGGTAGTAGTAGTAGTAGTAGTAGTGGTAGTAGTAGTGGTAGTAGTAGTAGTAGTGGTGGTAGTGGTAGTGGTAGTAGTAGTAGTAGTGGTGGTAGTGGTAGTGGTAGTAGTAGTAGTGGTAGTGGTAGTAGTAGTAGTGGTGGTAGTAGTAGTGGTAGTAGTAGTGGTAGTAGTAGTAGTGGTAGTGGTAGTGGTAGTAGTAGTAGTAGTAGTAGTAGTAGTGATAGTGGTAGTGGTAGTAGTAGTAGTAGTAGTGGTAGTAGTAGCAGTAGTGGTAGTGGTAGTGGTAGTAGTAGTAGTAGTAGTAGTGATAGTGGTAGTGGTAGTAGTAGTAGTAGTAGTGGTAGTGGTAGTGGTAGTAGTAGCAGTAGTGGTAGTGGTAGTGGTAGTGGTGGTAGTAGTAGTAGTAGTAGTAGTGGTAGTGGTAGTAGTAGTACCCAATAATACTCATGTAATAAATACATCAATTTAATGTACGTAGTTCTTATGCCCACTGCAATAATCAGTGAATAAAAAAACGTGTATTTTCGTAAAAGACGAGTATTTTCCATGGACCAAAAATACAATACAGATTGTAACCTGTTCTGAACAATTCGTTTCTAAGGAGGAGTTCGAAGGTGTTCCGGTGATGTGCCAGGGCCCTGTTTCATAAAGCTGGCAAGTCCTACAATCATGACAATTCTACAAATATGTCAGAATAATGTAGCATTTTTTTTCTGACAATTCTTACTTGCTTTGACAAATACAATTTGTGAATTGTCAATAGCGTTTCATAAACATGACAATGACAGATAAAGTATGCATAAACATGTAAGATCGACAACAAATTATTTCTTCTTATTCATTTTATTTTTTTTATAAAAGTAATCGATATGAGACGAGCTCTCGCCAAGAAACCAGGTGGCCCAGGTTCGATTCCCAGTTAGAGCAAGTTACCTGGTTGAGGTTTTTTCCAGGGTTTTCTCTCAACCCAATATGAGCAAATGCTGGGTAATTTTCGGTGCTGGACCCTAGATTCATTTCACCGGCATTATCACCATCTCATTCAGATGCTAAATAACCTAAGATGTTGATAAAGAGTCGTAAAATAATACTAAAATAAAATAAAAATGAGACAAGCAGATCAGATGATTTATAGTGCACGTTATTGAATTTGTTGAAATTAATAACCACTGTTAAAAATTCAATTATGAACAGCGAGAAAATTACAATTAACTCTAAATTTTACTAAGAAAGCAACGACATTCCTATCAACAAATGTAGCCTCATTTTCGAAGCAAGTATCCATTTTTTTTATCAAGGACCCATCGATAATTCCATCAACTCTTGGTAAATTGGTTGTTCTCGTGAAGAGCTATGGAATGATTTCGATTATATGCATCAGTAGTTAAGTGACACTGAGCTCCATTTCAATTCAGTCTAAGAACACATAATTTTGAATCAAGGGTTTTATTTCTTTTTGTTTTGTGCAGCAAATCTCCTATTTTGCTCATTATATTTCAGCTGATGTTTTGCTAATACGAAATGTATAACTAAATTTTTCTGTGAATGTAAACTCACTGAAAATGTAATTTAGATTTACCCTTTCTTTAAAAATCTTTGTATTGTATTGTATTGTATTTATTAACATTCCATGGTATTCATACATGCTTACAGCTAGAATATGGAACAAGTCAAAAAACTTAATACTATTATAAAATCTTAATTTATAGTCACAGTCTAGATGAAATATATATAGACGAGATTTACAATATAGTCTACTAGTACAACACATAGTTTTAGTATCAATTTCATGAAGTGTTATTGAATGTCATGAATTCACCTACAGAATAGAAGGCGTGAGAAATTAGGTACTTCTTTAATTTGGCCCTAAATAGTCTTATGTTTTGAGTTTCATTTTTTATATCGATAGGGAGGCTATTAAAAATTTTTACTGCCATATAAAGCACTCCTTTTTGATAGCACAATAGACTTGCCGATGGAGTATGAAAGTCATTTTTTTGACGTGTATTTATGCTATGAACTGTTGAATTAGTTACAAAGGTTTCACGATTATATACGAGGAAGATTATTTATTAATGAAAAGATATGCTGACAAGCCATGGGCATTATTTGTAATATTTTTTAAATAGCCCTACACGATTCCCTAGATTTGGCACCTACTATTATTCTAATTACTCTTTTTTGTAATAGAAATATATTGTTACTATCTGTGGAATTTCCCCAGAATATTATTCCAAAACTCATTACCGAGTGGAAGTATGCAAAGTATACTGTTTTTAAGGTACTGATATTTACTATCTGCATGGTCCTTATAATCATTATTTTCTCTACTGATGCTGCTACTGCTGCTATTATTGAACATGATTTACTTAAAATATAGTATTTTCATTCCTTAAAATCCACACCAGTATTCAATACTCTCAATTACAATCTAGCCCAATAACAATAAATTGTCAACTTCTTATGACATACAAAATATAAGGTATCAGAATTTCATGACAATTCTACAAAGTATGTAGAATAAATAAATAAATAAATAAATAAATGCAATTTCCAATACAAGAGTTTGATACACACAATGGTTATGAAGTACTGGTACATAACTTAATAGAACATACCTAGGTAATTATTGTTTTCCCACCTCACTGATTTATTACTAGAGCCCTCTAGTTACACATTCTAGTCCTATATAATTACGTAGCTAAGAGAAAAATACAAATATCTGTGACTCACACAAAAAATATCCTTATTCCAAAGTTTTAAGTTACTTAGTCTTACTTACTTACAAATGCCTTTTAAGGAACCCGAAGGTTCATTGCCGCCCTCACATAAGCCCGACATCGGTCCCTATCCTGAGCAAGATTAATCCAGTCTCTATCATCATATCCCACCTCCCTCAAATCCATTTTAATATTATCCTCCCATCTACGTCTCGGCCTCCCTAAAGGTCTTTTTCCCTCCGGTCTCCCAACTAACACTCTATATGCATTTCTGGATTCGCCTATACGTGCTACATGCCCTGCTCATCTCAAGTTACTTAGTCTTACATATTTTAATGTAAAGTATATTAAATCTTCAGTCTTGAATAAACTCTTTTAACACATTTAACTTAATTGTTCATCAAGTGAGGACTTGACTGGTGTTTGCCCAGGATCCAGGACAGTGTTTAAAATTCTGGGACAATCCCTCCCAAAGCTGGACGGACGGCAACCCTACTCTAAACTACTTTACGTAATCTTTAATAAAATAAGGTAGACTAATGCTGTTTAGTCAACTGCCCGAATACGGGTTTGAATTTCACAAGTGACATAAAGGCATCACTAAGCTAGGAGATGATGGGGTAGGGTGGTCAGTTCCTTTGTCCCTCCATGGAAAAATGAGCATTGAGGTAGTTCTGGTGATTTTGAAAGTGGAAATGGTCGAATTTGTAAGGGATTTCTTGCGATGATGTACATTAAAAAGTTGGGATTTTATAGGGAAATATTTCAAGAAAAGGAAATTGTCCTGAAATGCAGTGGCGGCTGATTGACTGAGGCAAGTGAGGCCGGGCCTTAGTCACTTGGCTTAACTGAAATCAAATTTTGTGTTTTTATATAATGAATTAATTATTTGAATGAAGCATATATCACTGTAGAAGCATTTGACAACTTTGTGATGTATATAGACCTGTTTTGCAGTAAAATTTGCTCCTGAGGCCAGGATCGCTCGTGCCGGGTCTGGCTTGTGATGTAAGACCTGTTTTGCAGTAAAATTTGTTCCTGAGGCCAGAATCGTTTGTGCCGGGTCTGGCTTAATGCATTTCATGTCCTTTCGCGAGCTTTGAGTTTACGCTTAAAACGTTGTAGCTGAGGCACAATTCGTCTGGCCTGGTCAGGTTTCACTCGTCCCATCCATGGGCCGGCCTCAAGGGTAGAGTGGGGTGGGAATAGCAGTGGTGACTTGTCTTCCTAACTAGGCCATAAATAACAAAATTCCAGCTCTTTGGCAGGCAGAAACCCACTCGAGATTCTCTCCCCTTATGTCTCAGTTTATGACATAAGCGAGAGTGGTCTACTATTGTACTTCGTAGTACAGTAGTGAATCTGGGCCAATGTTGTTATGCATTTCGGGAAAATATAAACAGAAACAAATGAGAGAAATAATGCTGGTGCAGTTAATTCATTGTTAGAGTGTCCTTTTTCGAGAAGAAATAATACTAAAAGAAAAGAAGTTTTAAATAAAGAGAGAGACTACCGAGATACCTACGACATCGCTGATATAATTTTTCTGACACATAATCTTAAAACGCGAGTTTCTAACATAATCTTAAAACGCGAGTTTCTATTGCATCATGGTATGGGCAACATAAATGGTTATGTGGTAATGCGATGCAAAATAAACTTCTCGTGGCCTTGTTTGTTGCTGTCAAAGGAAAAAAATAAAAAGAAAAGAAATAAAGGGGAATTTCAACACATAATATGGGATGCTTCATCACACTGAAACAATCACTGAAACCCAGAGCATAACAGCTTATTTGGTGAGTGAAATTATTATTTTTCATTGATAATAATAATAATAATAATAATAATAATAATAACAATAATAATAATACAGTAATAATGATATTAATAATATAATAACAATAATAATTAATATCATAAACAAACATTTCCTATCGGAGGCACTTAAACTAGTTGCATCTGGCCTCACCGAGGATTTTGATCACCGGCCGCTACTGCTGAAATGTAGTAAATTATGTGTGAAAAGAGAGGTGCAGGGTAATGGACGTTAAAATGTGATTTCTAGTAAAGGAAAGAAACACAGGGACATAAAACACACGATACAATGTAATGTGAAGAAAGTAAAAGTTGTATTAATTCAATAACAACTGGAATACAGTGAAACATAACAAATTATAATGAAATAGACAAAATTCCTATATTGCATCTTTGTTTCCACGTCGGGCATTACACTATCACTAAACAAAAAGCACAAGGCTTTGAAAATCTTGCACAGATTCGAATATGCAAAGCTTAATAAAAACCAAAACTAACCTAACCTAACCTGTCACAGATTCGTATACACAAGACATAACAAAAGTCTAACCTAACCTGTCACAGATTCGTATATGCAAGGATCTAGAATCAATGACAGGTTAGGTTTTGTTTGTTTAGGCTTTTACCAAACAAAAGCCTAAACAAACCTAACCTGTCATTGATTCTAGATCTTACAAAAACTCGCTTTGTATTTACCGTATCTACATTTCCTTAAAGTAGTATACTAGTTGACACTGGTTTTGACGAATTTCGAGTTTTAACGGTATTATACAAATTATATTGTTTTCCTCACTTGGGAAGCTACGATAGGTAGCGAAATCCGGTTGCGAAAGCCAGCTACAACGGCTAGGTGAACATCATGCTAACCACACAATACCTCCATTCTGGTTGGATGATCGTCCACCTCTGTTTCGGCATGTGGGCGTGAGGCCAGCAGCTGGTTGGTCGGTCTGGGTCCTTCACGGACTGTAGCGTCACGGATTATTTATTATTATTATTATTGTTTTCCTCTTACACATATCGTCAAGTGAGATGTTACTGCCTGATAATAGAAGTACACAATGCTTTTTTTTTTCTGGCGGAACGCGCCTGAACGGCGTTTCGGCACCTTTTTATGTTTCTCGTTATTGAACAGAGAAATGTGTTAATAATTAAGTTTTAACCAATTTTCTTTGAATCGCGTTTAGGCCTTGAAAGCCTTAAATTTGGACGAAAAGGAGGTCAAAATCGACCAAATTCCCGTTCACTGAGCAGTAATCATCTCCCCGTCTGCTATAATATATTCTACACAGAGTTTCACCACCTTTTTCTCCAGAAGAAGTGCACTGGATATATATCAGTCAGAATCTCAATCAGAAATTGATATGCTAACAATAAATAGACAGGCCTAAATCAGCATTTTGCATTAAATATAATATACAAGAACGAAAATTGTTGAATTAGAATCCTAGGCTACTATAAATGTAGGTTGTTTAATGGAAATTATTATTATTTTATTCATTAACAGTAAAAGACGCAAAATTACATTACGGTATTCCGCATTCAATTGTTCCCATGATTCATTTTTGCTGTACACTTTCGAATGGTGCTAATTTGAATGAAATCCAATATGTATGGAATATTGTATTTTATTTTAACATTATAAGTGAAGTAAGGGTTTTCATGTACAAAGAAAGTTGTATATCGAAAACAAACATTAAATGAAAATTCAATTATCATTAAAACATTAATTTGAGTGTTATATTAGCCTATGTGTACGCGCGGGGAATTATTTCGTACCGCATAGCAACTCGCGCCTTATTTCGAACAGCTCCTCACGTTCATTACACAATAATGTAATAAATTTCTACGCATCGAAACTTCAGTAAATAATTTGTGCTATTGCAATTAACCGACAAATAAAATCGAAATTATTTTGTTATGAAATATCATTAAAGATTATATATTTTATACTTATTTTAATTAAGAAATTAGGTTTACGTAAATTTGAAGATAGCGCCATTTCTCTTCCAATTGCAGTTTGCCGCGTTCGGTGATCGAGAGTGGATGTGTTGTTACGAAGCTCAAGATTATTCGCGCTCGCCTAGCGTCGGTGCAAATTCAGGTACAAATACAGTGTTATTGTTCTATTTTGATACATTAATTGCATTTTTATTTAATTTTTCACATGAAAATACTTTTAAATAGTTGTTTTTTTTAATTTTATATTGAAATGATCTTAGGCCTAGCTATCTAGAGACAACTTCGGATAACTTTTACTATAGCATTATTATCATTGTTGTGTCGAAAATAAAATCATAATATTAGGTATGTGGACATAATTTACATGTTGTCTTTTGCAGAAATCTTTCCAATTGAAAGTATGTTTGTTAGATAAGTTTATGAAATCTCTAGAAAGTACTACAAAACATGGATTCCGTATTTACGTACTTTTTGCATACTCAAGAAACAGGAACGTCGCTGTCCGTGTAGCGCATGCGTAGGATCATTTTTTATGAAGTACCGTTGTCTTTGAAAATAGAATGTTCAGTGCACTACCAACGGGACGTCACTACGTCACTACCTAAGACCGGTTTTCATGGGAATTCTCAGTGTATTAAATACGTACGTGCCGTATGTAATTTTAAAGCCTAATAATAATTTATTTATTTACTTACTTATATTTAATGTGCTGTACAACAGCCAGAGGCCAATTACAGTTCAGCACAAAGAATATAACAAAAACATTAGCAATAATTTACAATAAAAGTACAAAGAAATAATTAAATTAATGGCAATGAATTAAAATGATAATTACAAATGAAATAATGGAATCATAAATGAAGTATGAAATCATGTAAAATATTATTACAAAGATATACAAGATTATAATACAACGCCAATAATGACAATGAATGGACGGGATAAAATGGATGACTAAACTACAAAGCATAATGAGCGAGAATAATATTAAAATACATATTTAAACAAAAGATATAAATGAAAACTGATATAAAACTTCAAAATATATACTACACATTAAATGGATCCAAGCTTGATCCATGCAAATTAGCATATTTTATACATCTGCAGACAGGAGAGAGAGATTTAGAATTTCTATTGTAAAACATTTTATGATATCTTAAACCCTTAGCAGGAATACGAAGACTGATATTTCTTAGGAAAGATTCACAATCAATATCACCCTTAAGAACTTTACAAAAAAACAAGTAATCAAGATCTTGACGTCTGGCAAATAAACTACACTAATAATAATAATAATAATAATAATAATAATAATAATAATAATAATAATAACCTTCATTAACAGAAAAACATTCACAAATGTCACAGGCTTCGTCATACAGAATAATAATAAATATCACACCTGTACAGTACATCAAGCGACTAACTTATCTACAACACACATTTTGTAGCATTTAGATCAACGGTACATACATTAATAAATACATTAATGGATCTTAATTCTTACAACGTTAAACTAAATACTATAAAATACATAGACCAAGGAAATGGATGTAATCCAATAGTAGTAAAAAAAAAGTGGAACTTAAACATAATAAAATAATAAACACTGACACAAAAAACACAAAAAGAAGTCATACCCATTACACTGATTTATCACAAAACACACATTACAGAAAACCTGCATGAATGCGGAATAAATACTCTCTGAGCCTGCATCATGTAGAAGAAATACTTATTTTATAATAATGTAATAAACAATAACACACACACACACAAAAGGAAGAAAATTCCATTACAATAATTTATCACAAACTCACATTACAGAAAACCTGCATGATGCGGAAAAAAAAAAACTCTGAGCCTGCATCATGTAGAAGAAATACTTATTTCATATAAAATAAAAAACAATAACAAACTAACACAAAAAGAAGTCAAAATTCATTACACTAATTTATTACAATACACACATTATGCATGATGAGGAAAACTACTCTCTAAGCATTCAAAATGCACAAGAAATATTTAATTATTTAACAATTCGACGAAACATATTTCATTAGGAAAGCAACCACGAAGAAGATGAAACTACATCATAACATGTATTACTAACATAATTAAAACAGTTCATAATGGGATCCTGAAATAACGAAGTTCATACGTGTTAATAAGTAGAAATTGAATACTTAGAACTCGCACTTATTGGGATCCCGCAATCATGCAGATAAGCGTTAAAATGTTATGTTTTATTTAACGACGCTCGCACCTGCAGAGGTTATATCAGCGTCGCCGCATGTGCCGGAATTTTGTCCCGCAGAAGTTCTTTTACATGCCAGTAAATCTACTGCCATTGTCTGTCGCATTTAAGTACACTTCAATGCCATCGACCTGGCCCGGGATCCAACCCGCAACATTGGCCACGGAAGGCCAGCGCTATACCAACTCGCCAACCACCTCGACCAGATAAGTGTTAATTAGTAGAAAATTTATTAATATGTATATGCCTTATAGGAGTAACGCAATCATGCAGATGATGTGTTAATTAGTTAAAATTTAATTATTAGAACACGCACATATTCGGGTTCTCCAATCATGCAGATGATATGTTAATTAGTTAAAATTTAATAATCTGAACACGCCCTTATTGGGGTTCTGCAATCGTGCAGTTAAGTGTTAATTAGTTAAAATTTAATAATTATATCACGCCCTTTTTGAGCTTCTGCTATCATGCTGTTAAGTGTTATTAGTTAAAATTTAATAATTATAACAAGCCCTTATTGGGGTTCTGAAATTATGCAGTTAAGTGTTAATTAGTTAAAATTTCATAATTACAACACGCCTTTTTTTAGCTTCTGCTATCATGCTGTTAATTGTTAATTAGTTAAAATTTAATAATTATAACACGCCCTTATTGGGGTTCTGCAATTATGCAGATAAGTGCTAATTAGTTGAAATGTAATAATTAGAACACGCCCTTATTGGGGTTCTGCAAGCATGCAGTTAAGTGTTAAGTAGTTAAAATTTAATAATTAGAACACGCCCTTATTGGGGTTTTGCAATCATGCAGTTAAGTGTTAATTAGTTAAAATTTAATAATTAGAACACGCCCTTTTTGGGGACCTGCAATCATGCAGATGATAAGTTAATTAGTTAAATATAATAATTAGAACGCCCTTATGGGAGTTCTGCAATCATGCAGTTAAGTGTTAATTACTTAAAATTTAATAATTACAAAACGCCCTTATTGGGGTTCTGCAATCATGCAGTTAAGTGTTAATTAGTTAAAATTTCATAATTAGAACACGCCATTATTGGGTACCTGCAATCATGCAGATGATATGTTAATGAGCTAATATTTAATAATTACAACTCGCCTTTATTGGGGTTCTGCAATCATGCAGTTATGTGTTAATTAGTTAAAATTTAATAATTAGAACACGCCCTTATTGGGGCTCTGCAATCATGCAGTTAAGTGTTAATTAGTTAAAATTTAATAATTAGAACACGCCCTTATTGGAGTTCTGCAATCATGCAGTGAAGTGTTAATTAGTTAAAATTTAATAATTAGAACACGCTCTTATTGGAGTTCTGCAATCATGCAGTGAAGTGTTAATTAGTTAAAATTTAATAATTAGAACACGCCTTTATTGGGGTTATGCAATCACGCAGTTAAGTGTTAATTAGTTAAAATTTAATAATCAGAGCACGCCCTTCTTGGGGTTCTGCAATCATGCAGTTAAGTATTAATTACTTAAAATTTAATAATCAGAGCAAGCCCTTATTGGGGACCTGCAATCATGCCGATGATATGTTAATTAGTTAAAATTTAATAATTAAATCACGCCCTTATTGGGGACCTGCAATCATGCAGTCATGTGTTAATTAGTTAAAATTTAATAATTAGAACACGCCCTTATTGGGGTTCTGCAATCATGGAGTTAAGTGTTAATTAGTTAAAATTTAATAATTAGAACACGCCCTTATTGGGGTTCTGCGATCATGCAGTTAAGTGTTAATTAGTTAACATTTAATAATTAGAACACGCCCTTATTGGGGACCTGCTATCTTGCAGATGATATGTTAATTAGTTAAAATTTAATAATAAGAACACGGCCTTATTGGGGTTCTGCAATCCTGCAGTTAAGTGTTAATTAGTTAAATTTTAATAATTAGAACACGCCCTTAAAGGGGACCTGCAATCGTGGCGATGATATGTTAACTAGTTAAAATTTAATAATTAGAACACGCCCTTATTGGGGTTCTGCTATCATGCAGTTAAGTGTTAATTAGTTAAAATTTAATAATTAGAACACGCCCTTATTGGGGACCTGAAATCATGCCGATGATATGTTAGTTAGTTAAAATTTTATAATTAGAACACGCCCTTATTGGGGTTCTGCAATTATGCAGCTAAGTGCTAATTAGTTGAAATGTAATAATTAGAACACGCTCTTATTGGGGTTGTGCAAGCATGCAGTTAAGTGTTAATTAGTTAAAATTTAATAATTAGAACGTGCCCTTATTGGGGTTTTGCAATCATGCAGTTAAGTGTTAATTAGTTAAAATTTAATAATTAGAAAACGCTCTTATTGGGGTTCTGCAATAATGCATTTAAGTGTTAATTAGTTAAAATTTCATAATTAGGACACGCCCTTATTGGGTACCTGCAATCATGCAGATGATATGTTAATGAGCTAAAATTTAATAATTACAACTCGCCTTTATTGGGGTTCTGCAATCATGCAGTTAAGTGTTAATTACTTAAAATTTAATAATTAGAACACGCCCTTATTGGGGCTCTGCAATCATGCAGTTATGTGTTAATTAGTTAAAATTTAATAATTAGAACACGCCCTTATTGGAGTTCTGCAATCATGCAGTTAAGTGTTAATTAGTTAAAATTTAATAATTAGAACAAGCCCTTATTGGGGACCTGAAATCATGCCGATGATATGTTAGTTAGTTAAAATTTAATAATTAAAACAAGCCCTAATTGGGGTTCTGCAATCATGCAATTAACTGTTAATTAGTTAAAATTTAATAATTAGAACACGCCCTTATTGGGGTTCTGCAGTCATGCAGTTAAGTGTTAATTAGTTAAAATTTAATAATTAGAACAAGCCCTTAGTGGGGTTCTGCGATCATGCAGTTCAGTGTTAATTAGTTAAAATTTAATAATTAGAACACTCCCTTATTGGGGTTTTGCAATCATGCAGTTAAGTGTTAATTAGTTAAAATATAATAATTAGAAAACGCCCTTATTGGGGCTCTGCAATCATGCAGTTAAGTGTTAATTAGTTAAAATTTAATAATTAGAACAGGCCCTTATTGGGGTTCTGCAATCAAGCAGTTAAGTGTTAATTAGTTAAAATTTAATAATTAGAACACGCCCTTATTGGGGTTCTGCCATCATCCAGTTAAGTGTTAATTAGTTAAAATTTAATAATTAGAACACGCCCTTATTGGGGTTCTGCAATCATGCAGTTAAGTGTTAATTAGTTAAAATTTAATAATTAGAACACGCCCTTATTGGGGTTCTGCAATCATGCAGTTAAGTGTTAATTAGTTAAAATGTAATAATTAGAACACGCCCTTATTGGAGTTCTGCTATAATGCAGTTAAGTGTTAATTAGTTAAAATTTAATAATTAGAACACGCCGTTATTGGGGTTCTGCAATCATGCAGTTAAGTGTTAATTAGTTAAAATTTAATAATTAGAACACGCCCTTATTGAGGTTCTGCAATCATGCAGTTAAGTGTTAATTAGTTAAAATTTAATAATTAGAACACGCCCTTATTGGGGTTCTGCAATCATGCAGTTAATTGTTAATTAGTTAAAATTTAATAATTAGAACACGCCGTTATTGGGGCTCTGCAGTCATGCAGTTAAATGTTAATTAGTTAATATTTAATAATTAGAACACGCTCTTATTGGAGTTCTGCAATCATGCAGTTAAGTGTTAATTAGTTAAAATTTAATAATTAGAACACGCATTTATTGGGGTTCTGCCATCATGCAGTTAAGTGTTAATTAGTAAAGATTTAATAATTAGAACACGCCCTTATTGGGGACCTGCAATCATGCAGTCACGTGTTAATTAGTTAAAATTTAATTAATTAGAACTCGCCCTTATTGGGGTTCTGCAATCAAGCAGTTAATTGTTAATTAGTAAAAATTTAATATTTAGAACACGCCCTTATTGCGGTTCTGCAATCTTGTAGTTAAGTGTTAATTAGTAAAAATTTAATAATTAGAACACGCCCTTATTGGGGTTCTGCAATCATGCAGTTAAGTGTTAATTAGTTAAAATTTAATAATTAGAACACGCCCTTATTGGGGTTCTGCAATCTTGCAGTTAAGTGTTAATTAGTTAAAATTTAATAATTAGAACACGCCCTTATTGGGGTTCTGCAATCATGCAATTAAGTGTTAATTAGTTAAAATTTAATAATTAGAACACGCCCTTATTGGGGTTCTGCAATCATGCAGTTAAGTGTTAATTAGTTAAAATTTAATAATCAGAGCACGCCCTTCTTGGGGGTCTGCAATCATGCAGTTAAGTGTTAATTAGTTAAAATTTAATAATCAGAGCAAGCCCTTATTGGGGACCTGCAATCATGCCGATGATATGTTAATTAGTTAAAATTTAATAATTAAAACACGCCCTTATTCGGGACCTGCAATCAAGCAGTCATGTGTTAATTAGTTAAAATTTAATAATTAGAACACGCCCTTATTGGGGTTCTGCAATCATGGAGTTAAGTGTTAATTAGTTAAAATTTAATAATTAGAACACACCCTTATTGGGGTTCTGCGATCATGCAGTTAAGTGTTAATTAGTTAACATTTAATAATTAGAACACGCCCTTATTGGGGACCTGCTATCTTGAAGATGATATGTTAATTAGTTAAAATTTAATAATAAGAACACGGCCTTATTGGGTTTCTGCAGTCATGCAGTTAAGTGTTAATTAGTTAAATTTTAATAATTAGAACACGCCCTTAAAGGGGACCTGCAATCATGCCGATGATATGTTAATTAGTTAAAATTTTATAATTAGAACACGTCCTTATTGGGGTTCTGCGATAATGCAGTTAAGTGTTAATTAGTTAAAATTTAATAATTAGAACACGCCCTTATTGGGGACCTGACATCATGCCGATGATATGTTAGTTAGTTAAAATTTAATAATTAAAACACGCCCTTATTGGGGTTCTGCAATCATGCAATTAACTGTTAATTAGTTAAAATTTAATAATTAGAACAGGCCCTTATTGGGGACCTGACATCATGCCGATGATATGTTAGTTAGTTAAAATTTAATAATTAAAACACGCCCTTATTGGGGTTCTGCAATCATGCAATTAACTGTTAATTAGTTAAAATTTAATAATTAGAACAGGCCCTTATTGGGGTTCTGCAGTCATGCAGTTAAGTGTTAATTAGTTAAAATTTAATAATTAGAACACGCCCTTAGTGGGGTTCTGCGATCATGCAGTTAAGTGTTAATTAGTTAAAATTTAATAATTAGAACACTCCCTTATTGGGGTTCTGCAATCATGCAGTTAAGTGTTAATTAGTTAAAATATAATAATTAGGAAACGCCCTTATTGGGGCTCTGCAATCATGCAGTTAAGTGTTAATTAGTTAAAATTTAATAATTAGAACAGGCCCTTATTGGGGTTCTGCAATCAAGCAGTTAAGTGTTAATTAGTTAAAATTTAATAATTAGAACACGCCCTTATTGGGGTTCTGCCATCATGTAGTTAAGTGATAATTAGTTACAATTTCATAATTAGAACACGCCCTTATCGGGGTTCTGCAATCATGCAGTTAAGTGTTATTTAGTTAAAATTTAATAATTAGAACACGCCCTTATTGGGGTTCTGCAGTCATGCAGTTAAGTGTTATTTAGTTAAAATGTAATAATTAGAAAACGCCCTTATTGGAGTTCTGCTATAATGCAGTTAAGTGTTAATTAGTTAAAATTTAATAATTAGAACACGCCCTTATTGGGGTTCTGCAATCATGCAGTTAAGTGTTAATTAGTTAAAATTTAATAATTAGAACACGCCCTTATTGGGGTTCTGCAATCATGCAGTTAAGTGTTAATTAGTTAAAATTTAATAATTAGAACACACCCTTATTGGGGTTCTGCAATCATGCAGTTAATTGTTAATTAGTTAAAATTTAATAATTAGAACACGCCCTTATTGGAGTTCTGCAATCATGCAGTTAAGTGTTAATTAGTTAAAATTTAATAATTAGGACACACCCTTATTGGGGACCTGCAATCGTGCCGATATGTTAATTAGTTAAAATTTAATAATTGGAACACGCCCTTATTGGGGTTCTGCAATCATACAGTTAAGTGTTAATTAGTTAAAATGTAATAATTAGAACACGCCCTTATTGGGGTTCCGCAATCTAGCAGTTAAGTGTTAATTAGTTAAAATTTAATAATTAGAACACGCCCTTATTGGGGTTCTGCTATATTGCAGTTAAGTGTTAATTATTTAAACTTTAATTATTTAAACACGCCCTTATTTGGGACCTGCAATCATGCAGATGATATGTTTATTAGCTAAAATTTAATAATTAAAACACGCCCTTGTTGGGGTTCTGCTATATTGCAGTTAAGTGTTAATTAGTTAAACTTTAATTATTTAAACACGCTCCTATTGGGAACCTGCAATCATGCAGATGATATGTTAATTAGTTAAAATTTAATAATTAGAACACTCCCTTATTGGGGTTCTGCAATCATGCAGTTAAGTGTTAATTAGTTAAAATATAATAATTAGAAAACGCACTTATTGGGGCTCTGCAATCATGCAGTGAAGTGTTAATTAGTTAAAATTTAATAATTAGAACAGGCCCTTATTGGGGTTCTGCAATCAAGCAGTTAAGTGTTAATTAGTTAAAATTTAATAATTAGAACACGCCCTTATTGGGGTTCTGCAATCATGCAGTTAAGTGTTAATTAGTTACAATTTAATAATTAGAACACGCCCTTATTATGGTCCTGCAATCATGCAGTTAAGTGTTAATTAGTTAAAATGTAATAATTAGAACAAGCCCTTATTGGAGTTCTGCTATAATGCAGTTAAGTGTTAATTAGTTAAAATTTAATAATTAGAACACGCCCTTATTGGGGTTCTGCAATCATGCAGTTAAGTGTTAATTAGTTAAAATTTAATAATTAGAACACGCCCTTATTGGGGTTCTGCAATCATGCAGTTAAGTGTTAATTAGTTAAAATTTAATAATTAGAACACGCCCTTATTGGGGTTCTGCAATCATGCAGTTAATTGTTAATTAGTTAAAATTTAATAATTAGAACACGCCCTTATTGGGGTTCTGCAATCATGCAGTTAAGTGTTAATTGGTTAAAATTTAATAATTAGGACACGCCCTTATTGGGGACCTGCAATCGTGCCGATATGTTAATTAGTTAAAATTTAATAATTGGAACACGCCCTTATTGGGGTTCTGCAATCATGCAGTTAAGTGTTAATTAGTTAAAATTTAATAATTAGAACACGCCCTTATTGGGGTTCTGCCATCATGCAGTTAAGTGTTAATTAGTTAAAATTTAATAATTAGAACACGCCCTTATTGGGGTGCTGCTATAATGCAGTTAAGTGTTAATTAATTAAAATTTAATTATTAGAACACGCCCTTATTTGGGACCTGCAATCATGCGGATGATATGTTTATTAGTTAAAATTTAATAATTAAAACACGCTCTTATTGGGGTTCTGCTATATTGCAGTTAAGTGTTAATTAGTTAAACTTTAATTATTTAAACACGCTCCTATTGGGGACCTGCAATCATGCAGATTATATGTTAATTAGTTAAAATTTAATAATTAGAACACGACTTTATTGGGGTTCTGCAATCATGCAGTTAAGTGTTAATTAGTTAAAATTTAATAATTAGAAAACGCCCTTATTGGGGTTCTGCGATCATGCAGTTAAGTGTTAATTAGTTAAAATTTAATAATTAGAACACGCCCATATTGGGGACCTGCAATCATGCCGATGATATGTTAATTAGTTAAAATTTTATAATTAGAACACGCCCTTATTGGGGATCTGCGATCATGCAGTTAAGTGTTAATTAGTTAAAATTTAATAATTAGAACACGCCCTTATTGGGGACCTGAAATCATGCCGATGATATGTTAGTTAGTTAAAATTTTATAATTAGAACACGCCCTTATTGGGGTTCTGCAGTCATGCAGTTAAGTGTTAATTAGTTAAAATTTAATAATTAGAACACGTACCTTAGTGGGGTTCTGCGATCATGCAGTTAAGTGTTAATTAGTTAAAATTTAATAATTAGAACACTCCCTTATTGGGGTTCTGCAATCATGCAGTTAAGTGTTAATTAGTTAAAATATAATAATTAGAAAACGCCCTTATTGGGGCTCTGCAATCATGCAGTTAAGTGTTAATTAGTTAAAATTTAATAATTAGAACACGCCCTTTTTGGGGACCTGCAATCATGCAGATGATATGTTAATTAGTTAAATGTAATAATTACAACGCCCTTATGGGAGTTCTGCAATCATGCAGTTAAGTGTTAATTAGTTAAAATTTAATAATTAGAAAACGCCCTTATTGGGGTTCTGCAATCATGCAGTTAAGTGTTAATTAGTTAAAATTTCATAATTAGGACACGCCCTTATTGGGTACCTGCAATCATGCAGATGATATGTTAATGAGCTAAAATTTAATAATTACAACTCGCCTTTATTGGGGTTCTGTAATCATGCAGTTAAGTGCTAATTACTTAAAATTTAATAATTAGAACACGCCCTTATTGGGGCTCTGCAATCATGCAGTTAAGTGTTAATTAGTTAAAATTTAATTATTGGAACACGCTCTTATTGGAGTTCTGCAATCATGCAGTTAAGTGTTAATTAGTAAAAATTTAATAATTAGAACACGTCCTTATTGGGGACCTGCAATCATGCAGTCACGTGTTAATTATTTAAAATTTAATTAATTAGAACACGCCCTTATTGGGATTCTGCAATCAAGCAGTTAATTGTTAATTAGTAAAAATTTAATATTTAGAACACGCCCTTATTGCGGTTCTGCAATCTTGTAGTTAAGTGTTAATTAGTTAAAATTTGATAATTAGAACACGCCCTTATTGGGGTTCTGCAATCATGCAGTTAAGTGTTAATTAATTAAAATTTAATAATTAGAACACGCCCTTATTGGGGTTCTGCAATCATGCAGTTAAGTGTTAATTAGTTAAAATTTAATAATTAGAACACGCCCTTATTGGGGTTCTGCAATCATGCAGTTAAGTGTTAATTAGTTTAAATTTAATAATTAGAACACGCCCTTATTGGGGTTCTGCAATCATGCAGTTAATTGTTAATTAGTTAAAATTTAATAATCAGAGCACGCCCTTCTTGGGGTTCTGCAATCATGCAGTTAAGTGTTAATTAGTTAAAATTTAATAATCAGAGCAAGCCCTTATTGGGGACCTGCAATCATGCCGATGATATGTTAATTAGTAAAAATTTAATAATTAAAACACGCCCTTATTGGGGACCTGCAATCATGCAGTCATGTGTTAATTAGTTAAAATTTAATAATTAGAACACGCTTTTATTGGGGTTCTGCAATCATGGAGTTAAGTGTTAATTAGTTAAAATTTAATAATTAGAACACGCCCTTATTGGGGTTCTGCGATCGTGCACTTAAGTGTTAATTAGTTAACATTTAATAATTAGAACACGCCCTTATTGGGGACCTGCTATCTTGCAGATGATATGTTAATTAGTTAAAATTTAATAATTAGAACAGGCCCTTATTGGGGTTCTGCAATCATGCAGTTAAGTGTTAATTAGTTAAATTTTAATAATTAGAACACGCCCTTAAAGGGGACCTGCAATCGTGCCGATGATATGTTAATTAGTTAAAATTTAATAATTAGAACACGCCCTTATTGGGGTTCTGCAATCATGCAGTTAAGTGTTAATTAGTTAAAATTTAATAATTAGAACACGTCCTTATTGGGGTTCTGCGATCATGCAGTTAAGTGTTAATTAGTTAAAATTTAATAATTAGAACACGCCCTTATTGGGGACCTGCAATCATGCCGATGATATGTTAATTAGTTAAAATTTTATAATTAGAACACGCCCTTATTGGGGTTCTGCGATCATACAGTTAAGTGTTAATTAGTTAAAATTTAATAATTAGAACACGCCCTTATTGGGGACCTGAAATCATGCCGATGATATGTTAGTTAGTTAAAATTTTATAATTAGAACACGCCCTTATTGGGGTTCTGCAGTCATGCAGTTAAGTGTTAATTATTTAAAATTTAATAATTAGAACACGTACCTTAGTGGGGTTCTGCGATCATGCAGTTAAGTGTTAATTAGTTAAAATTTAATAATTAGAACACGCTCTTATTGGAGTTCTGCAATCATGCAGTTAAGTGTTAATTAGTTAAAATTTAATAATTAGAACACGCATTTATTGGGGTTCTGCAATCATGCAGTTAAGTGTTAATTAGTAAAAATTTAATAATTAGAACACGCCCTTATTGGGGACCTGCAATCATGCAGTCACGTGTTAATTAGTTAAAATTTAATTAATTAGAACACGCCTTATTGGGGTTCTGCAATCAAGCATTTAATTGCTAATTAGTAAAAATTTAATATTTAGAACACGCCCTTATTGCGGTTCTGCAATCTTGTAGTTAAGTGTTAATTAGTAAAAATTTAATAATTAGAACACGCCCTTATTGGGGTTCTGCAATCATGCAGTTAAGTGTTAATTAGTTAAAATTTAATAATTAGAACACGCCCTTATTGGGGTTCTGCAATCATGCAGTTAAGTGTTAATTACTTAAAATTTAGTAATTAGAACACGCCCTTATTGGGGTTCTGCAATCATGCAGTTAAATGTTAATTAGTTAAAATTTAATAATTAGAACACGCCCTTATTGGGGTTCTGCAATCATGCAGTTAAGTGTTAATTAGTTAAAATGTAATAATTAGAACACGCCCTTATTGGAGTTCTGCTATAATGCAGTTAAGTGTTAATTAGTTAAAATTTAATAATTAGAACACGCCCTTATTGGGGTTCTGCAATCATGCAGTTAAGTGTTAATTAGTTAAAATTTAATAATTAGAACACGCCCTTATTGGGGCTCTGCAATCATGCAGTTAAGTGTTAATTAGTTAAAATTTAATAATTAGAACACGCTCTTATTGGAGTTCTGCAATCATGCAGTTAAGTGTTAATTAGTTAAAATTTAATAATTAGAACACGCATTTATTGGGGTTCTGCAATCATGCAGTTAAGTTTTAATTAGTAAAAATTTAATAATTAGAACACGCCCTTATTGGGGTTCTGCAATCATGCAGTTAAGTGTTAATTAGTTAAAATTTAATAATCAGAGCACGCCCTTCTTGGGGTTCTGCAATCATGCAGTTAAGTGTTAATTAGTTAAAATTTAATAATCAGAGCAAGCCCTTATTGGGGACCTGCAATCATGCCGATGATATGTTAATTAGTTAAAATTTAATAATTAAAACACGCCCTTATTGGGGACTTGCAATCATGCAGTCATGTGTTAATTAGTTAAAATTTAATAATTAGAACACGCCCTTATTGGGGTTCTGCAATCATGGAGTTAAGTGTTAATTAGTTAAAATTTAATAATTAGAACACGCCCTTATTGGGGTTCTGCGATCATACAGTTAAGTGTTAATTAGTTAAATTTTAATAATTAGAACACGCCCTTAAAGGGGACCTGCAATCGTGCCTATGATATGTTAATTAGTTAAAATTTAATAATTAGAACACGCCCTTATTGGGGTTCTGCAATCATGCAGTTAAGTGTTAATTAGTTAAAATTTAATAATTAGAACACGCCCTTATTGGGGTTCTGCGATCATGCAGTCAAGTGTTAATTAGTTAAAATTTAATAATTAGAACACGCCCTTATTGGGGCTCTGCAATCATGCAGTTAAGTGTTAATTAGTTAAAATTTAATAATTAGAACAGGCCCTTATTGGGGTTCTGCAATCAAGCAGTTAAGTGTTAATTAGTTAAAATATAATAATTAGAAAACGCCCTTATTGGGGCTCTGCAATCATGCAGTTAAGTGTTAATTAGTTAAAATTTAATAATTAGATCAGGCCCTTATTGGGGTTCTGCAATCAAGCAGTTAAGTGTTAATTAGTTAAAATTTAATAATTAGAACACGCCCTTATTGGGGTTCTGCCATCATGCAGTTAAGTGTTAATTAGTTAAAATTTAATAATTAGAACACGCCCTTATTGGGGTTCTGCAATCATGCAGTTAAGTGTTAATTAGTTAAAATTTAATAATTAGAACACGCCCTTATTGGGGTTCTGCAATCATGCAGTTAAGTGTTAATTAGTTAAAATGTAATAATTATAACACGCCCTTATTGGAGTTCTGCTATAATGCAGTTAAGTGTTAATTAGTTAAAATTTAATAATTAGAACACGCCCTTATTGGGGTTCTGCAGTCATGCAGTTAAGTGTTAATTAGTTAAAATTTAATAATTAGAACACGCCCTTATTGGGGTTCTGCAATCATGCATTTAATTGTTAATTAGTTAAAATTTAATAATTAGAACACACCCTTATTGGGGTTCTGCAATCATGCAGTTAAGTGTTAATTAGTTAAAATTTAATAATTAGGACACGCCCTTATTGGGGACCTGCAATCGTGCCGATATGTTAATTAGTTAAAATTTAATAATTGGAACACGCCCTTATTTTGGGGTTCTGCAATCATGCAGTTAAGTGTTAATTAGTTAAAATTTAATAATTAGAACACCCCCTTATTGGGGTTCTGCAATCATGCAGTTAAGTGTTAATTAGTTAAAATTTAAAAATTAGAACACGCCCTTATTGGGGTTCTGCAATCATGAAGTTAAGTATTAATTAGTTAAAATTTAAAAATTAGAACACGCCCTTATTGGGGTTCTGCAATCATGCAGTTAAATGTTAATTAGTTGAATTTTAATAATTAGAACACGCCCTTATTGTGGACCTGCAATCATGCAGTTAAGTGTTAATTAGTTAAAATTTAATAATTAGATCACGCCCTTATTGGGGACCTGCAGTCATGCAGATGATATGTTAATGAGTTAAAATTTAATAATTAGAACACGCCCGTATTGGGGACCTGCAGTCATGCAGATGATATGTTAATTGGTTAACATTTAATAATTAGAACACGCCCGTATTGGGGTTCTGCAATCATGCATTTAAGTGTTAATTAGTTAGAATTTAATAATTAGAACACGCCCTTATTGGGGTTCTGCGATCATGCAGTTAAGTGTTAATTATTTAAAATTTAATAATTAGAACACGACCTTATTGGGGACCTGCAATCATGCAGATGATATGTAAATTAGTTAAAATTTAATAATTAGAACACGCCCTTATTGGGGTTCTGCAATCATGCAGTTAAGTGTTAATTAGTTAAATTTTAAAAATTATAATACGCCCTTATTGGGGACCTGCAATCGTGCCGATGATATGTTAATTAGTTAAAATTTAATAATTAGTACACGCCCTTATTGGGGTTCTGCAATCATGCAGTTAAGTGTTAATTAGTTAAAATTTAATAATTAGAACACGCCCTTATTGGGGTTCTGCAATCATGCAGTTAAGTGTTAATTAGTTAAAATTTAATAATTAGAACACGCCCTTATTGGGGTTCTGCAATCATGCAGTTAAGTGTTAATTAGTTAAAATGTAATAATTAGAACACACCCTTATTGGGGTTCTGCAATCATGCAGTTAAGTGTTAATTAGTTAAAATTTAATAATTAGGACACGCCCTTATTGGGGACCTGCAATCGTGCCGATATGTTAATTAGTTAAAATTTAATAATTGGAACACGCCCTTATTGGGGTTCTGCAATCATGCAGTTAAGTGTTAATTAGTTAAAATTTAATAATTAGAACACCCCCTTATTGGGGTTCTGCAATCATGCAGTTAAGTGTTAATTAGTTAAAATTTAAAAATTAGAACACGCCCTTATTGGGGTTCTGCAATCATGAAGTTAAGTATTAATTAGTTAAAATTTTAAAATTAGAACACGCCCTTATTGGGGTTCTGCAATCATGCAGTTAAATGTTAATTAGTTGAATTTTAATAATTAGAACACGCCCTTATTGTGGACCTGCAATCATGCAGTTAAGTGTTAATTAGTTAAAATTTAATAATTAGAACACGCCCTTATTGGGGACCTGCAGTCATGCAGATGATATGTTAATGAGTTAAAATTTAATAATTAGAACACGCCCGTATTGGGGACCTGCAGTCATGCAGATGATATGTTAATTGGTTAACATTTAATAATTAGAACACGCCCGTATTGGGGTTCTGCAATCATGCATTTAAGTGTTAATTAGTTAAAATATAATAATTAGGAAACGCCCTTATTGGGGCTCTGCAATCATGCAGTTAAGTGTTAATTAGTTAAAATTTAATAATTAGAACAGGCCCTTATTGGGGTTCTGCAATCAAGCAGTTAAGTGTTAATTAGTTAAAATTTAATAATTAGAACACGCCCTTATTGGGGTTCTGCCATCATGTAGTTAAGTGATAATTAGTTACAATTTCATAATTAGAACACGCCCTTATCGGGGTTCTGCAATCATGCAGTTAAGTGTTATTTAGTTAAAATTTAATAATTAGAACACGCCCTTATTGGGGTTCTGCAGTCATGCAGTTAAGTGTTATTTAGTTAAAATGTAATAATTAGAAAACGCCCTTATTGGAGTTCTGCTATAATGCAGTTAAGTGTTAATTAGTTAAAATTTAATAATTAGAACACGCCCTTATTGGGGTTCTGCAATCATGCAGTTAAGTGTTAATTAGTTAAAATTTAATAATTAGAACACGCCCTTATTGGGGTTCTGCAATCATGCAGTTAAGTGTTAATTAGTTAAAATTTAATAATTAGAACACACCCTTATTGGGGTTCTGCAATCATGCAGTTAATTGTTAATTAGTTAAAATTTAATAATTAGAACACGCCCTTATTGGAGTTCTGCAATCATGCAGTTAAGTGTTAATTAGTTAAAATTTAATAATTAGGACACACCCTTATTGGGGACCTGCAATCGTGCCGATATGTTAATTAGTTAAAATTTAATAATTGGAACACGCCCTTATTGGGGTTCTGCAATCATACAGTTAAGTGTTAATTAGTTAAAATGTAATAATTAGAACACGCCCTTATTGGGGTTCCGCAATCTAGCAGTTAAGTGTTAATTAGTTAAAATTTAATAATTAGAACACGCCCTTATTGGGGTTCTGCTATATTGCAGTTAAGTGTTAATTATTTAAACTTTAATTATTTAAACACGCCCTTATTTGGGACCTGCAATCATGCAGATGATATGTTTATTAGCTAAAATTTAATAATTAAAACACGCCCTTGTTGGGGTTCTGCTATATTGCAGTTAAGTGTTAATTAGTTAAACTTTAATTATTTAAACACGCTCCTATTGGGAACCTGCAATCATGCAGATGATATGTTAATTAGTTAAAATTTAATAATTAGAACACTCCCTTATTGGGGTTCTGCAATCATGCAGTTAAGTGTTAATTAGTTAAAATATAATAATTAGAAAACGCACTTATTGGGGCTCTGCAATCATGCAGTGAAGTGTTAATTAGTTAAAATTTAATAATTAGAACAGGCCCTTATTGGGGTTCTGCAATCAAGCAGTTAAGTGTTAATTAGTTAAAATTTAATAATTAGAACACGCCCTTATTGGGGTTCTGCAATCATGCAGTTAAGTGTTAATTAGTTACAATTTAATAATTAGAACACGCCCTTATTATGGTCCTGCAATCATGCAGTTAAGTGTTAATTAGTTAAAATGTAATAATTAGAACAAGCCCTTATTGGAGTTCTGCTATAATGCAGTTAAGTGTTAATTAGTTAAAATTTAATAATTAGAACACGCCCTTATTGGGGTTCTGCAATCATGCAGTTAAGTGTTAATTAGTTAAAATTTAATAATTAGAACACGCCCTTATTGGGGTTCTGCAATCATGCAGTTAAGTGTTAATTAGTTAAAATTTAATAATTAGAACACGCCCTTATTGGGGTTCTGCAATCATGCAGTTAATTGTTAATTAGTTAAAATTTAATAATTAGAACACGCCCTTATTGGGGTTCTGCAATCATGCAGTTAAGTGTTAATTGGTTAAAATTTAATAATTAGGACACGCCCTTATTGGGGACCTGCAATCGTGCCGATATGTTAATTAGTTAAAATTTAATAATTGGAACACGCCCTTATTGGGGTTCTGCAATCATGCAGTTAAGTGTTAATTAGTTAAAATTTAATAATTAGAACACGCCCTTATTGGGGTTCTGCCATCATGCAGTTAAGTGTTAATTAGTTAAAATTTAATAATTAGAACACGCCCTTATTGGGGTGCTGCTATAATGCAGTTAAGTGTTAATTAATTAAAATTTAATTATTAGAACACGCCCTTATTTGGGACCTGCAATCATGCGGATGATATGTTTATTAGTTAAAATTTAATAATTAAAACACGCTCTTATTGGGGTTCTGCTATATTGCAGTTAAGTGTTAATTAGTTAAACTTTAATTATTTAAACACGCTCCTATTGGGGACCTGCAATCATGCAGATTATATGTTAATTAGTTAAAATTTAATAATTAGAACACGACTTTATTGGGGTTCTGCAATCATGCAGTTAAGTGTTAATTAGTTAAAATTTAATAATTAGAAAACGCCCTTATTGGGGTTCTGCGATCATGCAGTTAAGTGTTAATTAGTTAAAATTTAATAATTAGAACACGCCCATATTGGGGACCTGCAATCATGCCGATGATATGTTAATTAGTTAAAATTTTATAATTAGAACACGCCCTTATTGGGGATCTGCGATCATGCAGTTAAGTGTTAATTAGTTAAAATTTAATAATTAGAACACGCCCTTATTGGGGACCTGAAATCATGCCGATGATATGTTAGTTAGTTAAAATTTTATAATTAGAACACGCCCTTATTGGGGTTCTGCAGTCATGCAGTTAAGTGTTAATTAGTTAAAATTTAATAATTAGAACACGTACCTTAGTGGGGTTCTGCGATCATGCAGTTAAGTGTTAATTAGTTAAAATTTAATAATTAGAACACTCCCTTATTGGGGTTCTGCAATCATGCAGTTAAGTGTTAATTAGTTAAAATATAATAATTAGAAAACGCCCTTATTGGGGCTCTGCAATCATGCAGTTAAGTGTTAATTAGTTAAAATTTAATAATTAGAACACGCCCTTTTTGGGGACCTGCAATCATGCAGATGATATGTTAATTAGTTAAATGTAATAATTACAACGCCCTTATGGGAGTTCTGCAATCATGCAGTTAAGTGTTAATTAGTTAAAATTTAATAATTAGAAAACGCCCTTATTGGGGTTCTGCAATCATGCAGTTAAGTGTTAATTAGTTAAAATTTCATAATTAGGACACGCCCTTATTGGGTACCTGCAATCATGCAGATGATATGTTAATGAGCTAAAATTTAATAATTACAACTCGCCTTTATTGGGGTTCTGTAATCATGCAGTTAAGTGCTAATTACTTAAAATTTAATAATTAGAACACGCCCTTATTGGGGCTCTGCAATCATGCAGTTAAGTGTTAATTAGTTAAAATTTAATTATTGGAACACGCTCTTATTGGAGTTCTGCAATCATGCAGTTAAGTGTTAATTAGTAAAAATTTAATAATTAGAACACGTCCTTATTGGGGACCTGCAATCATGCAGTCACGTGTTAATTATTTAAAATTTAATTAATTAGAACACGCCCTTATTGGGATTCTGCAATCAAGCAGTTAATTGTTAATTAGTAAAAATTTAATATTTAGAACACGCCCTTATTGCGGTTCTGCAATCTTGTAGTTAAGTGTTAATTAGTTAAAATTTGATAATTAGAACACGCCCTTATTGGGGTTCTGCAATCATGCAGTTAAGTGTTAATTAATTAAAATTTAATAATTAGAACACGCCCTTATTGGGGTTCTGCAATCATGCAGTTAAGTGTTAATTAGTTAAAATTTAATAATTAGAACACGCCCTTATTGGGGTTCTGCAATCATGCAGTTAAGTGTTAATTAGTTTAAATTTAATAATTAGAACACGCCCTTATTGGGGTTCTGCAATCATGCAGTTAATTGTTAATTAGTTAAAATTTAATAATCAGAGCACGCCCTTCTTGGGGTTCTGCAATCATGCAGTTAAGTGTTAATTAGTTAAAATTTAATAATCAGAGCAAGCCCTTATTGGGGACCTGCAATCATGCCGATGATATGTTAATTAGTAAAAATTTAATAATTAAAACACGCCCTTATTGGGGACCTGCAATCATGCAGTCATGTGTTAATTAGTTAAAATTTAATAATTAGAACACGCTTTTATTGGGGTTCTGCAATCATGGAGTTAAGTGTTAATTAGTTAAAATTTAATAATTAGAACACGCCCTTATTGGGGTTCTGCGATCGTGCACTTAAGTGTTAATTAGTTAACATTTAATAATTAGAACACGCCCTTATTGGGGACCTGCTATCTTGCAGATGATATGTTAATTAGTTAAAATTTAATAATTAGAACAGGCCCTTATTGGGGTTCTGCAATCATGCAGTTAAGTGTTAATTAGTTAAATTTTAATAATTAGAACACGCCCTTAAAGGGGACCTGCAATCGTGCCGATGATATGTTAATTAGTTAAAATTTAATAATTAGAACACGCCCTTATTGGGGTTCTGCAATCATGCAGTTAAGTGTTAATTAGTTAAAATTTAATAATTAGAACACGTCCTTATTGGGGTTCTGCGATCATGCAGTTAAGTGTTAATTAGTTAAAATTTAATAATTAGAACACGCCCTTATTGGGGACCTGCAATCATGCCGATGATATGTTAATTAGTTAAAATTTTATAATTAGAACACGCCCTTATTGGGGTTCTGCGATCATACAGTTAAGTGTTAATTAGTTAAAATTTAATAATTAGAACACGCCCTTATTGGGGACCTGAAATCATGCCGATGATATGTTAGTTAGTTAAAATTTTATAATTAGAACACGCCCTTATTGGGGTTCTGCAGTCATGCAGTTAAGTGTTAATTATTTAAAATTTAATAATTAGAACACGTACCTTAGTGGGGTTCTGCGATCATGCAGTTAAGTGTTAATTAGTTAAAATTTAATAATTAGAACACGCTCTTATTGGAGTTCTGCAATCATGCAGTTAAGTGTTAATTAGTTAAAATTTAATAATTAGAACACGCATTTATTGGGGTTCTGCAATCATGCAGTTAAGTGTTAATTAGTAAAAATTTAATAATTAGAACACGCCCTTATTGGGGACCTGCAATCATGCAGTCACGTGTTAATTAGTTAAAATTTAATTAATTAGAACACGCCTTATTGGGGTTCTGCAATCAAGCATTTAATTGCTAATTAGTAAAAATTTAATATTTAGAACACGCCCTTATTGCGGTTCTGCAATCTTGTAGTTAAGTGTTAATTAGTAAAAATTTAATAATTAGAACACGCCCTTATTGGGGTTCTGCAATCATGCAGTTAAGTGTTAATTAGTTAAAATTTAATAATTAGAACACGCCCTTATTGGGGTTCTGCAATCATGCAGTTAAGTGTTAATTACTTAAAATTTAGTAATTAGAACACGCCCTTATTGGGGTTCTGCAATCATGCAGTTAAATGTTAATTAGTTAAAATTTAATAATTAGAACACGCCCTTATTGGGGTTCTGCAATCATGCAGTTAAGTGTTAATTAGTTAAAATGTAATAATTAGAACACGCCCTTATTGGAGTTCTGCTATAATGCAGTTAAGTGTTAATTAGTTAAAATTTAATAATTAGAACACGCCCTTATTGGGGTTCTGCAATCATGCAGTTAAGTGTTAATTAGTTAAAATTTAATAATTAGAACACGCCCTTATTGGGGCTCTGCAATCATGCAGTTAAGTGTTAATTAGTTAAAATTTAATAATTAGAACACGCTCTTATTGGAGTTCTGCAATCATGCAGTTAAGTGTTAATTAGTTAAAATTTAATAATTAGAACACGCATTTATTGGGGTTCTGCAATCATGCAGTTAAGTTTTAATTAGTAAAAATTTAATAATTAGAACACGCCCTTATTGGGGTTCTGCAATCATGCAGTTAAGTGTTAATTAGTTAAAATTTAATAATCAGAGCACGCCCTTCTTGGGGTTCTGCAATCATGCAGTTAAGTGTTAATTAGTTAAAATTTAATAATCAGAGCAAGCCCTTATTGGGGACCTGCAATCATGCCGATGATATGTTAATTAGTTAAAATTTAATAATTAAAACACGCCCTTATTGGGGACTTGCAATCATGCAGTCATGTGTTAATTAGTTAAAATTTAATAATTAGAACACGCCCTTATTGGGGTTCTGCAATCATGGAGTTAAGTGTTAATTAGTTAAAATTTAATAATTAGAACACGCCCTTATTGGGGTTCTGCGATCATACAGTTAAGTGTTAATTAGTTAAATTTTAATAATTAGAACACGCCCTTAAAGGGGACCTGCAATCGTGCCTATGATATGTTAATTAGTTAAAATTTAATAATTAGAACACGCCCTTATTGGGGTTCTGCAATCATGCAGTTAAGTGTTAATTAGTTAAAATTTAATAATTAGAACACGCCCTTATTGGGGTTCTGCGATCATGCAGTCAAGTGTTAATTAGTTAAAATTTAATAATTAGAACACGCCCTTATTGGGGCTCTGCAATCATGCAGTTAAGTGTTAATTAGTTAAAATTTAATAATTAGAACAGGCCCTTATTGGGGTTCTGCAATCAAGCAGTTAAGTGTTAATTAGTTAAAATATAATAATTAGAAAACGCCCTTATTGGGGCTCTGCAATCATGCAGTTAAGTGTTAATTAGTTAAAATTTAATAATTAGATCAGGCCCTTATTGGGGTTCTGCAATCAAGCAGTTAAGTGTTAATTAGTTAAAATTTAATAATTAGAACACGCCCTTATTGGGGTTCTGCCATCATGCAGTTAAGTGTTAATTAGTTAAAATTTAATAATTAGAACACGCCCTTATTGGGGTTCTGCAATCATGCAGTTAAGTGTTAATTAGTTAAAATTTAATAATTAGAACACGCCCTTATTGGGGTTCTGCAATCATGCAGTTAAGTGTTAATTAGTTAAAATGTAATAATTATAACACGCCCTTATTGGAGTTCTGCTATAATGCAGTTAAGTGTTAATTAGTTAAAATTTAATAATTAGAACACGCCCTTATTGGGGTTCTGCAGTCATGCAGTTAAGTGTTAATTAGTTAAAATTTAATAATTAGAACACGCCCTTATTGGGGTTCTGCAATCATGCATTTAATTGTTAATTAGTTAAAATTTAATAATTAGAACACACCCTTATTGGGGTTCTGCAATCATGCAGTTAAGTGTTAATTAGTTAAAATTTAATAATTAGGACACGCCCTTATTGGGGACCTGCAATCGTGCCGATATGTTAATTAGTTAAAATTTAATAATTGGAACACGCCCTTATTTTGGGGTTCTGCAATCATGCAGTTAAGTGTTAATTAGTTAAAATTTAATAATTAGAACACCCCCTTATTGGGGTTCTGCAATCATGCAGTTAAGTGTTAATTAGTTAAAATTTAAAAATTAGAACACGCCCTTATTGGGGTTCTGCAATCATGAAGTTAAGTATTAATTAGTTAAAATTTAAAAATTAGAACACGCCCTTATTGGGGTTCTGCAATCATGCAGTTAAATGTTAATTAGTTGAATTTTAATAATTAGAACACGCCCTTATTGTGGACCTGCAATCATGCAGTTAAGTGTTAATTAGTTAAAATTTAATAATTAGATCACGCCCTTATTGGGGACCTGCAGTCATGCAGATGATATGTTAATGAGTTAAAATTTAATAATTAGAACACGCCCGTATTGGGGACCTGCAGTCATGCAGATGATATGTTAATTGGTTAACATTTAATAATTAGAACACGCCCGTATTGGGGTTCTGCAATCATGCATTTAAGTGTTAATTAGTTAGAATTTAATAATTAGAACACGCCCTTATTGGGGTTCTGCGATCATGCAGTTAAGTGTTAATTATTTAAAATTTAATAATTAGAACACGACCTTATTGGGGACCTGCAATCATGCAGATGATATGTAAATTAGTTAAAATTTAATAATTAGAACACGCCCTTATTGGGGTTCTGCAATCATGCAGTTAAGTGTTAATTAGTTAAATTTTAAAAATTATAATACGCCCTTATTGGGGACCTGCAATCGTGCCGATGATATGTTAATTAGTTAAAATTTAATAATTAGTACACGCCCTTATTGGGGTTCTGCAATCATGCAGTTAAGTGTTAATTAGTTAAAATTTAATAATTAGAACACGCCCTTATTGGGGTTCTGCAATCATGCAGTTAAGTGTTAATTAGTTAAAATTTAATAATTAGAACACGCCCTTATTGGGGTTCTGCAATCATGCAGTTAAGTGTTAATTAGTTAAAATGTAATAATTAGAACACACCCTTATTGGGGTTCTGCAATCATGCAGTTAAGTGTTAATTAGTTAAAATTTAATAATTAGGACACGCCCTTATTGGGGACCTGCAATCGTGCCGATATGTTAATTAGTTAAAATTTAATAATTGGAACACGCCCTTATTGGGGTTCTGCAATCATGCAGTTAAGTGTTAATTAGTTAAAATTTAATAATTAGAACACCCCCTTATTGGGGTTCTGCAATCATGCAGTTAAGTGTTAATTAGTTAAAATTTAAAAATTAGAACACGCCCTTATTGGGGTTCTGCAATCATGAAGTTAAGTATTAATTAGTTAAAATTTTAAAATTAGAACACGCCCTTATTGGGGTTCTGCAATCATGCAGTTAAATGTTAATTAGTTGAATTTTAATAATTAGAACACGCCCTTATTGTGGACCTGCAATCATGCAGTTAAGTGTTAATTAGTTAAAATTTAATAATTAGAACACGCCCTTATTGGGGACCTGCAGTCATGCAGATGATATGTTAATGAGTTAAAATTTAATAATTAGAACACGCCCGTATTGGGGACCTGCAGTCATGCAGATGATATGTTAATTGGTTAACATTTAATAATTAGAACACGCCCGTATTGGGGTTCTGCAATCATGCATTTAAGTGTTAATTAGTTAGAATTTAATAATTAGAACACGCCCTTATTGGGGTTCTGCGATCATGCAGTTAAGTGTTAATTATTTAAAATTTAATAATTAGAACACGACCTTATTGGGGACCTGCAATCATGCAGATGATATGTAAATTAGTTAAAATTTAATAATTAGAACACGCCCTTATTGGGGTTCTGCAATCATGCAGTTAAGTGTTAATTAGTTAAATTTTAAAAATTATAATACGCCCTTATTGGGGACCTGCAATCGTGCCGATGATATGTTAATTAGTTAAAATTTAATAATTAGTACACGCCCTTATTGGGGTTCTGCAATCATGCAGTTAAGTGTTAATTAGTTAAAATTTAATAATTAGAACACGCCCTTATTGGGGTTCTGCAATCATGCAGTTAAGTGTTAATTAGTTAAAATTTAATAATTAGAACACGCCCTTTTTGGGGTTCTGCAATCATGCAGTTAAGTGTTAATTAGTTAAAATTTAATAATTAGAACACACCCTTATTGGGGTTCTGCAATCATGCAGTTAAGTGTTAATTAGTTAAAATTTAATAATTAGGACACGCCCTTATTGGGGACCTGCAATCGTGCCGATATGTTAATTAGTTAAAATTTAATAATTGGAACACGCCCTTATTGGGGTTCTGCAATCATGCAGTTAAGTGTTAATTAGTTAAAATTTAATAATTAGAACACCCCCTTATTGGGGTTCTGCAATCATGCAGTTAAGTGTTAATTAGTTAAAATTTAAAAATTAGAACACGCCCTTATTGGGGTTCTGCAATCATGAAGTTAAGTATTAATTAGTTAAAATTTAAAAATTAGAACACGCCCTTATTGGGGTTCTGCAATCATGCAGTTAAATGTTAATTAGTTGAATTTTAATAATTAGAACACGCCCTTATTGTGGACCTGCAATCATGCAGTTAAGTGTTAATTAGTTAAAAAATAATAATTAGAACACGCCCTTATTGGGGACCTGCAGTCATGCAGATGATATGTTAATGAGTTAAAATTTAATAATTAGAACACGCCCGTATTGGGGTTCTGCAATCATGCATTTAAGTGTTAATTAGTTAGAATTTAATAATTAGAACACGCCCTTATTGGGGTTCTGCGATCATGCAGTTAAGTGTTAATTATTTAAAATTTAATAATTAGAACACGCCCTTATTGGGGACCTGCAATCATGCAGATGATATGTAAATTAGTTAAAATGTAATAATTAGAACACGCCCTTATTGGGGTTCTGCAATCATGCAGTTAAGTGTCAATTAGTTAAATTTTAAAAATTATAATACGCCCTTATTGGGGACCTGCAATCGTGCCGATGATATGTTAATTAGTTAAAATTTAATAATTAGTACACGCCCTTATTGGGGTTCTGCAATCATGCATTTAAGTGTTAATTAGTTAAAATTTAATAATTAGAACACGCCCTTATTGGGGTTCTGCAATCATGCAGTTAAGTGTTAATTAGTTAAAATTTAATAATTAGAACACGCCCTTATTGGGGTTCTGCAATCATGCAGTTAAGTGTTAATTAGTTAAAATTTAATAATTAGAACACGCCCTTATTGGGGTTCTGCAATCATGCAGTTAAGTGTTAATTAGTTAAAATTTAATAATTAGAACACGCCCTTATTGGGGACCTGCAGTCATGCAGATGATATGTTAATGAGTTAAAATTTAATAATTAGTACACGCCCTAATTGGGGTTCTGCAATCATGCAGTTAAGTATTAATTAGTTAAAATTTAATAATTAGAACACGCCCTTATTGGGGTCCTGCAATCATGCAGTTAAGTGTTAATTAGTTAAAATTTAATAACTAGAACACGCCCTTATTAGAGTTCTGAAATCATGCAAATAATGTGTAAATTAGTTGAAATGTAATAATTAAAACACGCCCTTATTAGGTTTCTGCATATCGTATGTTCTAATTAGTTGTTTTGTAATAAATAGAATACGGCCGTGATGGGATCCTGCATGCGTGCTAGAGATATACTTGCTCTCTAATTTTATAAATAAATGAAATAATTTTGAAAAAAATAAATAATAATAAATTAAAAGTTTGTTTATTAAATTAATAAAGTGTTATGATAATAACATTGATTTCAATAACTGAATTATTAAATATACGAGAATATAATTTACCTGAAATACATTTAAATCTTGTTTACTTTCGAAATTATATTTAAGTGTAATTATTTTTGGAAAATTTTTAACCTCTCTACTTAACAGCTTAGGCGTCGAACAAATTTCCGTGATAATTCTGCTTATATAAATTACTTAGTATGATAGCGTTTAATTTTTTATTGCGTGTTTTATTTAACTTTAATCGATATGTCTATTTGTAGGTGTTATATGGCGGATTTCTAGGATATTTTTAGCCTATGTGATATGCGAATAGGATGATAGTTTTGTATTTTACGAAGTTTACATTGTATTTTGTTTGAAATTTAATCATTTAAATATTACTCTGTTTTAATAATAACTACAAAATTTTTACGAAACATCCATTCAAATTTTTTGAAGTGTAGGAATTTTTCAAATTTTTTAGGTTTTATATATAGGTAACGCTGTCATTTTTTAAATTCAAATACTCGTGTGATTAATGAATTGTGCTAATGTGATCAGTGAATTTTACTCGTGTGATAGTGAAGTGTGCCCCTCTGGATTACTGGATTATTGGATTATATCACATGGATTACCATTTGCCCTCTGGATTACTGGATTATTGGATTACCATTCTGCCGCCGATTTACGTGCCGATGTCATCAGATCTTCGCATCATAAAGGCCAGTGTATCCTTTTCTGATTTTATATTTTGTGTAGTTAGATTTTATTAGGCCTATGTATGTTTGGCCTCTTTAAGCGGAAAGAATATTGAAGTAGAGATTTGAATTGTGTGTTTGTCGTTCTCTGTGTTTATTGGTTGTTATTTATGTTTTTCTTTTCCAGTATAGCGTGAGTACTTAGTATAAGCCATTTTGTATAAAATTAGATTTCTGTATGTGTGTGTTTTTTTCAGCATGCGTTCAATACATTGTGCGTTATATGTATATTATTTTTCAATACCTACACGGTTTTGTCACTATTGTCGTTGAAATGCGTAATGGGGAGAGCTTAATAACCCTAAATTCACTTTAGAAAGCTCTCTCAGGGATTTAAGTACATGGAGAAAATGCATATGATAACTAACATTACTTAACACGCTATAAAATTTGTGATTTTTATTATTTTGTTTGAAGTTCTGTTACTATGGTGAGATAAGAGTTAGGTTTCGATGATTGTTTACATATTAAAATTATTCGACTTCAACTGTTTCTGATTAATTAGGGATTTCATTTGTTTTATATTGTACTGATAGGATATGACGACATTTTGTTTTTAATTTCTCCTTCATTCACAAGCATAGATTTGAATTTAACCATCGCTTTACAATATATAACATCGTGAAAAGTTTATTAGGCCTATGTTGAATTGTGAACCGGATTTTTTTTTATCGCGTTTGAGAAATAATTGACAATTTGTTAGAATCGCTGAAAGAGGAAGATGAAATGAAGATATGAAATTATGGTAAGTATGATACAGTATTGAATTGATGAAGATTTTTCACTTCCTTACCTGAATTGTTTCTAATTTTTGTCTTTTTTGTGTGTTTGTTTGTTTCTTTTGTTTCAGGTCCCTGCTCTTATCCTGTGCCTCAACGTGGCGAGCAGGTGTAACAAAGAATGATGCATATTCTTACTTTTGGATTTTTTTTTGTTAGAATTAGGAATCATTCAACGTTATTTAAATATCAATGTGCTAAGTTATAATACTTTGTTAAAATTGACAAAAAAATCATTTTTCAGGTTTTCTTAAACTAAAATTCCCTATTAAATTCTGAATGGTATTATATATAGGTTATATAATTATGTTTTGACATTTTTAAATGCCCCTGGTTGCCTTTAAATGTCCTCGTGTCAAAGATTTTTAAATGCCACGCTAGGTTACAAAGCGATCGTTTTTCAAAACTATATTTTTGTACCGTTACTTCAGGTATCTGATGAGACGTTTTTGTTTACATTCTCCTCTCGCAAGTCTTGCGGAGTGGATTATTGGAGTTACACTCACCCCCACTGGGGAGCAATGATCTCAAGGTGCGTTGCAACACGTTACATTTCATATTCTCAAAACTATTGAACATATCAAAAAAACTATATGAAAAAACTTGTTCGCATTGACTTTATTTATTAAATCCGTGGCGCTACAGCCCGTGAAGGGCCTAGACCGACCAGCGGGCTGCTGCCCTCACGCCCACATGCCGAAGCAGAGGTGGACGATCATCCAACCAGAATGGAGGTATCGTGTGGTTAGCACGATGATCCCCCCCAGCCGTTATAGCTGGCATTCGCAACCGGATTTCGCTACCTATCGTAGCTCCCCAAGTGCATCACGATGCTGGGTGGGCACCGGTTCCATACACTGGCCGAAATTTCATGAGAAAATTTCTTCCCCCACGAGGACTCGAACCAGCGCGCATTCCGTAACACGAGTCCTAGGCGGGACCGCGATGCCACGGCGCGGGACTGACTTTATTTATTATCTTTGTGAAATAATGTAATAAGTTTCCTTTCATCCTAGCCTATATACAGGGTGGAAGTGAAATAAACCTTCAACTTTGCAGAGCGAATTGTTCATATTGAGTACCTATAACAAAGGAGTCAAATACCACATCGGTGGGAAGTTTATAGTTTTCGAAATAAAAAAATTTCTTTGTGGATAATTACTGGGCATAGGATCTTGATTTCTCTCAATACCAATAGAGAATGTAATAAAGAATATTCTTTTCCTTTGTCGTATTTCGATAGAATGGACGGTTTTCGTATAAATTAAATAAAAAGTATTATGAATTTTTTGTGTGACTGACAAAACTAGATGCGGCATCCCTGATCAGTGATCAGCTGTTCTCGCTCCATATGAGTTGGTACCGGTAGTCAAGGTCATCTTGTCCCAGTGTCGTTCTACGCTTGGTTTCCGTCAGGATACTATACAGTACTTGTTTTTTTTTTTTTTTTTTAAGATGGGACATGACAGTTACGCGGTCGAACTTGGAACTACAGTGCCATATTGGCAATATAGACTACCACGCTGCCAGCTGATGGAAGCTAGCAATTGTTGTTAAGATGGCTGACGTTAAAACATTCATTGACAATTGACGCGAAGGTAAGAAAACAATACAAAAATCGACAGAGAATCAAAGACGAAACGTACCAATGCTAACATTGTGTGCACAATAAATGTCGCCAAGAGAGCTATTAAGCACTCGCCACGTGGGAACTGTAAGTTTGGCAAATCAACCGTTGTTACCATAGCAACAAGGTTACCAGGCTATGTGACATTCAGTTGTTTTTGCTATCGCAACGCTCCTGTCATGTCCCATCTTAAAAAAAAAAAAACAAGTATAAAGATTGTAGATAGTAAATTCAGTAATCTTGAAAGTGTTAGTTGAAAATAGCAAACATACGTGTCAAAATATTGTAAATAGTAAAGTTTTTTTTTTTTTTGAAAATTCAATTAAGATATTGTAAATAGTGAAATCAGTGTTAATGAAAATGTTAGTTAAAATAGTGTAAATAGTAGCCGAAAGTTAGTGTTCATGGAAGTGCTAGTTAAAATTACTACAGCGTTCGGGAAAATACAAAATATTAGCCTATGTGTTACAACACGTAATACGTAATACGTAATTGAGCTCGCTATTTTTGTAAAACAGTTGACACATCAAACAAATGACGATCGATCACGCGCTTGGGCATTACGATGTTGCCAGCGTGCTTAAACTTTCGATGCAGTTATTTAATTAATCACACACTTAATCTCAAAAGGTATAATAGATTTTTTTTGTTTACTTTCATGTAATCTATCCCCCCTTTCAATGTGGAGGGTTATATCGCTTCCATTCTAATTTATTGTCCGTTAAAAGAAGAAAGATTTAAAACATGAATACCAATCATGAATTAAAAGTACGTACTCCGTTGCTAAGCAATACCAGTCGGAGTCTGAAGACAATATCAGAACGCAAATTATAAATATAAAACCCAAGTCTGATACCACTTGCAAATAATAAGCGTAAAACAGAATAATACATTTCTTCAAAAATGTTGCCGTCAAAGAGTCAATTTGTACGAATGCGATGTAAAATTCAATTTCATTTCTCCACAGCTGATAGCTGCCGATGTGGTATTTATACAAAGTCCATAAATTGAAAGTATTAAACCGAGATCAATCAAAAAGTGCAGATTGCTTTGTTGTCAAGGAAACCAACAAAACTAAACGAAATGATTCCTATTTTTTTTTATATAAATTCATGCATCCTTCTTTGGCTAAACAGGATAAATAATTCAGTCGGAGCTAAAAGGAACTAAGTCACTTTTCACAACTTTTCAGAAGCAAAAAAACATTTCACTAATAACACAAATATATATATTTCTATATTAATATTTTTATGTTATAAAAGACAAAAGCATAGGCTATTTAAAGTCTGACTTGATTCCTTCTTCCACCGTTCGACGCGCACGACATCCGCTGTTCAAATTGTCGCATAACCCAAAATTGCATATTTTGACTTAGTTCCTTTTAGCTCCGACCGATTCTGTAATTAATTGTAGATACTTGTCTAAGTTGTCAAGTATCTAGAGATTCTGAATTAGAAAAGGAAAAATACAGAGTGTTCCATTTATAACGCCCTGATTTCAAATCATGGTAATAAATTATTGTGGCTGTATTCTTCTCTTTTCCAGGTTGCAAATGGTGAAGTAACTCTCCACGTTAAGGTGAATTTTTTTTTTACTTCATGATAAAACTGCAAGTAGTGGTGTTGGGAGCTGAAAGTGTGAAAATAATAATAATAATAATAATAATAATAATAATTATTATCATTGTTATTATTATTATTATTATTATTATTATTATTATTATTATTATTATTATTTAATCTGGCAGAGCTAAGGCCAGTAGGCCTTCTCTTCCGCCCAGCCAGACTCTAATTCTAATTAAATACATTTGCTTACATAGTTATTACATTAATATCTACATAGATCATAAAACAACATGAAAGTAAATAATGAAAATTGGATAACTAATGTTAGTGTGACAATAATAAACACTGGTAAGAAATAGTTATTATAATAATGATGATAATAATAATAATAGTAATAATAATAATAGTAATAATAATAATAATAATGAGATAATTTATATATATATATATATATATATATATATATAACCATTAAACATTGAGAAACCTGAAACAGCTATTATTGTTGACAATAATTGTTAGAAAAATATCTCGTTAGCCTATTCTTAAATTGATTTGATGTCTGACAGTCCCTGACATTACTCGGTAGGGAATTCCAAAGTCGAGGAACAGCCGCAGTGAAAGAAGATGAATATGAGGATGTTCGGTGGGAGGGAATGGATAATATTGAGGAGTGTTGTGATCGTGTGTCTAGGTTATGATGGGTGGATAAATTTTGAAAACGAGACGCAAGATAGACAGGAGTGGAGAAATGCAATATGTGAAAGAGAAGGGAAAGACAGTGGATTTTCCTACGATCTTCTAGACGGAGCCAGGACACCATTTCGAGGGATGGTGTTACGTGATCAGCCCGGCGAATATTGCAGACGAAACGGACGCACATATTATGAACACGTTGCAGTCTCTGCGCCGAAGTAACGCTTAGGTCAGTAAGCAGAATATCACAGTAATCGAAGTGGGGCATCACGAGTGTTTGCACTAACATTTTTTTCATGGAAAAGGATAGAAAATTCTTCAGTCGTCTAAACGAGTGGATTAATGAGAATACCTTTTTGCAGGTTTCTGCAACTTGAATGTTCCAATTTAAACTTTTATCCATATAAATACCTAGATTCTTTACTGATTCACTGAACGGAATTTCGGTGCCGTGTATTTTAATCGGGGACAAATTTGGTATGGCAATAGTGCTTAACAAACGTGAATGGCCCATGGCTACCAATGTGGAGAAGGTTCAAGTTGTGTTGAACCTTCAAATTTTGCAGACTGATACGCCTTATTAATGTAAGATGATGTGCCAAAAGAAATAGCGAAAATAATATGCAAAGGATTAAAACGATGTTCCGAATATCGCTGTGAATGTAGTAGTTGAGGAGCCTTTTGAGTGTAGTGTGTGGCAGAGACGAGGGGGAAACAAGGCTGCAACTCGTTTGTAAACGCAGAGTTAAATAGGGTCCATCATTACGAATAAATATGAACTGATTTCATGAAGTTAAACTCATAGTACGCTACATTAAATTGGTAAGGTATGTTTAATGGCTTAAAACTCTAAGGCCCGGTTGCAGAAACACCGATCAAAATATGTTTGGCAATCAAGGAGGGTTTGATTGGCCATCAGTTCTATTTCTGTTGCAGAAAGAACAATCAGTGTTTGATCGGAAATCAGTCTTCCATCAGATTTGATCAACAGATTTTTGCTGGTTAAGTCACTCATCATCGATCAAGCAGGCAATTTATGTTCTTCTGTTTATAATGCAGTATTATATAGTAAATAGTCACAGCGTAACAATATTGTTTTCGACATAATGGATTCCTCTGATGAAGAAATTTTAAATGAAAAAAATATTATTAATAAGAAGGCGTTTCCGTGACAGACATTAATTGTTTTTATGTATAATGACAGAGAATTTGAGCAGAGATTTAGGTTAAGTAAGGATTCCTGTGTTTTGTTACTTTCAAAAATTGAAACAAATATATGCAGACAGATAAATCGAAACATTTCACTTTCTCCTATGAACCAAGTTCTAATAATGCTGAGATTTTATGCTGTTGGAATTTTTCAGGCGGTCTTGGGTTATCTTGTTAGGGTCCACAAATCAACTATTTGCCGAGTAGTTAGGAATGTTACGTATGAAGTTGCTTTGTTATGGCAGGGTTTCATAAATCCCCAAACTTTAAACAGGGAACGATTTGAAATCCAGAGAGAATTTTCAGCCATGTCAGAATTTCCAAGAGTAGCCTAATATTGGTTGTATAGACTGCTCACATCCCCATCCAATCACCTGGTTGAAATGATGCCGATCTTTATCGAAATAGAAAAGGTTTCTTTTCTGTGAATATACAGGCAATATGTAGTCTACACCATCATTGAAATTCAGGAATGTTGTAGCCCGTTGGAAGGGTTCTACACATGACAACACATTATTTTTAATGAGTAGGTTACGAGCTCCATTTGTAAACAGAGAGATGGGAAATGGAATTATTTTGGGTTATGGAGGCTATGCATATTCCAATTTCTTGTCGATTTCCCTAGCAAATCCCACAACAGAAGCCCCCTCACGTTTTTTTTTTTTTTCTTCATTTTCTTTCACTATATTGTAGTCTA